>NW_006780679.1:2132366-2134327 GCF_000442215.2 Lipotes vexillifer | reverse complement strand
GAATGCAAGTGTTGGGAAATAGTGTTAGAACCATGTTAATTGAGCAAGAAAGAAAAGTATTTTTTTCCATACATGCTGTAGGTGTGTTCAATAAAAGTCAGAAATTTTTATGGTTAAGAATTTAAAAAAAAAAACTAGGAAATTAAGAGTAGACAGATGGACAGCTAAGTATATCTTTTTTCAAAACAAAGCAGTCAATTCTCTGATAAATGGAGAAACGTTAAAAGCAAATAAGCAATAAAGGATGGGTTATCCAGTTTTGAAATTATTATTAAACCATTTTGAAAATATGAACCAATTCATTTTGACAAGAGAAAGAAATGAAGTATAAAATTGGATAGAAAAATGTAAATTGTTCATTATTTACGGATTATATGACTATATACTTTGAAGACTCCATTTAATTAAGTAAAAAACCTAACAGTTGTAGATAATAAAGACTTCAATAGTTGGCTGAGTAGTCTAATTTAAAAATTTAAAAATAAAATTTTGGTATTATAAAATATTTAATATTATAGTTTTATAATATATTTTAGTATTTGGTAGGGAAATTATGTAATCATTAATCTCTGTTTTCTCCATATTTTATGCCAGTTCTCAAATCTTTACAGTTTTAGAGTAGCTGTAGAATTTTTTTGTGATGGAGATTTTGACTGGGATGTTGTTGACTTTTTATGAAAGTTTGAATTAAGAGAATTAACCTCCTTACATGATTGAGTCTCTTATAATAGTCTCTTATTTTATATTCATTAGTGAAGAATTCTAGTTTTCTTTTTATAAATATTGCTCATTTCTGGTTTATTTAGCATCCATTACGTCTTAAAAAACACACTAGTAAAAGTTCAGAAAAGTTTTGATGTTTGTTGACTCCATTTTAAAAGATCATCTTCCTAGAAATCTTTTGAATGATACTGTTGGCTTTTTAAGTAAATTATATCTTCAAGCAGCAAAAATTAAATAAATACACAGGTGTGTGTGTGTGTGTGTGTGTGTACATGTGTGCACATGAGCATGCACAATTTAATTGGCTGGCACTTCCATGGTAATTTATAATAATAGTGGTGATGGTGTACTTTTTGTTTTATTTTTACTTTGTCAGGAGTGTTTCTAAGGTTTTATCATTAAGCACAAAGCTGGCTAGTGTTAAATGCATGTTTACGTGTTTCTGTATCATGAAGTCATGAATCAGGTGATGATTGAGCAAAGACTTGACGTATGGAGTTGAGTTACCAGGCACATACTGAAGGGAAGAATATTCCAGGAAGAGGAACCATCATCAAAAGGACTCTAATGTCTGTGGGGCTGAAGGAACAGTAAAGAAGATGGTGGGACAGAAGACAAGGAAGAAGAAGGTGGTAGAAATTAGGTCTGAGGGAGGGAGGATCTGATCATATAGGGCTGAGGAGAATTGCAAGGACTTTGGCTTTGATTGTGGGTACAAAGGGGAGCCATTGAAGGATTTTCAATAGAGTCATGATATAATAAAATTTATATTTTTAGAAGAATTATTCTGGTAGTAGCATCTCTAACTCCATATTTTCTAAAACTTTACATTATGCTGCCTCCCATTCTTCTCAAACTCACAATTTTCTTTTTCAAATAATAGCACATAGTAGGTGACAGCAAATCAGTCAAAAGTGACACTTAAACAATGTATACTTGGCTTCTGTTGTTGTCTTAATAAGAATGATTAGAGATTATACAGATTTTTTGATTGTTTATTTGCATACAACTCCAGTGATTACTGGGTCATTGAATGGGATTAAATTGAGTTATTTGTACACTCTTCCTTATTTGCCACCCCAGTATTTAAGAGCACAGATCTTAAATAGATTATCTGAAGTCTAAAGCTTTTACATGATACATTGAAACTGAGCCATAAGCTCTGAGTTACGAGGTGCAATAATTAATTTTCTCATGTTTTCACATTTGCATGTTGTTAAATGTAAATTGATTCCTGC
>NW_006780679.1:2129850-2132098 GCF_000442215.2 Lipotes vexillifer | reverse complement strand
TAAATTGATTCCTGCTGTTTTGGAGGTCAGAAATTTAAATGTTAGAAATAATACCCATAAGGATATACATTTATTGATATTTAAGTTACTGGAAACAAAAGGATACAGTGAGAAACATTTAACATAGGACTAAATTAAATTTACTTGATATCCCCCAGTAAGTATGCATTTTATGACCACCATCACTATAAATACCACTTAGTAAAGTAGAATATTTTTAGTTATATCATATTGCTTATTATAGAGTTTTCAGTGTTTGACAAGATTTATTTATAATTGCTCAATATATAATACTTTGACACAGATTTAAGCTCTATAGTGAGCTTCTAGTTCCTCCATTTATTCACTTAATTTAATTATCCATTCATTCAGTGATTATTTGAGTACCTGCTTTGTGCCACATGCTGTATTAGATGCTTCAGATGTAGTGGGGAATAAACATTCTGTCCTAGTGGTGCTTTCATGTTATTAGAGGAAGGGAAGCAAAAAGTAAACCTAATAAATTATGTGGCATTTACAAGGTGATGAGAGCTATGTAAAAATAGAGCAGAGTAAGGGAGACTGAGTGTGGGGAGATGAAGCCCAAGAAGTTGCTGCAGTTTTACTTGAGGGTAACAGGATCGGCCTCATTGAGAAGGTGAGATTTGACAAAACTTGGAAGGAGGTGAGGGGGTAATCACACAGATATCCTGGAAAAGTGTCTCTTGGGAGCGAAGCAAGGATGGGGGATAACTAGGGAGCAATAGGAGAAGATGTGAGAAAGTAGCAAGAGGTCAGATCTCATAGAATTTTGAGGGCATTTTAAGGACTTCGTCTCTTACTGTGAGATGAATGGGGGCGCATTTCAGGGCTTTGAGGAGTGAATTCATCTGAGTTTGGCTTTAACAGAATAATTCTGGCTCTTCTATTGAGGATAGACTGAGGAGGCCAAAGGTAGGAGCAAGAAGCTCAGTAAACAAGCAATTGCAATTATCTAGGAGTGAGATGATGGTGGCTCAGTATAGGGTGGAAATAGTGAGTATAGTAAGATAGGTTCAGATTCTGTGTGTATTTTGAAGTTAGAGCCTAGATGTCATAGATTAGAAATGGATGTAAAATGGAAAGAAATTTTAAAACAATTTCATTAATTCATTCACTCATTCATTCATTCATTTATTGGCTGTGAGAAACTGGAAGATAGGGGATACAGTTAGTGAGATGTATAAGGCTATATAGGAGGAGCAGGTTTTGGGGAGAGATGAAAAGTTAGGACACAACTTTAAATATCTTTTAGACAGCCAGATGAAGAGGTAGATTGGTCGGTCAGATATATGTGTTTGGAGTCCTGGAGAAAAGCTTGGCCTGGAGATGAGACTTTGAGAATTGTCACATATTGATGGTTCTAACAGCTATGAGAGTGCACCACAGAGTGAGGGTAGATAATGAAAAAGGTAAAACCTCAGCTCCTAGGCACCTCACAGTAAAGAGATGGAGAAAGAGATAACCAGCAACAGAGACTATAAAGGAGTAATGGTGTGGTGGAATGAATTCCATGCAGGGCTGGCTTCATGGGCATACAGTCTGTGTGGAACCTTATGCGCAAAAGGACCCTGTGCTTGCTTTAATGTTCTGCTATCACTGTCTTGAAATTCTTAATAATGTTTTAACAAACATTAATGTGAGGGGCCTCACATTTTCATTTTCAATGGACCTCACAGATTATGTAGTTGGTTCTGATTCCATGCCACACAAGTAGTATATCGACACAAATAAGAGCCCTAACAACTAGATAATTAGTTTTATTTAAGAGAAAACTATTTTTAATATAATCATACATATGCCTAGGGAAACAAAGGTATCTTCAAGCTACAGATCTTTTTCTTTTCCTCCTTCATGTAATATATACACATTTATTTAATATCTTTTCCTTCTATTCATTTCTTAACGCTTTCTTCTTTTCCATCATCTCTACTGCGACTTAAAAACCATGAGTGCAAGAGTCATCTTTATTTATTATTACATTTTTTAAATTTCTCCCTACACTTATAACTTCAGACCCTAGTGCAATTTCTGGCACATAGAAAATGCTCGATTTTTATGTGCTATGAGATTTTTCAAATGTTGTTTTTACCACCTAATTGATAAATATGATAGCTTTTACTCATAGCACAATCTCTATAATCTCTGCAGCTTTTGATAGGTTTTTTTCTTCGTTCGTCCTACATTTATTTCACTTTGGATTATTTTGAACTATAGCATCTCGTTCTTT
>NW_006780679.1:2119633-2129813 GCF_000442215.2 Lipotes vexillifer | reverse complement strand
CTTTCCCTTTGTTCTAAATAGATACACTACTTAGAAAAAATAATTTAGATTGATAATTAGTCCTCATCTTTCTTCTTTTTTTTTGTATTATTTGCTGCTCCTTTCATATATTTCTATAACTATTACCTTCCAATCATAGCTATGCTTCTCTCTCCAGCTTCAAAACTGAATGTTATCCTGGCAGTAGGTCATCTTGGTCTCTATATTATTCAGGTATCTAACCCTGGATATGTCCAACTGTCTGCTATTTCTAACTGCCTTATTTCTGTTGACTACCATGCTGTCAGTAACCTACCTACCCTCAGAATCTTCTTGTATCCTTACCTGTCATTAACAGACTGTTCCTGTAATTTCCATATGCAGAGTCATATTTGTATATGCTCCTCTTTTCTATATTCACTGCTATCAGCCTGCTTCAATCTTTTAGCCTCTCTATTTAGATTGCCAAACTCTCCTCAATCCAGTTCATTCCACACGAAGTCAAATTCACATATGCAAAGCACAGTTTCCATTGTTTTACTTAATCTTAGGAATAGTACAATCTACAGTTAGTCCTCATCGTCCCTGGTTCCCAGAACGTGTTAGGATATTCTGGCATACTATAACCAGTTGTGAAGTATGTCATCAATGATCAGTTATCAATTACAATTAATGCCTTAAGTTGAATGATTTGCTTTTTAAAAACTTAAGTGTGGACTCATGCACATAACACATTTATTCCCATGCTTTCCAAAATGCTTTTCTTGAGTACAAAGGGAAGCAAAAAAGGACAGATAGTAATGAAAACACAAATAAAATTCAAGAATGGCACATAAGCAACAGATTAAGTTGTCTATTTCACAACTCCAAGTGACAAACTGTTATTGACATACTATGAATAGTTATGGTACATAGTATTGGTAGTTATTTTAATTTGTAGCACTGTTTGTCTTAAATCCTGGCCTTTATTTAATTTTTTTTTTTAGTTTTCTTTTGCTTTTATCAGAATACATGGATTGTCTTATGCATACAATAATCATCTTTCATGTCTGCTCTCTCTCTCTCTCACACACACACACACACACACACACACACACACACACACACACACACACACACACACACACACACACACACAAATACATACACACAGAACCACTCCAGGAATCCCAACTTTCCTTATTGTCCTAATCCTCCTGCACTTCACCGCTTCCTTTCCCTATATCTTCACGTGGCAAATGCTTATCTACCTTTGAAGGTTCACTTCAAATGGTGCTCTTCCACGAGCTTCACAAAATCTCTCCTTTCTTTGAACCCCAACACTCCTTGTACTCTCCTATAGACACGTTACCTGATCTGTCTTATCGTCACCTGTATATTTGTATTAACTTCCTGCAAAACTGTGTTTCATGTGTATCCACCCTGCACCCATAAGAGTGTCTTGAAATAGAGCAAAAAAGACTTAAATACTAGAGAGATTTAAAACGCTTAGTGAAAGTGCCTAATAGTAAAGGTACAGTTTTGGGAGACCAAGTAGCTGATGCAATATGTGGATATCGTTGTAGTGAGAACCACGGGGACTGTAGGGCAGATTAGATATTTCTGAGGGCACTGGGGAGATTACAGAAAGAAATCATGAGCTCAGGGTTTTAAAATGTCTGCTTAAGACATTCTCAGAAAACCAGGGTGTTTTTGTCACTGCCCCCGCAAAAAAAAAAAACGCAAAAAACAAACCCCCCAAAAACGCTTATTGATTCTTTCCTGAATGCAAGAGAAAATACAGCTCTTTTCTAACATTATGGTGAGATTTCTCATTGGTGTTCCTTGCACTATATTTTTTGAAAGAATCACATAAATCTAGTATTATATGAAGTTTGACATTAGGTTCTCTACCTTGATGCATTATGACCATAAATATGATAATTATTCACGTGGTAATTGTTAAAATAAAATAAAGAGCTTTGCGTTTCTATGGTATAAATCCTTGTCAAAATGAAATGGACATATTTCCTACAGAATGAGCATGTGCTTTTAAATGTCCAAGCAAAGTAGACTTGAGCCATGTTATAATGTTGTTTAGTCTGTGGAATTACATTTTAAATAAAACCAACTTATAAAAACATCCTGTTGATGATTTAATATTCTTGCCATTAAAAAAATTCCCAAGCAGTGATATTTTAAGTTCTAGAATAGTAAATAATACAAAAAAAGAATTTACTCTTGGGTAAGTTGGAATTTATATTAGTTATAAGTATATGTCTTTAAACTCTCTCGTTGATTTGTGTTTTTGACAAAATGAGGCCAACCTTAAAATAAAGCATAGTCAAAAGGAGACAGTTAAATAAGCATGTGTTATTGTAATAACAGGAGAAATACAGTTTGGGGAATTATATTTGAGGATTACTAATGTAAAGGCAGCATAAAACAGAAGTATAAATGGGTGTTGAAGAAAAATATGATAATATTTACTATCTTTACCTTTTCCATTCCTTTAAACAGAATATATACACACCAATCCACAGACAAAAATGAAATAAATCATGCAGAGATTTATAGACAATACCATTTATAGACAATACCATTTACTATTGTAAAGTTTCATGAATTAGAGCTGCAATAACATGACAATTCAAGTAGATTATCCTTGTATTACAAATATAGTTTTATAGGTATTTTACTCCCCAAATTCTTGCCTGAATGTTCTGAAAAATTCTAGAATATGTGTCATGATAACTCCGTAATTCCCATTTGACTTCATATTGTCCTGCATATATATATATATATTTCAGGACTAGCTAGTACAATTTGCATTGAATATTCTGATTTCTGATGTATTTATTTTAAAATTTTCAATGAGTATTTCTTTTCATAGTTATAGAGTTGAAAAAGAAACATGTATATGTGTATATTATTTCAAAAAACATTAGGATATTACTTCTGTTCTTCCCAGCATTTATGAGAAATAATAAAGTTATTTTATTTTCAAAAGCCACTGTATACATTCTAATATGAGGTTTGTTCTCTAGCAGTCTCTTTTTCTTGAGGGATACATTTTAAATGAGGAGACATACTGTGTAAGTCAGACATACTGTGTGTATTAAAGTAAGGCAGAAACTGAAGATTATATGATAGATATGTGACAAGTCAAACACTGAATTTCTTGCTTACTGAGAAGGAGCTGTATGGAATTCAACTGTTTGAAATAGTTCCACTTTGGGAGAATCGCCAATTTTAGAATTCGGGATTTTTCCATGTTATATTGTTTTTACACTTAGAAAAAGTATATTCCATTTATTAACAAATTTAAAATCCAGTAGAGCAATGGTTTTTGTCATTAGGATCAAAGGAATTCAAGATATCTGATGAAACATTTAAAAATTAAATGCTTTTGAATTTATATAAACAAATGGTTTAATCCCTGTCTGTGTTTTAACTAACACACTAAATAAACGATCATGAGAATTTATGTAACTAAAACTAGAGTAAAGGTTAAAGGTGTAGGAAAAAATTGTAAAATGTGCCAGCAATTTGCTACCAGTGGAGCACCAAGGCAAGTGAAGGCAGTGGAAACAGTCTACCCCAGTAGGAATATTGTTTAGAGTTTCTGACACATGGTGATAATAAAAAGACAATATATTTTTAGTTAGTGTTATTATCCTTTTAAATTCCCTATAGACAATGCTCTTCTTGATTACTTGCCCCTTGGGGTGGATGGCTCCCACTACCCTGCCCTCAACAGTGTTATGTTACTAATAATTGTCACTTCTGCACTTGATATAACAAAATGGAAGAACAATGTCAGCTATCCTTTTAAAATGAATATTATATGTAGTCTTTCATATAGTGAATTTGTAATAATAATCATACCAGTTTATTGCTCTAAATTCTTTATCATAAATGACGTTATTTAATTTTTACAGCTTCTAGTGAGGTACGCATTGTGATTTCCATTTAAATGACATGCATGGAGGTTAAGTAACTTTTCCATAACTACCCAGATACGTGTGATGATCCTGAGACTCAACTCAAAATTCTGTGCTTTTTCTCTGTATAGTTTACTTCACTTAGTATGATAATCTCTGGATCCATCCATGTTGCTGCAAATGGCATTATTTCATTCTTTTTTGTGGCTGAGTAATATTCCATTGTATATATATATACCACATCTTCTTTATGCATTCATCTGAGGATAGACATTTAGGTTGTTTCCATGTCTTGGGTATCTTAAGTAGTGCTGGAATATCATATGGTATTGCTTATATGTAGAATCTAAAAAAAAAATTTGATACAAATGAACTTATATATAAAGCAGAAGTAGACCAACAGATATAGAAAACAAACTTATGGTTTCCAAAGGGGAAAGGAGGGGAGATGAATTAGGATTTTGGAATTAATATATATACACTACTATATATAAAATAGATAACCAACAAGGACCTACTGTATAGCATAGGGAAATATACTCAGTATTTTGTAATAACCTATAAGGGAAAAGAATCTGAAAAAAATAGATATATACGTATATGTATAACTGAATCACTTTGCTGTACACCTGAAACTAACACATTATAAATCAATTACACATTAATTTTAAAATTTTTTTAAAATACTATCACATAATTCTTTAAAAGGGATATAGGTGTATGTATAGCTGATACACTTTGCTGTACAGTAGAAACTAACACAACATTGTAAAGCAACTATACTCCAATAAAAATTTTTAAAAATAAAGCTGTGGTTTCAGCTGAAAAAAATAAAAAAACAGACAAAAGTGCTCCTAACTGCCATGCTCACATGTCTCATTATATATCTGGTAAGGAAAAAGTCCTGACAAAGAAATTGCTACAATGCATAGATAAAATAATGAGGTAATCTACAGTGGAGCACTGATCTACGTATGTTTTCTAATTTAATATCAATATTAATGTTATTTTGGTTAACTGCCATTGATTGATTGCCTCTTATGTGCCAAATATAAGAACTTTCCCTCAAAGGTCTCATCTATTCTTCATAACAATTCTGTCAAGTGGATATTTTCACCACCTTTTTATGATGATGAAAAAATATCCACAGAGTTCCCAAATTTAAGTGAATGGAGGATCAGAAATTTGAGTTCAGGTCCTCCTGACTCCATGGCTCATGTCCTTAATTACTAAATTGAAGCCTACAAAATAACAGCATAAGGAAAAAGGGGCAAAATCTACATAGTATTTCTTATTTTATCAATATATACAACCAGTTTTAGATTTACAACATTGAGAGTTTAATATTAATTAACTCATATGACTTAATTTATTAAGCTTAAGTCAGAATAGAGAATATCATGTTCAGGAGGACTGTACCGACTCACAAGGAGATGGCAAGGAATAAAAAAAAATCACACTTGATATCACCTAGGAAAAATAAACAAAAAATGTAAGTTTCAGAGGCAGTAATGTAGTTTTCAGTCTTCTTACTATGTTAGATAAATTTCCTCAGATAGCGCCAGTGCCATGTTCCTGACTAGAAGCAATGATTATAGAAGGGCAGTTTCACAACCTGAGATTTTCTAGAGTTGAGGAAATGCAAAAATTTTCTACACACACACACACAAATAAATAACAAGGTTTTGTAATAGCCAGCATTTTAATTTCAGTTTTCAGTATCATCTCCTGGATTTTTTTTTTCCTTCAGAATTTCTCTTTCATTGTGGAAATAAAGGGAAAAATGGATTCATTTTACAGCCCATCACTTTGGTAACATTTACTGTGTTGTTTTTAATAGTTACCTGTTATCAGTTGAAGAAATATTTGATGGTGTAAAATGTCACAATTTTCAAAGAAACTGGAATTCAAGAAGTTAACACATTTAAAGTGTCTTTTTTTCCCACTTTTTTTTTTTGAGTGCAGAAAATCTGATTTTACACGACCTAAACTTTTTTTTTTTTTTTTGCGGAACGCGGGCCTCTCACTGTTGTGGCCTCTCCCGTTGCGGAGCACAGGCTCTGGACGCTCAGGCTCAGCGGCCATGGCTCACGGGCCCAGCTGCTCCACAGCATGTGGGATCTTCCCAGACCCGTGCACGAACCCGTGTCCCCTGCATCGGCAGGCGGACTCTCAACCACTGTGCCACCAGGGAAGCCCTAAACTTTGTATTTTTAAGTTCTGCATTCTAAAGCCTCTTCTTTGCATGGTAATGTAAGGAACATAAGTAATACGTTTTTCATGAGAAGGAATGCCATAGACAAGTATACAAGGCTGAGAGCAATTATATGATCCATGGCCTTACAGTTGTTATTTCAATCTTTATTTGGTGATGAAGTTAAGTATTAAGGATCTCATTTTCAATTACAAGATAAAATTTCCCTTTAATCATATCTTCCAGAGAAGTAGCACAAAATCAATGTAAACTAAATGGAGGAAGGTATTTCAAAATTGTATTAACCAGTTATAAAGGCTCCAAGAGCCTTTTATATATATATAGCCTATATATATATATATTGACAGGGTTCTTCTCGGTGCTTGAGTGAAGCTTTCAAAGGGCCTAAGGCTAGAGAACTATTAATTTATTGTATAGTGGGTCACATAGCTTAGGGGTTATTAATATGAATGTATTGTTCAATTCCTGGCCTTTCTCATTGGTGTGTGATCTTGTGCAACTCATTTAACCTTTGCGTTTCCCAAGTTGTTTATCATAAAATGGGGATAATACTATCTATCTTGTGGCATTATTGAAAAGTTTAGATGAGTTAGTGTTTATGAGTGTGCTTAGGAAAGTGCCTAACACTATTGAATTCAGTACTAGTGTGTCAAAACTCTTACATTAAAAAATTTATGTTTTCTTCCAGTTTTATTGAGATAAAATTGACATATAGATCTGTATAAATTTAAGCTGTACAGCATAATGATTTGACATCATCATGAAATGATTCCCACAATAAATTTAGTGAGCATCCATCATCTCATAGATACAACATTAAAGAAATAGAAAAAAAAATTTTCCCTTGTGATGAGAACTCTTAGGAATTACTCTCTTAACTTTCATACATAATGTACTGAGCAATAATTATATCATGTTGTACATTACATTCCTAGTACTCATAACTGGAAGTTTTACCTTTTGACCACCTTTATTTAATGCCATCTTCCCCCACCCTCCCTGCCCCTACCTCAGGTAACTACAGATCTAATCTCTTTTTCTATGAGTTTGTTTGTTTTTGAAATATAATTGACCTGTGAAACTATGTTAGTTCCTGGGGCCCAACATAATGATTTGATATTTCTCTACATTTCAAAATGTTCATAAATAAATGATCACCACAATAAATCCAGTTACCGTCTGTCATCATACAAAGATATTACATAATTATTGATTGTATTTCCCACGTTGTACATTTTATACCCATGACTCATTTATATTGTAACTGGAAGTTTGCACCTCCTAATCTCCCTCACCTATTTCTCTCCTCCCTCCACTCCCAACCCCTCTG
This sequence comes from Lipotes vexillifer, assembly GCF_000442215.2. Classification (NCBI taxonomy): domain Eukaryota; kingdom Metazoa; phylum Chordata; class Mammalia; order Artiodactyla; family Lipotidae; genus Lipotes; species Lipotes vexillifer. Next base: position 2,122,366 of record NW_006780679.1, on the reverse strand, counting down.
GCAACCACCTGTTTGTTCTCTGTATCTATGACTCTGTTTCTGTTTAATTATGTTGGTTCATGTGTTTAGACCTAAGTGAAATCATATAGTATTTTCTTTGTCTTCCTCAGTGTCTAATTTCACTTAGCATAATACCTTCAGGCCTATCTGTGTTGTCGAAGATAGCAAGATTTCATTCTTTCTGAAGGCTGAGTAATATTCCATTGTGTGTGTGTGTGTGTGTGTGTGTGTGTGTGTGTGTGTGTGATGTCTTCTTTATTCATTCATCTATTGATGGGCACTCAGGTTGCTTCCATATCTTCGCTATTGTAAATAATGCTATAATGAATATAGGTGTGCCTCTGTCTTTTTGAATTAGAGTTCTTGTTTCCTTCAGATAAATACCCAACAATAGGATAGCTGAATCATACGGTAGTTGCATTTTTAATTTTTTGAGGAATCTCCATACTGTTTTCCATATTGGCTACACCAGTCTACAATCCCACTAACAGTGCACGAGGGTCCCCTTTTCTCCACATCTATCTGACACTTATTATTTGTTCTCGTTTTGATAATAGCCATTCTGACAGGTGTAAGGTAATATCTCATTGTAGTTTTGATTTGCATTTCCCTGATAATTAGTCATATTGGGCATCTTTTCATGTACCTGTCGGCCATCTTCATGTCAACCTTGGAAAAATGTCTATTCTGGTACTCTGGCCATTTAAAAATTTTTTTTATTTTTGTTTTTGACGTTGAGTTGTACTAGTTCTTTGGGTATTTTGGATATTAACCCCTTATAATATATATTGTTTGCAAGTATTGTCTCCCATTCAATAGGCAGCCTTTTCATCTTGTTGATAATTTTCCTCACGGTGCAAATGTTTTAGTTTGATATAGTCCCATCTGTTTTGCTTGTGTTTCCCTTGCCTGAGGATATACCAAACTCTTATTTTTGAGTGATGATGTTTCATTTAGGCAGCAGAGGTAAAATAAGCTCTGGATTTCAGACTCCAGTGAAGCACCCTTAGTTTTTGGTAAGTCACTTTTCTGTAACTATCATTAATATGGGAATAAGTATTTTTTCATCAGTACAACCATGCATCTTCTCTAGTTTATATGATAAAATTAAGTATCATATAAACTTCAGTACTATACGTACTAACAGTAACATATTATTTGCCATACATCTTAATATTCAGCTGAGACACTCTGATAGGGCAGCATTGAATCACAAGAGTTTTGTTGGAATTATTTTGTCAAATTGTCCAAGGTACTGATGTAATGATTAGCACTTTTTTTTTGGGGGGGGGGTTGTTTGTTTTTTTTGTGGGCCTCTCACTGTGGTGGCCTCTCCCACTGCAGAGCACAGGCTCCGGACGTGCAGGCCAAGCGGCCATGGCTCACGGGCCCAGCCGCTCCACGGCATGTGGGATCTTCCTGGACCGGGGCACGAACCCACGTCCCCTGCATCGGCAGGCGGACTCTCAATCACTGCGCCACCAGAGAAGCCCTCCATGATTAGCATTTTTGACTCCTAAAGAGAAACATGTAGGTTCATTTTTTATTTTGCCACTGATTTTTTTCTAATTCTAGGAATAAAGGAGTCACACAGGACCAGAAATGGTGAAGAGAAAAAAGTGATTGATGTGAAATAGAAAAAGAATTTGACAAGAAGAGATACAAATCCTTTCTGTTTCCCAGTTACAGATTTGAACAAATTGAAGATTAAAAATCTTCTGTGCAATTTGCCTAAAGTCTCAATTCATCCTCAGATTTTTTAACACAACCAATTTAAACACTTTCTATTATCTCTGAGGATCAAAAGAATCAATCAACATCTTCTGCAGTCTTGTGAGTCCTCAATCACGCTTGCCCAAGGCAATGAATATCAAATCAAAAGCTGCCTCTATGGGTATGGGGTTATAACTCAGTATAACAGAAAATACCGCAGTAGTAAAACCTTGCATAAAATGAAATCTGATTCATGGTCATTGAAAACTGTATCCTTTCAGAGATTATATGGAAATTTTCTCAATCTGTTTTTTCCCCTCAAAATGAGTTTTTAAAATGTCAACCTGTTATTCTTTCTGAGGCAAAAGATTAAATTTGTAATCAATCTAACTCCTATATTCCTAATTTTTTGGATTTCTCTTCATTTTGATAACTTTAGATTATGACATTTAATTTAGATTTTTTTTGAGAAGTTCATTTAGAAAATAATAGTGATCATATATAAGTATACAAGCCTGCATATTTACCAACATGATTATGATTATGTGTGTGTGTGTGTGTATATCTGGATGATAGATATCAAATTAATTTGGTACAATAGGTTTGGTCAAAAAGTAGGAATAAAAATGACAGAATCAGGACAGTCTTTCGATCTGTATTCTAAATGAAGCTAGTTTCATTATAATAAGTGTCTCAAATGGTTTGGGAAATTTTATTGCACATAGATCTTAACTTGCTACCTTTATTATTGTTGTCTCAACTTTTAGCTGCTGTATATAAAATGTATGCTGGACACAACTCAATAAGGAAGTTTGAGAGTTTGAATCTATCTGCTTTTGTGAAATGTAAGAAATCCCATGTTTTTAATTGGTTTAGATGAGAAAAAATTTGCTTCCCCCACCATCAATTCTGTTTTCATTAGTTAGTTTTCTATGCTTTTAAGTGGTGTGCACTAAAATATTATTACTGGGGCTTCCCTGGTGGCGCAGTGGTTGAGAGTCCGCCTGCCGATGCAGGGGG
>NW_006780679.1:2025953-2119501 GCF_000442215.2 Lipotes vexillifer | reverse complement strand
CCAAAAAAAAAAAAAAAATATATATATATATATATATATATATAAATTACTCTCAAGGTTTCTTATTACTACTACTTATTATTACTTTACTATTTGATGAAGGAAATAGAACAAGTAAAATATTCACTTTTGATCACTTATACAAATGTCTGTAATAATTATTTAAATTAGGATAGTGAAGGTTATAGCCATGTCCATGGAGTAGGATGGGGATGGAGTGCTTCCTCACACTGTTTCCATACTTTGCAAAGGGAAAAAAGGAAGCATGCTGTCATCACATGTGTCTATATTACATGCACATGTTTTTTTATGTTTCACTCAAAATAAACTTTTTTTGTGGGGATGCCACCATGGTTAAGCATGGACTTTTTAAGAGTTCTAGTGTCAATCATAACATTTTCAATCTGTATATAGTTTAAAAATTCAAAATTATATTTATTTACAGTTTATACTCACCTCTAGAACTAAATTTAAAAATATTGAAATTGCTAAGTTGAAGAAAGTTTACCTTATGGGCTCACATATGTTAATAATGGCATGCATGGTTTCTTTTAATAGAATTTGTTAATCATTTTCCAAAAGGTTACGTATTTTCTTTTTTTTTTCCTTTTTTTCAAAAGGCTATGTATCTTCTAAATTTTATCTGTAATTAGTTGAGGCTTGTGTTGGATGAGGGGTGAGTAAGAAAGTGAAACAAATACATGTGATAAGAAAAATACTAGATCTGAATGCACAGATGTAGATTATAATGGCTAGTCCACATTCTGTCTTGACATCTAGGATGTAAAAAAATGCTTTCCTTGAAATAGAAATAAAAATTGCTTGAATGTGATATATGGAACATCATCGAAGTCATAGTAGTTGTTATGATTTAAAATCTATATGTAAAGCACTGCATGTTTACATCATGGGAAATCTTTGCGTCTCCTTTATGAATTTCACTTTTAGAGTTTTGCTCTGAATTGCAATATTTAAACAACAAAGTGAATCTGAAGTTGAATTGAATCTGGAATAATATAGAAATAATGCTGCTCAATTCCATTTAGTGTAATTCTGGAATGATAAAAGGCCTTCAGCATTTTAAAGGTTGGATTGGTTTTAAACAATTAGCTGAGCCATGCTTTAAACTTAGCTAGTTATAGTTTGTGTTTCTTTATTGTTTCTAACATACTAAGACACCAGTTATTTTATGGGGCATTTATATAATACTATTATAGTTTTTTATTTAATGTAGCTGATTTTTAAGTGAAATATTTTTAAAGAAGTATTTTCTGATTATTTCAGTTTTTTAAATCCTTTATAAAATATGCAAGGTGGATCTAACTTTTCTCTTAATTCATTTTCATGGTAACTTATTTTTCTGAAATTGATATACAAAAGGAGGGACTCTAAAGACAAAGTCAACCAGTACTAGGGACTTGGTTTTACTTCACTTGCCAAAGACCAGGCACATATGTTACAGACAGAGAAAATGAGGGCCGAAGACCTCAAATTACTTTTTCCAAGGTTAAGCAATTAGGAGTCTGTAGAATTGGGATTCATACCAGTAGTGTCTGAGTCTTAGTTCTGTACTCTTTTCCTTATGCCATTCCATGATCGTCAAAATAATCCTGGAGGAACAGTGATTTACTCCCACCTCTTTTCCTTTAATATCAGCTGAATACCACATCAAATTTCTACCCCTCTCTAATCTTCTTGCCTCTTCATTAAAAAAGAGTGTCAATAGCAACATCGTAAGCTAGAAAAGTAACCCCACTTTATCAGCATACCATGTTTTTACTCTACCTTATTCCTGTCAGTATCTACTATGCATTTGTCAAATCCTATAGAACTTTACCAAAGTACTAAGAGTGAACCTTAATGTGTATGAAGTAAAAAATAATAATTTAGGAGATTGGAGTATACCTGGATGGAAGGCAAAATGTGACAAAACAATCTAACTGTATTACACATGTATGAAACAACCTCACTGAAGGGGATGAAGAAAAAGGCTAGCCTAAGTGACTGACGGTGAGTAGAGTCTGTAAAACTAAAGGCAAAGAAATAATGCATAAGGTCTCTACTCTTGCTGGTAAAGTTTCCCATGGGAGTATGGGTTAATAATTCTGATACTGCTATATACGTGTACGAGAAGTAAATAAGTAAATGGGTGGCATATGGTAGAGAGAGGGTGTCATTGTTAGTAGGAATTTACAGATAAGCAAAGGGAGAAAGTTTCAGTGATCTATATGGTAGTGGACTAGAATTGGAGATATGAGTATAAACTGATGTTTTGATTAATATAGATATATTTGGATATACAGAGGAATATTTATAGATATATAATATAATATATAACATAACATTTACACATAATGTTTTTTGCCCTGTCACCTGAGAGGATGTAGAAGCAATGATACCCCAGTAGCAACAAGCATACCTAGCACACAAATTTTGGTTTCTAATACCATTCTCCAAAAAAAGGAACCCAGGACTTCTTGGAGAAATAGTTGATTCTAGGACTGGGGCAAGAAATTTAAAAGATGAGTCTGTAGCATCTTGTAGTTTCACAATGTGATATTTTCAAAAAAGCTACAGTGAAGGTTGGACGCAGGAGCCAAGTGAAAGAGCTCCCAATGGCCAAAACTAGAACAATTTGAACAACAAAAAGTAATGTAGTATTGGATTATAACTAAAAGCATTAAATACCCATGAGTCCATATTGATATTAAATTAATTATCAAATAAATATATGTGAATGAGAGCTGTCAAATATGCGGGAAAATTCCAAGTAATTGATATAGATACTCTGCTCTCAAGGAGTCAGGGCCTTACTTTTTGCCCCCCTAAATGTGGGCTATGCTGAGTAATTTCCTCCAAAGAGTGTAGTATGGAATGGGCGGGAAGAAAAAAGAGTAACTTGAGAGTGGAGAAACATGATGAACACTACCTCAGCCATATGGTCAAGGTTAACATCAACAGTGATGTCATTTTGACAGCATGTATCCTTAGTAAGATGTGATGAAGCGGAGGTTTACCTCTGTGGCCATCCTCTTCAAAATCCATAACTCCAGGCTAATCATGAGAATTATATTAAACAAATTGCAATTGAAAAATACTCTTAAAACTAACCAGTACTCCTCAAAATGCTCAACCAATACTCCTCAAAACTGTCAGGATCGTCAAAAATAAGGGAAGTCTGAGAAAATGTCACAGCTAAGAGAAGCCTAAGGAGACATGATGATTAAGTGTAGTGTGGCATCCTGGATAGGATCCTGGAACAGGAAAAGGCATTAGTTAAAATGACTGAATAAACTATGAACTCTAGTTAATTATTGTGTATTAATAACTTGTTTATTCATTATAACAAATGTACCATAAAAATATATGGTGTTGCTCCTAGAGGAGACTGGGTGTAGGGTATATTGGAACTCTCTGTAGTATCTTTGTGATTTTTCTGTGAATCTAAAACTGTTCTAAAAAATAAAGTTTTTTCTTTAATTTAAAAAATAGATTTGGTAAGGCCTAATCACTGGAGTTCTGATTCAACAGGGTTGGCTTAAGGCTCTACGCATATCTTTTTTTAATAGCTCCTGAGACACTAGGAAACACAGTCAGAATTAAGAGGCAAGGGCTAGGTTGTAAGTTCAGTAAAGACAGCAGTCCTGTAAACGAAGGTCACTACTTTATCCATGCAGCCTACGACAATGCCTGGCACCAAGTAGACAAAAAAGTAAATATTTCCTGAATGCATGAATTATAAAATTCTGTAGTGAGAAATGGAAGTAGTTATGATTTAACAGCAAAAGCCACATTTTTAACTTACTTCTGAAGATTTTGATGTAAGCACATTTGTTCAAAACCCAAATACATGATGAAAACATTTGTATTCCACATATCATCTCTGTTGTTATGTGCAAAATGTGTACTGGCCATATTGCACAAATAATTAAGCAATTATCATCTTTTCTGTGTCACAATATTAGAATCTCTTGTGTTGATGAGAAAAGATTAAATTTCAAAACATTGAAAATATAAATGGAAGTAGTACGCTAACAAAGATATTTTAATTTCATGATACTTGCACTATGCAACAGATACTGTTTTCTTTGAAAACATTTAATGTATGTTTATACACATACGTGTAAATAAACTCTGATCTTTTTTTATGTGCTGACTTACAAATACCAGTGCTTAGCACAGTACGCAGTGCAAAAATAAAAGCTTTTGAAAAAATAGGTAATACGTAAATAAGTGCACGCATTGAAGGTCTGAAAGGTATTTGTATGCTTGAAATGACGTTCGTGCTGAATTGTGATTCAGTACGGTTGTTATCTCAGTTTAGTATCTTCATTCACCTTCATTGTGTGTGTGTGTGTATATGTGTGTTTATATGTACATATGTATATACTGTTATTTACAAAGGAACCAGTGAAGTATGGGAATAATTTTAAGCGCTCTCCAATTACAGAATCAAACATACTCTAACTCTTAGAAACTAACTGGCCAGTTTTTGAAAGTAGTTGACCATAATATTTTCCTTCTTCAAATTCTGATTTGGTCATTTTCTTCCTATTAATGTTTCCACCAGGGGGCGCATAAGGGAACAAATTAAGATTTATCTCATATTTTGTACTAAAAACTAATAAAGAAGAAAATTTCAAGCTATTGGCTAAAATGATTTTTACATTTCTAAAAATCATGAAATGTAATTGGTTCATTTAGAGTATGAAAGTAGTTTATTTTGAGGAGGCAGCACTGTCTAGTGAAATGGTTAAAAATGGTCAAAGGAAAAGCTACATTTGTATTTGGCTTTGACACCGTTGGGTTTTCATATTGGGCAAGTGCCTTAGGCCTCTCTAAGCCTGTCTCCAGGCCTGTCTCTTAGGCCTCTCTCTTTCCTATCTCTAAAATGTCTCAGGCACCCACCCGAATTTCATATGCTTTCCTTCACCATGTGGGATATTATTTTCCATTGGAGGATAATTCTTAAGCACATCTACATTTTTAGTTTATAGTTAAGTGAGATTTGAATGAGACACATTTTTTTGTAAACATTTAATTCAGCCATAACCCAGAGTGGGAAATAAACAGTGGCTGATGTTGCCTCTGTTTTGCCTTCCACATTCTCTTCTTTCCTTTCTTCCTCCTCCTTCTTCTTTATAGTGATATTATTCATTCAAATGGACATGACCTCCGTTAAAATAGCTTCAGGGAGATTGATGACATATAAAATGAGTGTTACAACCAGAGTGGCAAGAAAATGAAGGAATCTAGCTGCGAAGTGAAATCGGATAAAGTTTATAAGGTATAAGAGACACAATAGCACTACATTAGTGTTAGTGAGGTTAGTGCCTGAAACTCACAGGCAAACAGTGTTGGGGCACATGCCCATTTCAGGTGGGAACTGAGGGGTAGTGGTGCAACAAGTTAAAACACGGGGCAAAACCACAAAAGTTTATCTATTGTGAATAGCTTCTCAGTAGCTTTTAAATGATCTGTTATTGAACTTACTAAGATTGTCATCTCCTGCCTTTCGGAGTTGGTTATAAATCACTCTCTCATCTCTCTCCTGACAGTATAAACAAAGTACCCTCTAGACCTGTACTCAGAAAGACACTAGGCATGTCCACTTACATTCACTCCCTTCATAGAACTACTGGTGCATTAGATAGTAGGGGCCAGGAAGAAGCCTTTGTCAAGTTGCCACTAGAAAATAATCACCTTATATATTGGTACCTCTAAACTCCCAAATATTTAGTAGGTTTCTTCACAGACACCCGCTGTAAATCCCAGGTACTTTTCTGCACCAGGATCCTAGGTGTTATTTCTAATATTCAACAGACCTACAATTTTAACTTGTGGTACACAAACATTCAGATCAAATTCTTATACCTATTATAATTATCCCTAATACTCTTTCAAATGTTTTTAATGGCCTTTGTCATCAAAAATTTACTGGAAGACATGATGTAAACCCTTTGAAAAAATATTAATAATTAATAGAGTAATCTTTAACTTTCTCTCCATGAATCATGATGCTTTCTTTTCTCATGTCCCAGATGGGCTGAAGTCAAGAGGAAAAAAGATATGCCTTCTGATGGCTCTGTGAACTTTATATGATGTTCAGTGGACTCTATGCTTATAACTCCTTTATTTCATGCATGTAAACTTCCTATCTGGTATCTGGAAGGATCCACCCATACTCAGTAATTAATGCAACTAATTCTCATTATAAAGAATATTTAACAATGTGCTAACCATCTAAGTGGTAATTCTCAATGACTGGAATCTACCTGATCTTTCAAATGCGATGTTGGCCCTAGATTCTCAGGGTTAGTGGCCACAGATGAGCTAATGCCAGAGCTTCTAGTGCCCCATGAACTATCTACTGCCCATAGTAAAACATAATCTGTATAAAGATGGAGAACCTGCTATGGAACATGGGGGATGTCAGCCATTCCACGATATTAAGAAATCAAGGCATCACCTCTCAAGTGGCACAGTGTCATTTAGATAGACTCCCAACACATAGCTACAATCAGGCATTATATTTTATTTAATGTTTGATCTATGATTAAGAGCAAGACAGATCCATGTATACTTAAGCTTATCTCAACAAAGGATATTTAGTTGCCCTTTTGCTCCTACTCAGAGTACAGAGCCAATTCCTTGCCAATCTGTCAGTCATCAGTCATGTTAAAACAAAATCCTCCCATTTTATATTATAGATATGGTGGATTTTCCAAAGTCTAAAGAGGGTAGGACCTTCATAAGGAGATTTTAAAAAACACGATGCATTCATTAACATTTTCAGAATTTCTGCCACTCCAGATCATAGTTTTGTGAACAGTGTTGTCTGTGGAAATAAAACATAATGAAAAGTACAACAAGATGTACTATGTAAATATCTGTATAGTAACCTAAAGGTTAAGAACTAGAACAACTTTATTATTCTTTGTAGTAAATAATACTTGTTTTCTACAGTTTATACAAGTGCCATTATCTTTTATAGAAGTCACAAGAATGGGAGTGTCAGCAAATGAGAAGGTATAATGATGTATTCAGGCCAAAGTTACCTATAGTTATAGAGATTAAAATCTATTTTTTTTAGCTATTGAAATACTACAGAATATAGTAGTATTAAGTTAGACTGTACTTTACAAACTGCTTTATGCTCCTGAGTAGCAAGGATATTAACTAATGATCCTTTAAATGGGTATGTAAAATATAATTTAAGCTACTTGCAACATGCAAAAGAGAGGCATCGTTTGTTACTGCCAAAAATCACTGACATGTGGAAATCAGAAAATCATTAGCCTTGATAGGAATAGCTTAATACAACAGGGAAGAGAACACATTATTTGGAGCAGTTAAATGACAATTGATGCAACCACTGGTGAAATGCATAAAGAAAAAGTGGATATGGTTTAGTGAATGATAAATTCTACACTTAGTATTCACGCATACAAAGGAATAGAAATCTTTGCTCATTAACCATTGCACTTAGTTTGTGAGCCAGAATGCTTCAGGCTGTAGCCCTAATTGTCATAAATGTTTATCTCTGTGCAAGTTTAATTTAGTCTTAAGAAAAAAATGTTATACTGAGTGATGAATGATTCTACATCTCTTTCATTTTCTTCATCAGCCTAAGTTGGTTTACTTAAATCCCTGTTCATACCCGTCCTCTTCTCGAGGTCTCCATAATACCCCCAGCTATAATTAATCTCTCTCTTGTCCCCAATTATGCCCCACTCATTTTACATCTGTTTTAGCAGTGTGCTTAATGGCATATTTACGGGCATACCTCATTTACCTTTGCCTTCTAGAACACCAGTTTTTCATAGCTGTTTAGTAGAGTGTAATACTGTGCTTTCCTCAGTTTAAATGGCACTTGCCAATCTGTTTTGTTTATGCTCTTGAATCTCTTTGCTATTGACAAACTTTTTTAGCTGATGATGATTTCTATTTGATTTTGAGCAAATATGTTGAAAATATCTCAAAGTATGAACAAACATGGGCCGTTTTAATGTCCGTTAAACACAAGGATGACATGCAGCATCACACGTGTGAAACTCTGATGGATATGAGACCTGCTGGCTCCACCATTTGAACATATGTAAAGAGTAAGGGGGAGTCAATTATCTCATACCCTTATGTTAATTTAGATTTTAGTCATTTCTTAGGGAATGCATCTCCAAAGGGGCTGTCGTGACTTTCATTTATTTATTATTCACATTCATGGAACCCTCTTATACTCCATTTTAAAATAGAGTAAATGGGATATGCCTTTAGTTTTGAATGTACCTATACAACTTTTATCATTGAGAGTTCCCCAAAACAGGGATCATACCTCAGTGGTAAAATCTAAATTGAGTATAAAGGCCAACTAAGCAGCATAAATGTGTGGAGAGGACAAAGTTAGCATTATAAACAGAAAATCACATTACGTATTAGCACCTGAAGAGTGCCTGCCTGCCTAAAGAGGGCAACAGCTATTAAAAAAAGTACTTGTTTCCAAGAAATAATGTAAATATACTTTTCTATACCTTCCAGTTTTTCAAGTTAAACCAAACCTGATTCCTGTGAGATTTTTTAAATGTTGGCTATTCAATTTAAACTATAGTTATTTTCTATGTTGTGCAAGTTCAAATAAAATACTTCTACAGATGAGAGCCAGCTCATAGGCTACCTGTCTATGATGTCTGCCATAACCATTTCATGACACTGTGAAAGAAAGAATAAATTAGGAGCATTGACCAATGTCTTGGCCTGATCATAGAGTTAGTTTTAAAATTTCCATTGATAAACCAAAAAGACACATATGACCAGTTATAGTATTTACCATCAACATCTCACACACACACACACACACACACACACACACACACACAACTTTTAAAAAAATCCTGCCAATTTCAGAGGGGGAAGCATGAATTTTCCTAGTACTGAATTCTGGGATAAAATAAAATTTCCTTGGCAATATCATACATAATGTCCTCAAGAACATCTCTACAATAAATATGAGTTTTGTAGGATCACTTTTTTTTGTGTTCCTTTATGTAAGACAAGTCGTATTAAATACCAAACTTAATTTTTGCTGTGGTTTCAGTGAAGTCACAAAATGATGAAAGTCAGGCACAGATCTGTTAACTGGATTTGGCAGAGAAATGCATAGAGTACACATAACTCTAAAGACGTTTTATTCAGTTTTGAATCCTTAGAGCTCTTAACAAAGTTTTCTGCATGTAAAAGATGCTCTTTGAAAGTATGAAGTGAAAACATGAATTGAATTAACTACACATTAGATGGTGGATAAAAAGCATCTCAAATACCAAACCCTGGGTTTGAGAAAATAGCATTTACACTCTATTAGTCACAGTACAACTAAAAATTAAAAAGTGTTTTGATGTCTCATGGACTTCTCGTTTACATGATTAGAAAAAGAAGCCCACTACATATGCCAACAGTTAACAGTTGTGACTTTAAAAAATGATCGTATTTAGTGGCAGAATTCATAAGATGAATTTTTGTCGGATGTTTTTAGTTTATGTTCTTGGGGTAACAAACCACCCTACACTCAGGTCTCTGGACATGGCCCAATCATAGCACCTGTTGAAGGACAGACACAGGTGGTGATATTTACAATTATACAGTCTCAACTGGCCTAAGGAATTGAAGGTAGTTACTTGCCAAAGAAGGAAATAGTCCATTCACTGACTAGCTGTCCAATGATGCAGTGGATTTTTCCTCTCTCAAGTATATAAACTAATAATCAGAAGGACATGTAAGCTAGAAACTCACGTTTTCAAGAATTCAGTGCTAATGTGTAACCAAGGAAAGTTAATTTTCAGAGAATGGAGCAAATGGTATAAAATGGTGTAGAGAAAGAGGAGTGAGGGACTAAGAAACTGGAAGAATAATTCCTTCCTTTAGCAGCTCAAAGCCAACAGCTTTGTCTAGAAAATTGTCTGGGAACAATAGCCCCTTCCCACCCCCTCCCCGCCCCCCCCACTGCCACACACCACATATACACTCCCTCACACAACTGCTGAGGCGAGCTTGAGTGGATATCACTTTCTTGTTATTAATTAAATTATCATGATGAGGACGAACTTAATGCAACTATTTAAAAGATGTGATATATAAAGTAGGAGAATAAAAATAGATGTGTTTGTGTGCATGTGTTTTTCAGACCAATAATTATGATTAATGCCAAGTTATTAAAATATGCAGTATGTGAATCATTAGTGCTCAAGGAAGTTGATTATAAGATCATAGTATTCTGCCTGAGATTAGAGAATGGATATATTTATACTTAGCTTGCTCAGGATCTGTTCTCTCAGAATACAAAAGTCCTTATTGATATAATATTTTTCAAGACTCTTGTTTTCTAATGTCTTCTGTTTCGTAGTCTACCTCTTTGTCTTCAGAAAGTTGAGCAAGACAGCAATACCTTTGTTTAACTATCTTTGGGACTATTTCCTCATTCTCAGCTTATTTTGATATAATATCCTTGGATATAAATCTGTATATCCTATCTAACTAGTCCTAACACTTTCTGTTCAGAACAATTTTGGATAGCTCTAAATTGCATGCAGCAAATTGGCATAAGCAAAGTGCTATTAAAGAAATAAGATATAGAGATGAGAGGGTACCAAACAAGTCTTTCTGCTGGATAAAGTCTCTCTCATAGGACAGATAGTAATTTTTCTCCATCTAGTTGATGAACAACCAATATCTTCCAAGTAGGTTCCATAATGAAAGTGGCAAAATATAATTTTCATATGGTCTTTTATGTTTATTGTCCCTGTCACCCTTTCTCAGGGATTCTTTTGAGCCCTTCATGTTAACGTCTTATTCTCCTGTATTGCATATTTTTAGATTTTAGCAGAATTTCAATTCAGTCTGTCATTTAATAATTCTAAGAGTGACATATGGAAAGGTGGTAGAATGTGGCTAGGTGTGTGTTAACATAATCCACACTCATTTTTTTCTTAATACAAAAATAATACAAATGGTTGATAATGCAGATAACATACTCCTGAAAAATAAAATATCACTAAAAATTGAGAGTTATAAACATTTCAGTGAGTTGTAAAACTCTTTCATGAAAGTATCCCTTGCAAGTATATTTAGGCTAGCAAAATTTAAAGAAAATTTAAATTGGTATTGATATTTTCTGCTCCTTTGTCACTGTTGGTGAGAGTTATATACATTTAAAACATTGTGTTAAAATAGCATGTCCTTGCTTTGCAAAAATAAGACATAGAGGTTATATAATGAATCCCATTCCTAGTTTATATTCTTATCTAAACATTAGTTATAACAAATAAAATCATTTATTAAAAAGGATTAATATTTTAATTTCAGACCTGCAAATTTATGTTTATTGTTCTAGGTAACCCTACATATTTAATATTTATTGATTTTTGGATTCCTCATGGCAATGCTGGGTTAAGGAGACTATTTTCCCTGAAGTCCAGTTTTTCCATAGTCACTGGTTATTATGCCCCTGTAGGTCAGTAAATATGTGTAGGAGAGATACAGAACAAGATTATGAAAGTTGTGTCTTACTAATTTCCAATTCAACTTCAAATCAAACTTCAAATCAAGTTCAAATCAAACTTCCCCCCACTTTTGCATTGTATAGTTTAGGAAGCTACAGATGGAATTTCAGTATCCACCTGCAAAATCTACTCTGTTAAATAGGACTCTTATTTGATTGACACAGAAACAAGATTCAAATCAGCTTATTCTAAGAGGTAAACATAGCATAAGACCTCTGGATCTGTTGTGAAAATCAAGGATAGCAATGTTGCTGTGCCATGAAATGAGAGAATGAAAACTTTTCTTTGACTCTCAACTTTGCTAGTCTGGGTAAGTTTTATTTCTAATCTCTCGCTTTAGATTACACTGCAGATGCTTTCAATATCATCTGAGATTTTGATCTTACACGTCAAGTTTTTAGGAAGAGACCGACTTGTTCTGGGTCTCAAGTACAAAAATATGAGCAAAGAGGATCTTTGGCCCAGCTTAGATATACTGTTGACACCTGAATCAATCAAAAGCTATCAGGGATAGATTACACTGCTAAATAATGACTCCCACTGCAGCCGTGGTTGGTATCAGAAGCAGCAGTTCACAAAGGAAGGAGAGGGTAAATCTGAAGAAAGGGAAGGTACTATTGGGTAGAATGATGTGCCATCATATTATTCTATACATTTAATGTGACTGAGACATCTACTATTAGCAAAAAGAAAAGCAGGCAATAATCTACTTACTTTGATTTGAAGGACACTGAGAGTTTTTCCCATACAATTATATTCCTTGATAGCTGGAGAAAACTACTAGTGCTCTTAGGAGACCCCAAATTCAAAACATCCTTAGACCCCATATAGTTGAATACCCAAAATTTTATATGAGAAAGTTGAGAATCAAGGTAATTGATTTTTCAAGGTCACATTATCTCTAAGTGCCGGAAACCCCAAAGTTATCTAACATTAAACCCACATATTTAATCCTTCTTTTTTGGTCCTGGAGACTTTTACTCACTCAAGTATTCCCCATGACAGGGTTTTCAAAGTTTGTTCTGCAGATTACCTGCATGAGAATAATTGAAAGTACAGGTTCTTGGGCCCCCTCCTCTGCCCCCCAAAACTGAGTCACAGACTCCATCGATTATAATCTGTAAAACTGCATTCGTAACCAAATTTTGGTGTGGTTTTTATGCATGCTGAAGTTTGGAAACTACTGAAGCTTGGCACTCCTAAGTCGTTGAAGGAAAGGGTTAGTGACTAAAAACTGAAAGTACTGTGAGCCCAGGAAGGACTAGAAAGACAACAGAGAATACCTAAGAAGTTACTGTTAAAGTAGAAAGGACCTTCTTGACTTACTACAGATTTTCCTCATGAACTGCCCTCATAATTGTTATTTCCGTAATGAATTCTAGTTCCCTATTGAAAATTACTCTTTCTACATACTGAAGAAGGTGGTGTTAATTTTGAAAGACACCATTTTAAGTGGGAGCTTCAAGTATTAGTCAATGAATCAGGTCCTCACATTACCCTTTAGATATCCGCGTTATTTACAAAATGCTTTCCCACAACCATATTTTTCCTAACCACTATTGCAAGCATTTGAGTCATCCCATTGGACTATGTTTATATGCATCTTAACGTTTTATGAATATACTTTAACGTTACTGAAAATAAAAATACATAAGCTCATATAAATCCTGTAGATGACTTTTCTTTCTAAGTTTTAAACAATTGGTCTTTGCTGTCTGATTACAGAGGTATAAAAATTTAATAGCAATTCATATGCACATTATTGTGGTATTACTTGCATTTCCATATCTCATTCTTTCCGGAGGAGTTTAAAGATTAACTTGATAGTTTAAATTTTATTGATAGATTTCCTTATGCTATAAAGGCAGTGCTTTGTGTGTTTATGCTTTGATGCAATCTGGAATAAAATGAAGTAATTTTCAGCTCCCAAAATATAAAAAAATAAAGTACATGAATTACTGAATTTTCAGGGTGTTTTACATCTAAAAATTACATTTTAATTTGTTTTTTACTGGTACCGTGCAGCTTTCTATATCTATACATCTTTAAGGCTTATAAATATAGTAAGGTAAAAAAAGTCTATATTTCAAGTTTGATGCATAATATAATATTTAAAAACATTAATAATACATTATCCCAAAATGCCTTGATTTTTTTGTGTATGTAGCAATTCAGTTTTTTAAAAGCTTTATAATACTGATTTGTGGTATTAAATACATCTTTTTCGTGCTTTAAAAAATACTTGTCTATTCACACACATATGAATCCAGCTTTGTGAATATATACATAATCAATCTTTGAAATCCACATCATTGCAGTGGGAAAATAGATTGACTAACTCACATCTCTGCTTACATTTAATATTCCATTAATTTGGGAAGGATCATAAAGTGTTTTAGTCTCCAGAGTATCTCAAAGTCTAAAAGTAAATAAGCAGTTGTCAACTGTATCATCAAATGACTATTACCTATTTTGTTTAATTATACCAATAAGAACTCAAAAATAAAATTTGTGTAGTAAAAACTTGCCTAGGCAGTCCAGGTTCTTAAGATGCAGGATATAATCAAAGTGATTTATGTCAATACTTCAATGCTGTGACATGTGAAAGACTAAATGTAAATTCTGTAGGTCGCTTTATGTTTGAAATTGTATTTCTAGAGTAGTTAAGCCTACTATGGTGGATGAGTAAAGGTTTGGGGATATGTCCTTTAGAAGAGGATAGATTGATTACTGGAAAAGATGGCAGAGAAACTGGGACTGATTGACTGTGAATATACCACACGTGTACTACTTTGTTTAATCCTCCTTTTATAAGTTCATATGTGAGAGAATTTTTTTTTTGCTTCTTTTACGGCTTTTCGATATAATCTAAAAGGCACAGCCACATATCTGTATCACATTTGGAGCTTTAGAATGTCTTTATTGGACTCCAGAAAAATGCACATATGATTATTAATATCATGGATTACGGATAGCATATTAATTTTTTAATGTTCAGGTTAATACTCATTTGCATTTCAGAAATAACGTAATTATTTTGACCTTTGCAAATTCATAGTCGAATGGCATTGCAGAGCATTTTCTAATCTGTTTCAAATCATCTCCTGGTTAAAAACCATTTTTCTGAAGAATTTGAACCTTTTTACCTACTCTGTTATAAGATAGGAATTTTAAGATTATATTCAGATGCATGTTGGAGATCTCTCGGAGAAAGCCATATCAGAGTAAAACAGAAGTAGCCACCTCTCTTAGAACATCTGTCCTATCATAAAACATCTTTTCATCATAATTGTATTTCCCATCAGTTGTATCCTATTAGGAGACTATGCTAAATATAGGAAAGTTTCCAAACATACCCCATCTTTAGAATGGGATTCACACTGTTTCTCCCTCCCATTGGCTCATCCAGGCAGGAGTGCTTTTCCCTATAACAATGCAATCAGCAGGCCAGTAGGCACTCCTGTATATGTGGACTATCCTAGACAACTCCAGTAGAGATGGGTTTTGAAAGAGCTACCACAGCCAGTAACTCAGTTTCCAAGACAGATTATAGATGTGTATATGAAAACACACACAGAGTCTTTGACACCATTCATCACTGAAATCTTCTTCTCCTAGTACAAGTAGATTGATTTTCTTCGATAATCACACTCTGATGTGAAGTCATGAGAATAAGTTGAAACCGTAAATATATTACGCAGCATGGAAATTGATACCTGTGTACTAACTAGTTTTGCCGCTGCTGTTGCTAAAAATCAGGCGATCTTAGTATATTTGTTCCTGTTTAACCATGCTATCTGTTCCTTTTATCTTTCAAGGAAGATAGTATAGAATTGATACCCGTGTAGAAGTGGTACTTAAAATTTTTTCACCTAATTTGTACTTGTGGTGGGATGGAACAGATTCAGAATAGAGATCACCGTATCTGAATAAAAAGCAGAAAGTGTTGGAGTCAAGCTGAAGAGTGTTAATATCCCAGCAGTGACCCTAACAAGCTATGTGATATTGGTTGATTCAGCTAAGCTTTTTCACCCAAATAATAATATGCAGTAAGAGGTGTACTTTGAAAATGTTGTACATAAAGTGCTGAGCATGGTGTTGGCTAGTGGTTTGTATCTCCTTACGAGTAAAGTTTCTTTCCCCATCCTTCCCTCAAAATAATGTGTTGCAAGAATGGAGATGCTTGGCATGTCATAAATTCCTGGCATTAAATGTATATTCCCTTGGAATAATTAGCACCTTTTCACTCTTTAAGGTATGAATCTAAACCTAATGAGGTGAGTTTTACCTTGCAAAAGAAAAATCTGAAATTTTCTCAGTTTAGTTGCTGCATTAATTGTCTAAGATTGAAGTGCCAGGTTTCTCCAAATTCCTACAAAATTATTCTGGTATAGAATTTATGATTATCAACTTTAAGTGATCATTCCCTCTCCATAAAATGATAACGGAACTAGATGCCATAATTTGAGAATTAGAGGAAAGTGTATTTGTTTTTTTTGGTGCTGTCTTTTTAGAGTAAAATCCTAATTTCTCCAAGATATATGTTGAAATGCTACCACAGTCAAATTTCTAATGAGGGTTGATGTTTAAAAAGTTACATAGGGGGACCTTCAAGATGGCAGAGGAGTAAGACGTGGAAATCACCTTCCTTCCCACAAATACATCAAAAATACATCTACATGTGGAACAACTCCTACAGAACACCTACTGAACGCTGGCAGAAGACCTCACAGACTTCACCAAAGGCAAGAAAATCCCCACGTACATGGGTAGGGCAAAAGAAAAAGAAAAAACAGAGAAAAAAGAATAGGGACGGGACCTATACTTCTGGGAGGGAGCTAGGAAGGAGGAAAAGTTTCCACACACTAGGAAGTCCCTTCGCAGGTGGGGATGGAGGTAGGGGGCTAAGCTACAGAGCCACAGAGGAGAGCGCAGCAACAGGGGTACAGAGGGCAAAGCAGAGAGATTCCTGCACAGAGGATTGGCGCTGACCACACTCGCCAGCCTGAGAGGCTTGTCTGCTCATCCACCAGGGCAGGGCGGGGCTTGGAGCTGAGGCTCTGTCTTCGGAGGTCAGAAACCAGGGAGAGTACTGGGGGTGGCTGCGTGAACACAGCCTGAGTGGGCTAGTGCGCCACAGCTAGCCCAGACGGAGTCCAGAAAATGTCTGGACCTGCCTAAGAGGCAAGAGACCATTGTCTTGGGGTGAGCGAGGAGAGGGAATTTCTTCCCTGTCTGCCCACAGAAGGCAGACCACCGCCTAAACGACCTCCAGAGACGGGCGTGAGCCATGGCTATTATCTTGGACACCAGAGACGGGCATGAAATGCTAATGCTGCTGCTGCAGCCACCAAGAGTCCTGTGTAAAGCACAAATCACTATCCACACATCCTCGGGAGCCTGTGCAGCTGCTGCTGCCAGAGTCCCGTGATACAGGGACAACTTCCCCAGGAGAACACACGGCATACCTCAGGCTGCTGCAATGTCACACTGGCCTGTGCCACCGCAGGCTCACCCTGCATTCCAATTATAACTACCATACCCCTCCCTTCCCCCCTGGCCTGAATGGGCCAGAGACCCCTAATCCACCGCTGTTTTAACCCCGTCCTGTCAAGGTGGGAACAGATGCCTGAGGGCGACCTACACACAGAGGTGGGGCCAAAACCAAAGCTGAACCTGGGAGCTGTGCGAACAAAGAAGAGAAAGGGAAATTCCTCCATGCAGCCTCAGGAGCAGTGGGTTAAATCCCCACAATAACTTGATGTACCATGCATCTGTGGAATACCTGAATAGACAATGAATCGTCCCAAAATTGAGACATTAGACTTTGGGAGCAACTGTAGACTTGGGGTTTGCTGTCTGCGACTGATTTGATTTTGATTTTGATGTCTATCTTAGTATACTTTTTAGTGCTTGTTATTGGTGGATTTGTTTATTGGTTTGGTTGCTCTCTTCTTTTTTTATTCTTCTTTTTTAATTTTAATAATTATTTATTTTATTTTATTTTACTTTTTCCTTCTTTTTTTCTTCCTTTTCTTCTGAGCCATGTGGCTGACAGGGTCTTGGTGCTACAGCCTGGTGTCAGGGCTGAGCCTCTGAAGTGGGAGAGCCAAGTTCAGGACATTGTACCACCAGAGACCTCCTGGCCCCACATAATAGCAGTTGGCAAGAGCTCTCCCAGAGATCTCCATCTCCATGCTAAGACCCAACTCCACCCAAAGGCCAGCAGATAGCAGCACTGGTTGCCCTATGTGAAACAACTTGTAAGACAGGAACACAACACCACCCATTAGCAGAGAAGCTCCCTAAAACCATAGTAAGTTCACAGACAACCCAAAACACACCACTGGATGCAGCCCTTCCCACTAAAAGGACAAGATCCAGCCCCACCCACAAGAACACAGGCACCAGTCCCATCCACCAGGAGGCTTACACAAGCCACTGAACCAACCTCACCCACTGGGGGCAGACACCAAAAACAATGGGAAATGCAAACCCATAGCCTGCAAAAAGGAGACCCCAAACACAGTAAGTGAAGCAAAGAGAAGACAGAGAAATATGCAGAAGATGAAAGAGCAAGGTAAAAACCCACCAGACCAAACAAATGAAGAGGAAATAGGCAGTCTACCTGAAAAAGAATTCAGAGTAATGACAGTAAGGATGATCCAAAATCTTGGAAACAGAATGGAGAATATACAAGAAATGTTTAACAAGGAACTAGAAGAACTAAAGAGCAAACAAACAGGAACAACACAATAAATGAAATTAAAAATTGTCTAGAAGGAATCAAGAGCAGAATAACTGAGGCAGAAGAATGGATAAGTGATCTGGAAGATAAAATAGGGCAAATAACTACCAGAGAGCAGAATAAAGAAAAAAGAATGAAAAGAATCGAGGACAGTCTCAGAGACCTCTGGGACCACATTAAATGCACCAACATTCAAATTATAGGGGCCCCTGAAGAAGAAGAGAAAAATAAACGGTCTGAGAAAATATTTGAAGAGATTATAGCTGAAAACTTCCCTAACATGGGAAAGGAAATAGTCAATCAAGTCCAGGAAGCACAGAGAGTCCCAAAGAGGATAAATCCAAGGAGAAACACACTAAGACACATATTAATCAAACTATCAAAAATTAAATACAAAGAAATATTAAAAGCAGCAAGGGAAAAGCAACAAAGAACATACAAGGGAATCCCCATAACGTTAACAGCTGATCTTTCAGCAGAAACTCTGCAAGCCAGAAGGGAGTGGAAGTATATATTTAAAGTGATGAAACGGAAAAACCTACAACCAAGATTACTTTACTCAGCAAGGATCTCATTCAGATTTCACGGAAAAATTAAAACCTTTACAGACAAGCAAAAGTTAACAGAATTCAGTACCGCCAAACCAGCATTACAACAAATGCTGAAGGAACTTCTTAGGAAGGAAGCACAAGAGAAGGAAAAGGCCTACAAAAACAAACCCAAAGCAATTAAGAAAATGGTAATAGGAACATACATATCGATAATTACCTTAAATGTAAGTGGATTAAGTGCTCCAACCAAAAGACATAGACTGGCTGAATGGATACAAAAGCAAGACCTGTATATACGCTGTCTACAAGAGACCCACTTCAGACTGAGGGACACATACAGACTGAAGTAAAGGGATGGAAAAAGATATTCCATGCAAATGGAAATCAGAAGAAAGCTGGAGTAGCAATTCTCATATCAGACAAAATAGACTCTAAAATAAAGACTCTTGGGCTTCCCTGGTGGCACAGTGGTTGAGAGTCTGCCTGCTGATGCAGGGCACACGGGTTCGTGCCCCGGTCCGGGAAGATCGCACATGCCGCGGAGTGGCTGGGCCCGTGAGCCATAGCCGCTGAGCCTGCACGTCTGGAGCCTGTGCTCTTCAACGGGAGAGGCCACAACAAACAGTGAGAGGCCCGTGTACCGCAAATATGAACAAACAAAAAATAAATAAATAAAAAGCAAAGACTATTACAAGAGACAGGGACACTACATAATGATCAAGGGATCAATCCAAGAAGAAGATATAACAATTGTAAATATTTATCCACCCAATATAGGAGCATCTCCAATGCATAAGGCAAATGCTAACAGCCAAAAAAGGGGAAATCGACAGGAACACAATAATAGTAGGGGACTTTAACACCCCACTTTCACCAATGGACAAATCATCCAAAATGAAAATAAATAAGGAAACATAAACTTTATTTATTTATTTATTTTTGTGGTACGCGGGCCTCTCACTGTTGTGGCCTCTCACATTGCGGAGCACAGGCTCCAGATGCGCAGGCTAGCAGCCATGGCTCACGGACCCAGCCGCTCCGCGGCATGTGGGATCTTCCCGGACCAGGGCACGAACCCGTGTCCCCTGCATCGGCAGGTGGGCTCTCAACCACTGCACCACCAGGGAAGCCCAGGAAACACAAACTTTAAATCCTGCATTAGACCAGATGGATTATTGATATTTACAGGACATTCCATCCAAAACAACAGAATACACTTTCTTCTCAAGTGCTCATGGAACATTCTCCACAGTAGATCATATTTTTGGTCACAAATCAATCCTTGGTAAATTTAAGAAAATTGAAATGGTATAAAGTAACTTTTCCAACCATAATGCTATAAGACTAGATATCAACTACAGGAAAAAACTGTAAAAAATACAAACACATGGAGGCTAAACACTACCCTACTAAAATAACCAATAGATCACTGAAGAAATCAGAGGAAATAAAAAAGTACCTAGAAACAAATGACAGTGAAAACACGATGACCCCAAACCTGTGGGATGCAGTTCTAACAGGGAAGTTTATAGCAATACAGTCTTACCTCAAGAAACAAGAAAAATCTCAAACAACCTAACCTTATACCTAAAGCAATTAGAAAAAGAAGAACAACAAAAAAAAACAAATTTAGCAGAAGGAAAGAAATCATACAGACCAGATCAGAAATAAATGAAAAAGAAATGAAGGAAATGATAGCAAAGATCAATAATACTAAAAGCTGGTTCTTTTAGAAGATAAACAAATTGATACACCATTAGCCAGACTCATCAAGCTAAAAAAAAGGGAGAAGACTCAAAACAACAGAATTAGAAATGAAAAAGGAGAAGTAACAACTGACACGGCAGAAATACAAAGGATCATGAGAGATTACTACAGCAAGTATATGCCAATAAAATGGACAACCTGGAAGAAATGGACAATTCTTAGAAAAGCCCAACCTTCCAAGACTGAACCAGGAAGAAATAGAAAATATAAACAGACCAATCACAAGCACTGAAATTGAGACTGTGATTAAAAATCTTCCAGCAAACAAAAGCCCAGGACCAGATGGCTTCACAGGTGAATTCTATCAAACATTTAGAGAAGAGCTAACACCTCTTCTTCTCAAACGCTTTCAAATCATAGCAGAGGGAGGAACACTCCCCAGCTCATTCTATGAGGACACCATCACCCTGATACCAAATCCAGACAAAGATGTCACAAAAAAAGAAAACTACAGGCCAGTATCACTGATGAATATAGATACAAAAATCCTCAACAAAATACTAACAAACAGAATCCAGCAGCATATTAGAAGGATCATACACCATGATCAAGTGGGGTTTATCCCAGGGATGCAAGGATACTCCAATATATGCAAATCAATCAATGTGATACACCATATTAACAAACTGAAAGAAAAAAAACATATGATCATCTCAATAGATGCAGAAAAATCTTTTGACAAAATTCAACACCGATTTATGATAAAAACTCTCCAGAAAGTAGGCATAGAGGGAACTTACCTCAACATAATAAAGGCCATATATGACAAAGCCACAGCCAACATCATTCTCAATGGTGAGAAACTGTAACCATTTCCAGTAAGATCAGGAGCAAGAGAAGGTTGCCCACTCTCACCAGTATTATTCAACATAGTTTTGGAAGTTTTAGCCATAGCAATCAGAGGCTAAAAAGAACTAAAAGGAACCCAAATTGGAAAAGAAGAAGTAAAGCTGTTACCGTTTGCAGATGACGTGATACTATACACAGAGAATCTTAAAGATGCTACCAGAAAACTACTAGAGCTAATCAATGAATTTGGTAAAGTAGCAGGATACAAAATTAATGCACAGAAATCTCTTGCATTCCTATACACTAATGATGAAAAATTTGAAAGAGAAATTAAGTAAACACTTCCATTTACCATCGCAACAAAAAGAATAAAATACCTAGGAATAAACCTACTGAAGGAGACAAAAGACTTGTATGCATGAAACTGTAAGACACTGATGAAAGAAATTAAACATGATACAAACAGATGGAGAGGTATACCATGTTCTTGGATTGGAAGAATCGACATTATGAAAATGACTCTGCTACCCAAAGCAATCTACAGATTCAATGCAATCCCTATCAAACTACCAATGGCATTTTTCTCAGAATTAGACCAAAAAATTTCACAATTTGTATGGAAACACAAAAGACCCTGAATTGCCAGAGCAATCTATAGAATGAAAAACGGAGCTGGAGGAATCAGGCTCCCTGACTTCAGACTATACTACAAAGTTACAGTAATCCAGACAGTATGGTACTGGCACAAAAACAGAAATATAGATCAATGGAACAGGATAGAAAGCCCAGAGATAAGCCCACGCATATATGCTCACCTTATCTTTGATAAAGGAGCAAGAATATACAGTGGAGAAAATACAGCCTCTTCAATAAGTGAAAATACAGTCTCTTCAATAAGCTACATGTAAAAGAATGAAATCAGAACACTTCATAACACGATACTCAAAAATACCCTCAAAATTGATTAAAGACCTAAATGTAAGGCTGGACGCTATAAAATTCATAGAGGAAAACATAGGAAGAGCACTCTGACGTAAATCACAGCAAGTTCCTTTTTGACCCACCTCCTAGAGAAATGGAAATAAAAACTAAAATAAACAAATGGGACCTAATGAAACTTAAAGTCTTTTGCACAGCAAAGGAAACCATAAACAATACAAAAAGACATCCCTCAGAATGGGAGAAAATATTTGCAAGCAAAGCAACTGACAAAGGAGTAATCTCCAAAAATATACAAGCAGCCTATGCAGCACGATATCAGAAAAACCAAGAACCCAATCCAAAAATGGGCAGAAGACCTAAATAGATGTTTCACCAAAGAAGATATACAGATTGCCAACAAACACATGAAAGAATGTTCAACATCATTAATCATTAGAGAAATGCAAATCAAAATTACAATGAGGTATCACCTCACACTGGTCAGAATGGCCATCATCAAAAAATCTACAGGCAATGAATGCTGGAGAGGGTGTGGAGAAAAGGGGACCTTCTTGCCCTGTTGGTGGGAATGTAAATTGATACAGCCACTACGGAGAACAGTATGGAGGTTCCTCAAAAAACTGAAAATAGCACTACCATATGCCCAGCAATCCCCTACTGGGCATATACCCTGAGAAAACCATAATTCAAAAAGAGTCATGTACCACAATGTTCATTGCAGCACTATTTGCAATAGCCAGGGCATAGAAGCAACCTAAGTGTCCATCGACAGATGAATGGATAAAGAATATGTGGCACATATATACAGTGGAATATTTCTCAGCCATAAAAAGAACCGAAATTGAGTTTTATGTAGCGAGGTGGATGGACCTAGAGTCTGTCATACAGAGGAAGTAAGTCAGAAAGAGAAAAACAAATACTGTATGCTAACACATATATGGAATCTAAAAAATAATGGTTCTGATGAACCTAGGCACAGGACAGGAATAAAGACGCAGACATAGAGAATGGACTTGAGGACACGGGGAGTGGGAAGTGTAAGTTGGGATGAAGTGAGAAAGTAGTGTTTACATATGTACACTACCAAATGTAAAACAGGTAGCCGGTGGGAAGCAGCTGCATTGCACAGGTAGATCAGCTCAGTGCTGTGTGACCACCTAGAGGCGTGGGATAGGGAGGGTGGGAGGGAGATGCAAGAGGGGGGAGATATGGGTATATATGTATATGTATAGCTGATTCACTTTGTTATACAGCAGAAGCTAACACAACATTGTAAAGCAGTTATACTCCAATTAAGCTGTTAAAATATATATATATATATAAATGGGAAATTAAAAAGTTATATAATCTTTTTCCTTAATGTTTCTAATATGGCTTCTTCTCCTCAATGAAGGAAGAGATCTCACATGTCTTCCCTGTATCACTGGGCCCCATATCATACTTTGGCTTGTAACATGTTATTTGGAATTCTAAGGCAATATTTTACAAGTTTTTTAAAGAGATGCTTGCTTTTATATTCTTTAAAAAGAATACAGTATTTTAACTCCTAAGTTATTTTGGTATCATAAGTACAAAGATTAAAATATCAAAGCAGTTACAGTGGTTTACATTATGATATACCCAACCTTGTCCCTTTCTCTTGTACCCTTTTCTTTTTCTCTTTGAGAATCACTACTCTAGAGCTTAGAGTTTTAATATGTCACCTTCAACACATATATGACTCTATCATTGCTTTTCTAAACATTATAATATAAATAATATTCTCTGAAAAGATAAAGTGAAAACTACTGTTGGTAATAAGGAAAATTTTACACATAATATCTAAATCTAACTCTGTTGCATGGTGTGATATTCACATGCAGACTTGTTTCAGAAAAGACATTTTCCTTTATATTGATTTTGAGGAACTCTGATTTATCTTATTGTCTGAAAATAGTTTTTCTTTCATGTCTTGAAAAATACCACATTTAATGCAATTCCTTCTTTCGGTATACACAAGACTCATATGCATAATGTAGTAGCGTATATGTCATTCTATCAGAATTTATTCTTTAAAGCAATTTGGTATTGGAATTCTTAGGCTCATCTGGAAGATTACTGAGTATCATTTTCTTTCTATATTTGTATTCATATTAAACATTAAGATAAGTCTTTGTGCATTTTAATTTCCGGTAATATTTTACAACTGTTGAGCATATAGTATAGATATTAAGCTGGCTTATTACTATACTTTAAAAGATTATTTTTTGTGATAGAATTATCAATGAGGACAAACTTAATAATATTTCAACCCTAATGTAATATCTATTAATTTATGACTAGATAATTTGTAACCCCTGTAAGTATCAGCAAAATAACCTTCAGAAATTTTACCATTAAAATGTATTCATTGGCCACAAACTAATCTTTTCATTAGTGATATGATTCAAACTTGAAAAGAGAATGTAGAAATCTTCAATATCATTCAGGCAGCAAAATGTGATTGAAAGTCACATCAACACACTCTGCAATTGTAATCTCCATAATAAAATTGCAACTAAAATGAGAAAGAAATCATCTTGATGACAACTTATTTCCTCCTGATAATTCCTGTTTTCTACAAACAATGGTCAATTAGACCAAGTGAAAGAAAACAGTGGTTTTCTACTTCTGTTGTTCATCAGACTGCCTATGATTAGAAATATATGTATATTTATATATATCTAGGCTTCTGCTTTTCATGGGAGAGAGCCAGAACTATGTATTTTTTAAAAAGCTTTATAAAAGATTTTAATGTTCAACAGGAACTGAAAATAACTGAATATTAGTTACATGAATGCAAGGTGTACCTGGGCCATGGGTGGCCTCATGGAAGCATTATGAAAAGCATGTCCTCTCTATGTGAGTAAAAAAGTAATGTGGAGATAGAATTTGGATTCAACTTTGAACTTTTACATTTACTCTCCCGTGCCCAGATGTTTGGTTCAGTGCACTATCATGGACTGGCCCTGGTCTACCACTCTGCTTCATTCTCTTACCTCTGTCTCTGTGACTTTAGGGCTCCTATCACACCAACCCTGGTGTTCCTCCAGCTGGACAAATATATTCTGGGTTCAAGGCTTTGCACTGCTCTACTGCTGCCTGCGTGGTGTGCCCTTTCTCCAATTTCACTTGATTTACTCCTTCATACTGTTCAGTGCTGTGATCAAACGTTACTGCTCAGGGAGGCCACCCAGGCCACCACTCCATGTCAACTAAGATTTTTCTCTATCAACTTTACAGACCTGATTGATATCTGAAATTATTTTGTTTATTAACATATGATTATCTGTTCATTGTATGTTTCACCTCTCCAGTAAAAGTTTCATTGAGGACAGCGATTTTATTGAGTATTTTCATCATTACATTCAGGTGTATAATAAGTTCTAAAATAATATTGTTGGAGGAAATGAATTGGACTTAGGCAAAAAGTCCAGTTTTCCTCCCATGATCTAGGTTGCCTGATCTGACCTTCACCTGAAACTCTCTTCCCATAAATTCCCATGGTGTTTCCTTTGGGTTTCAGTCTGAAGCCTTCCAGAGCAACTTTTCCCAAAAACCTTACTTAAGTAATTATCTCTAACTGTTTTGTATATAAATTGTGATATTTGTTTCCCTCTCAGCCCAAATTATTATCTATATTGCTTTATTTATTTTTATCATCTGTTTATATTTTTATTCATTTGTTTGCATGTGTGTGTTATTATTTCTTTCAGATTGTAAGTTTCATGTGGATAAGACTTTGTCTCTTTTGTTCATCACCATGTCTTCAGTTTTTAAGGAATTAAAATTTTTCTAGAGAAGACACATCAGTAAAGAAATAATGCAAATTTGATGAAAGTAGCACATAAAAAATATAACTAGGTAAAGGGATAATATAGAGGAGAGAGTAATTAACTCTTCAAGGGGAGGATCAGGAAACGCATCAGAGAAGGAAATGTCTTAGAGGCAGATCTAAGAATGCTTTCTCAGCTCCCGTAACTGGGTAGATGGTGGAGTAGTTCAAGGCCTCAAATTCAATTATATAAAAGGAAGCATTTTTCTTTTCTTTATTGGAGAGAGGTGATGAGGAAGGGGTCCAAGGATACTAGTGCATGTTTGGAATAGGTGGTAGAAGAAATGAGAGAAGATGCTGGTTGTGTGTTTCTGATTTAATAGAGAATTCTTTCTCAGTAGAGAGACAACTGTGTGGACTATTTTTTTTTCTAGTTATAACTACCAAATGTAAACCTGACTGACTATATCTTTATTTTTCTCAATTCACATGAAAACATTATGTACTTTTTTGTACCACTGTTGTACAATCAGGGACATAAGCTCCTATACACAAACACCGCTTATTTGTCACTCCATGTAAAATTAAAATAGGGTTATTTGGCAACATTCTATAAGCAGAGAAGCAGCAGAAGATACACAATTCCCTAGGCTCTCATTATCCCATAAGAGAGGTGTTCACAGAGTGGGCATATAGCTGGACTGGATAAACCATGACAAACTTTCCAATAGAAAGTAACCTTGACCCCATCATCCTGTATGTATTTGCAGGAAAAGAGGGACAAGGAACCTCTATGTGACTGTACATCAGTGGAGGCTCTCTGGTATAACTGACCTTATTAGGAAGGAAGAGCCTCCAAAATAACTCAGACCTGCAAAACCAGTGTCTTACTAAGTTATTAAAGGTGGAGAAGTATGAATATCCAAAACAATTAGATTTGTCTCCTTTCAACAAAATGAGCCAGTTTCCTTTGTGAATGTACATAGCCATTCCTGTATGTATGTACTCGGGTGTTCAGACATTGATTTTAAGTCTTAAAATAATAATTTAAAAAAGTGAGCCCAGGTATAGAATGATGATTTCATAAAAGCTTAAATGAAAAATAAATTTATACATAAAAAGACAGTAATTTCTTTATTTACCAGTTTTGAAAATGTTACCTAAGACACACACACACACACACACACACACACACACACACACACACGTGATTGAAAAGCTTTTTTATATATGTTAACAAGTGTCTCAAATGTAGCTTTCTGTTTGCTAAGTTATTCAGGTCACTGATGTGGAATGAGTTGAAATATGCAGACTGACATGTTTGCAATTACTCCTAATTTTATTATTCTGAATATTAAAGGTTATTCACCCCCAAATGTCACTACAAGATTATCAAAATGCATATGATTATTGCTTAGTTTCCTAGATACAGCAATGGGTATATTTCATTTTGTGTATATTATCTATCCTCAAAATGCACCATTTTATAGTACAGTTATGTTGAAAGAATACACAGGTAGGTCAATGAAACAAATACATGGTTCCGAAGCAGCAAAGAGAATTTTATAAATTTTGTATATTATAAAATTGGCATTTCAAATCAGTGGAGCAAATCTATGCTCATTCTTTTTTTGCTATTTTGTTTGTTAAAAAAGTTAAGCTTGCCACTTTCATAACACTCATATCCTAGATGATTAAGGATCATTTTAGTTTACAGATGACATCTATGTAGTCCTTATTTTTTTTTTTTTTTTTTTTTGCGGTACGCGGGCCTCTCACTGCTGTGGCCCCTCCCGTCGCGGAGCACAGGCTCCGGACGCGCAGGCCCAGCGGCCATGGCCCACAGGCCCAGCCGCTCCGCGGCATGTGGGATCCTCCCGGACCGGGTCACGAACCCGTGTCCCCTGCATTGGCAGGCGGACTCCCAACCACTGCGCCACCAGGGAAGCCCTATGTAGTCCTTATTAAGTGAAAGGAATTGTTCCAGAAATCCTCTCAACAACCTATGACACAGGCATTGTTACAGTCCCTATTTGCTGATGAAGAAACTGAGACAGAATGATTAAACTTGTCAGGCTTACAATTTTGAACAAGTGAACAATCCCTCTACAGTGCTCCACATTTTTCAAAAGTAAATTTTAAATTTGGGGGGGACAGGGAGGGAAGAGGAGGGTGTGGTGAATAAGATGCATGGATCTTTTTAAACTGCATAAAACTCTAGAAATAATCTTACAAATCAGCAAGTAAGGATATTTATTGCGGCATTATTTTCAGAGTGAAAGTTTAAGTAATATGGAAGACTCTAGAGCTGTTAAGAAGAATGACGATAATTCATGTATTTCATCATAGATATTTTGGGTAAACAAAACAAATTATAAAACAATACATAATATACTATTTTGAAAGAAAGTGCATACAATATAGATGTACATGGAAATATATTGTATAGAACTATGTAATACATATGCACTATATAAAAATGCTCAGAAATGATATCACCTATTGCTTCAGTGTGAGAAATGAGACCCGGGGTGGATATGATGGTAATCCACTTTTTAATACTCTTCTATGTTTATTTAAGCATTTTTGCTAGGTTATTATTATTTTAAAATTTTTAAAAAGTGTACTGTTTGGAGTATTTAGATAAAAAAAATAAATATTGAATCCTAACATTGTTTCTAAATTTGTAAGCAAAATATATCCATTGTTTAAGTAACTTGAAATACAACGCACAAATATTGCCTATAACCAAATGACTCTATGATTTTCATTGAACAGTTTCATAATACTCTCTTCTACCAGGACTTTGTATCAATAGTAATATTGATAATGAGTTTATTTCTGAAGTAGTCACACCTTTTTCTTATCCTAATTCCAATGGGAAAAAGTAATGAGTTAGGAAATTATAAACTTGTGTTCAAATTCTGTCACTGTGTGGTAGCAGATGCCATACTGCATCTTTCCATCTCTAAGATCAGTAATATAATATAGCAGATTTCCATTTTAATCAAATTACATTTAAAAGAAGCTATCAGTTTTTATGGTATGAAAGTGCTTGTGGTGATTTGTAATATCAAATTTGCCTAACTCCATGCAATTCTCAGTGCCTCAGCAAATATTTGCCTGTGACAATATGCTTGAAACCCCACTGTGCTTTCATTGAGCAGTATTTGAATTTGGTATGTAGGAATCTCTTTAATATCAAATAGACCAAATTGCAATCTTCCTCCCCACACTGAATTTCTCATGTTTCAGAGTCTCCTTTTCCTCATCAGCAAAATAGTAATAATAGTATTGCCTCATGGGGTTATTCTAAGAATTAAACTGAGTTATATAGCATAATATTAGTACAGATTCAATATATAGTGAATTTTAATTAAATGTTAGTTCCCTTCACTGACCCCAGCCCCCTTGAAAAGAAATTAAGCTAAGAAACCTGAACCGATTTCATTCACCTAGAGTAGTACATGTACCTACTCAATTTCTATCTTGACTCATATTCTAGGACTCATGGCTTTTCGTAATCAAAGATCATGAAAGATACCAAAAAATAGCTCCGCCAGGGGAACAGAAAACTGGTGCACAATGATGCTCTTAAACAATATTGTAGGATTTTACTCAAAGAACTTCAGTTCAAATCCTCACTTGAAATTTAGTAGCTCTGACTTTCCATTTTCTCATTCGCAAGGCAGGTTTGAAAGCAACTAGCCAACTTAACCAACACAAAAGTTGTAGTTTATTGATTAAGATCATGGATTCTGGAGCTGAATTACTTGGGTTCAAATCCTAGAACCTCCACTTCTTAGCTGTATGATCTCGAGCACATTCCTTAAACTCTGCATAGAATTTCATTCTCTGTCAACAAAGATAATAATAGTACCTTTCTCATAGATAATATTGTGAGAGTTAAATAAGTTAATAGGCAGAAAGCACTTAAAACAATGTGCGTAGCAACAGCAATCACTCTATCAGTGTTTGCCCTTGTAATTATTGTTTTCATTATTATCAGACTGTTTTGAGGATTCAGGTGAACACTCAGTACTCACAGTAGTATATTTTTGATGCAATGTATAA
Organism: Lipotes vexillifer; assembly: GCF_000442215.2. Taxonomy (NCBI): domain Eukaryota; kingdom Metazoa; phylum Chordata; class Mammalia; order Artiodactyla; family Lipotidae; genus Lipotes; species Lipotes vexillifer. The sequence continues at coordinate 2,089,288 of NW_006780679.1, read as the reverse complement.
CTTAGGGTCATTAATTTTGGATGTAATTCTTCTTATTATATATCCCTGCTCATAAACATTACATGAATTCAAGTGGAGCCCAGAAAATTAAGGGCTGTGTGCGCTGAGAAGAAAAGAAAATGTTTTCTCAAATATTTACATTGAAACCAATTATTAACTTAATATGTTGAAATCATATCTATTTCAAGGAAGTTATTAGGAATTTCTTAAGCAGAAAATACTTTCAGTAATTCTCTGACAAGAAAATGAAAATAATAAAAATATCAACAATATTAACTATTGTTAACTAAGTTATATTGCTTAATACAAATGCAAAATGTAGATTTCTTTATTAAACAATTATATACAAATAGAGAAATAAAATTTAATTTTTCAGTAACATTGTTTCATTGATATACAAAGTTAGTGCATAATTTCTATGCCCTTTATATAGAGTAGGAGAAACACCAGGATTTTAATAATTAGTAAATTTAATGTATCACGCTAAAAAGTGTGAGCAATTAGACAAAGATATACATGCATAAATAGAAACTTTAGTTTCTTAATCATTTTTCTGAATTACAGAGAGATTCCATTTAATCTTTATTAAAATGTAAACTTTTAGGGCAAAGAGGAAACAATATCATCTTAACTGACCTTTTTGACATAGAGATAGTCTAGTTTGCAATTCATATAACCAGCATATTTTTTACTTGTCTTTTTATAACCTTATTTAAATGTGAGTTTACATGCCTGGCATGGTCCTAATGGTAACTGATGTTAGACAAATAAATCAACTAAAGATGATAATGAACCAACTATTAGATAGCAGAGGGTTATGCATTAATCATGTCTTTGACATTGACTCCTGATGTAGACTTATAAAAATGCATTCTTAAATCTCAGACTTTTTCCCAGTGGATTTAAATATAGAGATAATCATATTTCACTGCTCATGTCCATACTAATACTTAGAGAAGTATTCTGATTCTAAATCTTTAGCTCTTATTGCCATGCCATGCTACAGTCTCTCAATAATTTTGGTAGCTTGATCTTTTGTAGAACTTTTTACTACCTCTAGGATGAAAGTTATGGAAGTACAGGTATAATAGATGGGGTAAATTGTATTTCTATAGAATTAAGAAATGTTATTATTCTCCTTGATGTAAACAAAAGAAATGAAGTCTTTCACTATATATTTTTACTAAACCTCAGAAGTATGATTTTTTCAGGTAGTATGATTGCATCTTTTTATATATTACTAATAATTATCCACAGAGCTGTTGACTCTTCCTGACCATACAAATTATTACTCAACATTAATGAAAATCTTACTAGCTTTCTAGTTTCCCAGGCTCATTTATCACAGTATTTTTTATCTTACCACACTGAGACAGAATTATAGCTCATATACAATATCCCTTTTTCCTCAGCATTTCCCAAAAGTCATTCTATAGCTCTCTAGTTTTATAAGAAGATCAGAAATAGTTTATGTGGTCAAATAATTTCTGGAAATACTGTGTGCCATGTTCCACTTTATGCAGTAACATTTCGAAGACTCTGAGAGGTCAAGTATGAGGGAAACTAATTGTTGTTCAGAAATATTATCCACTTTATTGAAAATAGGAATCGTTATTCTTTAATAGTCTACAAGTTTTATTTGACCCCCCCCAATTGGGAAATGTTTCTTTACCTGTTTTATTTCCTTTTGTAATGTACTTATTCCTTTTTTAGATGTGTAATCATTCTTTTTTCTATGTTTCAGCCTGATAGGTTTTCCAATTCTTCTATTCATTAGTTTTATCTCTAAAATTACTTGTTATAGTCATTCACTGATTCAGCAAATATTTATTGATGACTATGTGTCACGCACTGTTCTAGGCACTAAGGATATACCAATAAAAATCCCTGTCCTGTAGACTTACCTTTCTACAAGGATTGAGAAAACAATAAGCAAACAAAAATTAGTAATTAAATGTACAATATGTTACATGATAATTACTGTGAGGGAAAAGTTTAAAGGGGGCTAAGAAGTGTGATGGTGATTTCAGTTTTAAATAATGTGGTGAACTCTGAGGAAGGTGAGAGAGGTAGAATGAGTCACGTTGGTTTCTGAGAGATGAGTTTCTCAAAGAGAACAGAAAGTACAGTTGCCTGGATCTACGTTCATGCCTGGTCCATTCAAATAATAGCAAGGAGGCCAGAAAACTAGAAATGAGTGGGTGAAGAGAAGTAGAAGAAAAGGTCAAATATGTAACTGGAACCTTTAAGGATCTTATGAGCCAGTGTAAGGATGTAGGTCTTTACTCTAGGTGAATTGAAAAGCCACTGGAGGGTTATGAACAAAAGAGCAATATGATATGGCTTATATTTTATCAGAATTATTTTAGCTGCTGTATTGGGATTAGATTGAAGGGGGCAGAGGTAGAGGAGGGTAGATGACTTCAGGTGCTTCTACACAAATTAAGGTGAGTGAGAATGATGGCTTGGAAAATATTATAGCAGTGGAGGTCTTGGGGCAGGGTCAGATTCTGCATATTTTGACTATATATTTAACAAGGTTTCCTAAAAGAATTAAGAATTACTTGAAGGTTTGAGGCATTAAACAATTGAAAGGATAGAACTGCAATTTTCTAGATTGTAGAGCACATTTTGTCGGGGAAGATGAGGGTCTTGGTTTCTAACACATGAAGTTTGACAGGATAACATTGCAAGTAGGCAGTTGAATTTAACGTTTGGTGTGTAACATAGGTATACAAACTAAGAGTCTTCAATATAGCAAAGATATAGAATGTGATGGGATTACATGAGATCTCTAGAAGTGTTCAAACAGAGAAGAGATACAAGAGCAAAATCTTAATCTTAGGCTATTCCAGTATTGGAGGGTGCAAATATAAGGCGGAATCCAGAAAGCAGACTGGGAAAGAAAAGCCAGTAAGAGGAAATCCATGAGATTAGTGAGTACTAAAGCCGAGTGAAGAAAGTATTTCACAGAGGAGGGAGTAATGAAAGTTCTGATTATTTTAATTTTGCTTCTGAATATCGCCTTTTAATTTTCATTAATTTTTGCTATCCAAACTATTTTTATATATAGCATTTTACAACCATAGTTTACTTAATTATTAACTAAATAATAATTTATTAAAATACATATAATTGAGGGCCTGCTATGCGTGACACGTTAACATCTACCCATTCTGCTAGGAATGCAACCTTTAGAGATTTCATTATCTCTCCAAAACAGGTAAACGATTTACCTTTATAATGCATTATTATAGGTGCTTTAAGTGATATTTAGAACCTGAGTTCTGCATAGAAAGGAAGGTGAAAAAAAGTATGAGAAAAATATACCAAAAATGAAATAATGTCTCTGAGTCTTAAAATAGTATGAGTTTTTCAAGGAAATAAGGAAGATTGGCAAGATTCCAGGTAGAACAAAGAGCATCTACAGAGAATATTGGAAGCACATTCCAGTGCTTCCAAAAGAAGACATATCACATTTTGGGAACATCAGGTAGCTTGACATAGCCAGGGTGCAGGGACATTACAATATAGGTAAATCAGATGAACTAAGGAGGTAAGCATGAGCCATAAAAATCGACCTCTCATGCTTGCTAAAGGGTTTGTAAAAGACCCTGTAAGTGGTGAGAATCATTAAAGAATTTCAAGCAAATGTTTTAGAAGTTTGTGTTTTAGAAAAAATTATCTTGGTAGCATTTGGGGGGGTTAAACTGGTAGTAGGTAAGATGAGTTACTAAGTTATTGTAGCAGCTCAGATGAGAATTTCTGGGAGAATTAAATACAGTCCGGGAAGTAGGCATCTGGAGAGAGGGATGAGTGTATACTATTGATACGTACAATAGGAAGCAGAATGAGCATGATTTAGTGACTTAATGGAAAGGTATAAAATAGATATATCTAGAAAATTATCAGGTCTTTATTACTAGTGAAAAGAAAACAAAGGAGGAAACAAAAAGAAAAACAAAGCTGGTGTGTACATGTGCATATGTTTTGTAAATAGAGCTCTAGAAAAAAAGGTGAGTTCAATATTACAAAAATCTGAGCTTGGGTCTATGGAGCATTCAGAAAATAACACAAAATAGAAGTCTGAGATTTAAATGAAAAATTCTAACTGGAGGTATAGAAAGTAATATGATCAGTATATAGGTGATATCTAAAATATGAGAACAGAGTAGAACAGTCAAAAGAGCATATAAAGTGATATAAGAAAAAAGTCACTGATAAAATTCAGGATAAAACACCGTTTGAGGAGTGATAGAAGAATAGAAAGCTACATATACACCTGAGAACGAAGAGTACAGGAGGAAGGAGAAGAAGAGGGAAGGGATACTTATATTTCTAAAATTAAAGAATAATCAATACTATCAAAAATTCCTAAGAAACCAGGGCCAAAGAAATGAGAATGGGAAAAAAAAACATCCACAGGGTTTTGAAATTAGGGAGGTGATAATCACTTGAGAAATGGGTGATATAATTGCTTTTCATTATTGGTTCTATTTGTTAATAAATATTAAATAAATTATTTAGTTGCTGAGAATTGCATGGCAGTTGTATGTGATTTATGAGACTCTTTCAAACCTGACAAATTTTGAAAAGTCTTAGTTACCACAGTTTGCAAGAGTTTAGACTGCCAAACCTCTAGAAAGTTTTGTTACATTGGGATATCACTCAAAGGCATATTGTCTGCAAATCAAGTTGTTGCTTCAAGTGAATTCTACAGGGTACATTGCTGTTGATTGAATAGTTTGAATAATTTGGTAGTTTGGATAATTCTTATTAACTAGAGTCAACCTTATGTAAAGTTAAAGTGTTTCTAATTGTTACTGCATATTTTTAAAAAATTTTCTTAAGATAATATATGCCTATATGTAAAAAAGCACATCTAAAACAACCTGAAACAATATGAAGTTATGTAAAGTACAAATTAATCATCTTCTATAAACTGTCTATTCTTCATCTCTTACTCTCCACCCCACTCACTGGATAACAACAGGAATGAATGGTCATTTGTCCCTACAAATCTTTCTTTAAGTACATATCTATTATCACTATCCAATACAATTTTCTGAGATGATGAAGTGTTCTAATCTGTATGGTCTAGTATGAGAGGAACTAGCCATATGTGGCCACTGAGCAGTTGCAATGTGGCTCACATGATATTTCAAATTTCACTTCATTTTAATTAATTCGAATTTGAATGGCTGCATGTGGTTAGTGGCCACCAGTGATTAATTTACTAATATTTTGTGGTCTTATTATACATCAAGTACTGTTATAAGAAATTTAGGTGTATTCATTCATGTAATTCTGACGACAGATATATGAGATAACGTTATCACCATTTTAGAGATGAGGAAACAGGTATAAGAGGTTAAATAAGTGGTTTAATAAGAGCACTGGTAAAAAAAAAAATTCTGTGTTGTGTATTCAGTACTTACACATACTAGTCACTGGGCTGAGTGATTGGTACTAGTCACTAGTCTACTACCAGTACTACTGGTTCTAGTCAGCAGTCACAAACCCCCGGTAGGGTGTGTTATGTTACTATCCTCAGTTTTCAGGTTAAAAATCAGGCTTGGAAGAGGTTAAGTAACTTGCCTAAGGTCACAGTCAGTGAGTAGCAGGGCCCAGACAGAGCAGCCTGTCTGACCTCCAAAGTTGCCTTCTTCCCTTGCTAATATTAATGCTTTCTTGACAAGAAGCGAAAGGAGAGTCAGTATTCAGCCTGAGTCAGAATAATCATGAACACATTTTCTTGGCCTGCCTTTCGTCACGCCCCTATCCCCAGCAACAAGGAAAAGCACCTTAGCTTTTCTTCCGTCTGCTCTCCTTTCTCCTTCCTACAAATAAAGAGAGAAAAAGTCTGCCTCTTAATAAGTACCATAAATAGCCTTAAGATTTTAAAGAGTTTCTTCATTTACGCTAGAACAGCATAGTAGAAGAGTGAAAGGAAAGCCATTTTGAATTTAAGTGACTCCAGTCCTTGTATCTATTATTGCGGCTTTGCCTCACCTGCTTCTCCTTTGTTTATCCCCACACCTGCCTTCGGCTGACTGAAGAGATTAATTCTTTTAGAAGAAATGCTTCCACTTTGCACTGAGAAGAGAACTGTTTCATAATCTTTGTGTAAGGAAATTTGGCCATATTATTCCACTGACATTCTCAATCTTCCTGACGAAATATCGCTCTCATCGTAACTTTTGGCACAGCTGGGAGTTACAGATTTGGTATTTTAATGCGAAGTTTTCTTCAGTAACTTAATAGATGACATTTCAAAGACTAAAAAAAAAAAAAAAATTTGCCTTCCACACTAATCTTGAATTACTAAAAATCTATAATTAGACCAATTAAAATCTAAATTCATTGCCTTAAAAACACAATATACTGTGATTAGTTGTCATAATTTTAAAATTCACTGAGTTCAAATCATGATTTATTAGAGCTGAACTCATTTCTTGCCTGAGTTATCTTTTTTTTTTTTGACTGATTGGCCATATTGTTATTTAGGCTCTGACAGAGCATGGAGGAATATTGTGCATGAGACATTAATCAGGAAATTATGCATTGCTTTCACAACTGGACTTTACATTGTAATATTGTATTAGCTCTTAACATGCAAATTATTTTAGGTAATTACCTCATTTTTCAGTGGCCATTTGATGGATAGAAGTTTCATGCAGATTCCTCTGTGTAATTTAAAATCTTGTGGTGATTTGTTTCCTTTTTTGTTCATAAAAAAAAAATCTCAGTTTGAATTGTCATACATCAGACTCAGGAGGCCAGTTGTAGAAAGCCCTGGTTGTAGAAGCTCATTCTCCCAATTTCTTTAAACTCTAATTCAAGATGGCAATTTGAGCAAGTGGTACAAAAAAAAATTTATAATGTTGTCAGTTCAACTAGCAAATTTGCTGTTCTTAAAAAACTTAAGCTTTAAACACTAACTGAATATCCCACATTACAAATAATGTCTCTATTTTTCAGTTTTATTATTAAATATTTAGCTAATATACAAAAGAATATAGCTTCAATTCATATTGTAATATGGTAAATGAAAATAGGTATACGTGTCATAATTGTAGTTGTCAAACACATGTAATGTATTAGTAGGCCTCTGATCCAGAGTTTTACTAGATATATTCATATATGTGAACTGCCCAGAATATTTAGATCATTCTTTCTGCATATTTTTCAATCTAGCATGTCATATTATCATGAATATTTGTTGTGATCTTGTCTATTCAGAAACCTGCTGCTGTAAAATAGCTTCCCCATAAATGTCAAGTAATGTAAAATTGAATGCCTATATTTAAATAGATTTTAACAGATAATAAAACTCTTGCGATTAAAATGGTTTCATTCAGGGAGGCAGACAATTCTTTCTACAGTGTGCAATTTATGTGTCACGTTATGTAAAATACAATTTTAAAAATACTTTTTAAAAAGCACAAATGAAAAGTATCTATTGAATAATTTTAAAAAAAAGGAAGCTAGTGCTCTCATTGCAGGTCTAGTTGAAAATGTGAAATATAATGACAAAGTACAAACTTCTATTTTCTAAACATTGCTTTGACTAGCTTTGCTTCCTGCTAATTCCTATGGGGGTTATTCCAGAGATTCAAGCTATCAAAACAGAAGTTTTACTCACAACCTAACCTTTCTTTATTTAAGACAAAACAAAGGAATTAGAGAATTTTGACACACTGTTATATGAAGCCGAAGAGAAAATTGCTTTTCCATTTACAGGTATGCATTTGGCACTTTACCTCCAAACACATAGATATGTGTTCGGCTTACAATAGGTTCACCAGGACAAAGGATGCATCTTGTCTCTTGAGAGAATAGCTACTGACAGTCTTTCACTCACTAATATTAAAATGGACATGTAAAATTGGATGTCTAATAAATCGTATTTTTTAGGAAGATAATTTTTTGACTAATAAATATTCAGTCTCTAGTATGGATTGGAGGTAAGAAAGGGAGTAGTAGAAATCCCAATTAGGTTACCAAAATAGTTTATGCATGAAGGAAAACTGATCTCACATGTAGGGGGTGATAGATTCCAAAAAATGGGCCACATGAGAGATGCTAGTGCTCCAGAGTCAGAGATGACCAAGGGCACATTTGAGGTCAATGTTGGGTTTATTTACTTGTCGCAAAGAGGGAGAATGCACACACTGGGCTGTGAATTGTCTATGAACAGGGTGTTAGAAGGGTTTTACGATAAGATTTGATCATGTGCTAGGTGATTTGGGGAAGGGTTCAAGGAGATAGAATTCTATGATTGGGTATCTTATATAGAAAGCAAGAGATATGAAGCAATCCTAAAGCAGTAATTGGTACAGAAGCAGCAGTCATTAATGTTAGAAAGGAGAGAGGGATGTTAGGGTCATTTTTATTATTTAAACAGTATTGTATTTTTTGTCTGAGTTCAGACATAATGATGGGTTTTTTCTTTTTGTTTTGCTTTTTTTTGTCTTTTTGATTTGTCATGGTCACTAAGTACCTTGTCTGATGTTCAACAAGAGAACAGCCTAGTTGACAGTGCCATATTAGTTCCCAGCTGTCAGGGTTCTTTTCTCTTCCTCAAACACATTACAAAGACACAGTTGATGTTCAAAAAAGTCTGGTTGTATATAGAGTTTGCATTCAGAGACAATAGGAATCAACCTTTTAAAAACAAGTACTGTGGCTAAATTTTTATATTTTTCATCTCATTTAATCCTGATAGATTGTCGTGTCTATTGCCATTTATCAGACACAGCACCTAGCACTAGTGGGAGTCAGTAAGGTAATTTGCTATGACCTCACAGATAATGAAAGGAAAGGTTGGGATTTGAACCATGATCTTTCAGATTTTAAAGTATGTAGTCTTCCTGCTTCAACAATATAAGGAGCATATATTTCAAGTAAGAATTTGAAACAAGTGATGATGTCCTGGACAGAATTTGGGAGTACAAGATGGGAATTGATTTGGAGAAAAAAGATTCTGAGTTTCTTTTTAAACATGTTAAATTTGAAGCAGTAATGAAGCATCATTTGTCTGTCCATTTATTCATTATCCATGGTTAACTTCATTTTTAAGTTTTTTGTTTTGAAACACAAAAAGGGACAAGTATTCAACTCAATATCATGGCAAAATTGGCACTTTGTAACCACCAATTAAGTTTAAAGACACAAGCATTACCAGCCTTCATAGCCTCTCAACTGTTACCTGCTTTCTCTCAACCAACCTTAGCTGACATTTTGATGCTAATGGTAAAAATTTCCTTGTTTTTCTTTATGTTTAACCACCTGAACTAGCATCCATATATACTATACATTTGTTTCTCCTTTATTTTTTATATTTTATATAAATGAAAACATAGAGATTATAGTCTTCTTATACTTTCTTTTGCTCAAAATTATGATTGTGAGATTCAATCATGTTTTATTTGTGTAGCCGTGGTTTGTTGAATTTCATTGCCATGTGGTAACTTTAAATAATTTAAAACTTTTAAAATATTTTTAACAATTTTAAAATTTATTTTAACATTATTTTATTGATAGACATTTGAGTTATTTCCAGGTTTGGGCTTTTACACATTTTTGTATGTATTTCTTGATATATGCATGCAAGCATATCTGTTCAGTAGGAGTGAACTTTCTAGATCTGATTATATGTCAGTATTTAAACTTAGTAGATACCAGCCTGTTTCCAAAGTGGTTGTTCCAGTTTACACTCTTTTCACCAGTGTATGAAGGATTCCTTTGCTTCAGATATTGGTATCATTGTCTTTTAAATTTTAGTCTTTCTGGGTAGAGTAATAAAAGTTTCCATGTGTTTTAGTAATAGTAATATTTTCACTTTGCTTGGCTCTGATTGTTAATAAAGTTTAATACTTTTTGCATGGTTATTGGTTATTTAGATATTGTCTTTTGTTAATTATCTTGACAAATGAAGATATTCTTCAGTATTATCATCTAGAAAACTATTTTATCCTTTACATTTCAGTATTTAATTAATCTAGAATTGACTGTTGTATACAGTGGAGAGTAAGAGTTGTTCTTCCTTTCCCTTTATGATATCCAGTTGTCCCTCATATGTCACTGATGGGAATGCACAATGGTATAGTCACTTTGGCAGATAATTTGGTGGGTTCTTTCAAGACTAAACATACTCTAACCATATGGTCCAGCAGTCATATTTCTTGGTGATTACTCAAATGAATTAAAAGCTTAAGCCCACACAAAAACCTGCACACAGATGTTTATATCAGCTTTATTTGTGGTTACCAGAAAGTAGCAGCCACCAAAGTATCCTTCAGCAGGTGAATGGATAAATAAACTGTGATACATCCAGAAAATGGAATATTATTCAGGATTAAAGAGAGATGACCTGTCAAGCTATGGATAGACATGGAGGAAAGCTCAGTGCATATTACTTAGTGAAAAGCCTGAAAAGGCTACATACTGTATGACTTCAACTATATGGCATTCTGGAAAAGACAAATCTATGGAGGCAATAAAAAATAAGTGGTTGTTAGGGTTGGAGGAAGGGATAATTTGGTGGAACTCAGAGGATTTTAGGGTAGTGAAAATACTCTGTATGATATTATATCAATGGATGTATTTCATTATACATTTGTCCAAATCCATGGAATATACAGCACCAACAATGAACCCTAAAGTAAACTATGGACCTTGGGTCTTGGGTGATTATGATGTATTGATGTAGTTCAGGTTTGGTTAAAAAAGAAAAGAAAAGTGTCATTCTGGTTAGTAATATTGATAATGGGGGTGGCTATCCATGTGTGGAGGCAGAGGTTATGTGGGAAATCTCTGTACCTTTTTCTCAATTCTATTTTAAACATAAAACTGCTCTAAAAAATAAAGTGTTAAAAAATTGCTTTTAGTTTCATTGACTTTCCTGTATGGCTTTTCTGGTTTTATTGATTTCTGCACTTTATTGTTTCCTCTTGACTATTGGCTCTAGTATTAGTTTTCTATTTTTATTTTTTCTAATTTCATAAAATGAAAGTATAGGTAATTTATTGATTTGAAACTTCTGTTATTTTGTGATATAAGTATTAAATGCTATGAATATTTTTCTAAGGTATGCTTTGGCTGCATCCCATACATTTTGATATATTGTGATTTTATTTATCCTTTAATTTAAAATATTTTCTAATATCCTTTGTAGTTACTTTTTGAATCATGCATTTTTTATAAGTATGTAATATTCTGAATTGTGCAATAAGGACACATTTATTTAATGTAGTATAAACAATAGACTGCTTGAACTACATAGAATAGGACAGTAACTATAATATTGTTAATCTGTAATGCTAATCATGGAACCAACAATTAAAGTCATTTGTGGTGAGTCACCTAAACCCTGGTGTCATAAATTGGAAAGATTGTGAAAATGATGTAAATGTTAATTTTATAATGCATGCTACCATTCTTTGCAAAATTTAGTCTTTTAAATGCTTTTTTTTTTGCCAGCTCTTCCTCACTACTTTCTTTTGTAGTGCTAACACTATACCACACTTTGATGCAGGGAGAAAAGTTTCTAATATTTCCTAAAAAGTAATATATTCTTAAATAAATGCTGAAACATAAAATTGTGCTCTTGTTTGTGGTGACCTCTTTGCTTTATTTAAACCAGGCAAACAAAATTTAAGGAAGAAAAACTACTTGCACTAGGAAATATCATTATACATTCTTTTTGGACAGTGGTATAACTCTGAATATTTTCCCTGAAAGAATGGGTTTCTCAGTGTGGTGATATTTCATAGATCAGTTAGATATTGGAGAACTGCAGAATTGGAGTGAGAATCTTTTTTTTTTTTTCCTTTCTTAATTGTTAAATGAAATTACTTGTGAGCATTTTTTATCTTTTATACGTGATCAGGATATTTACAAACTTATTGGTGGCTGTACATTTTTAACTCCCATACAAATTCCTATAAATATCCTTGAGCTTTGTCCAGGACATGGTTAAGTTAGTTGGAAACAACTTGATCTTTTCAGATCTTGCTTTTCAGCTTTGTTAGATGAGACGACTTACATTTATTCTAGGATTAATTCTCTTTCCTACTGAGGCAAGACCCTTCTTAGTATTCTAATCAGTGTTCCTTGAATTATGAGGTTTTCCACCTTGGCTGACAAGAATAGTCACTATTCTCATTCTTGTATGAACATCAGGCATTGTTCCCTCTTAATTTTCAGATGTTTCTTTTCCTGGCTGTGGGTAATGTCTTCACAGCATGTACTAATCACTGCTCAGTTGAGTGCTCAAAGGGGACCCTCTGTAGATCTCTAAAGTTCTGTCTCTCTGCAAGTCTCTCTTCTGTGATACTCTGCCCAGCAAACTCTAGTCACCTTGACTTCCCCAAACTCCCAGCTGTGTCTCTTGAACTCAGGGAGACCACCAGGATCTGACGGGGTTTCCTCTCCCTGTGCTATAGCTTGGTAACATCCTCCAGCTGAGGCAATGCCAAGGCTTAACCACATTTGTTTCTTCTCAGGGATTGCTATCCTTTTTTGCCAAGCTGTTTTCCTAAATGCCTGAATCTTTCACTGTTTTGTTTGTTTGTTTGTGAAAATCAAACCATAAAATGTATGAAAATGCTTTGTAAACTACAAAGTTCTATGTAATCAGTACATTTTGTTGCTATATGAGAATCAGTTGAAACTTAGAGACTGATTGCTCTAGAATATCGTAAATATTCCAACATTAGCATTGTACATTATATCGTTTTACATTATATCTATATTTAAAAATAAAGAAGCACTGGTGAATGCCATTATATAATATGGATATATAGAAAGTCAAGTTAGTCTTGACGGTAAGAGAAATTACTTTGTGCTGTAGATGATCCTCTACCACATATTTGAAACTCACTTTAGAGGCTCAGATTAATTTAGTTTGCATGTCTAGATGTTTTCATCTCATGACTACCCTAATTATTATCATCAGTTTATTATTCTTTTATTTATTTTATTCTTAGTCAAATGGAACAGCTCTTCCATTTGATATCTTCTATTTTTTCCACTAGAAATAGATCTCTGCTGAGAAGAGGGTACAATTTCTCAGTTTTAGCTTACTTGAAGAATACTCCTTTTTACATACTGTAAATAACTATTGGATGTGTTTGTTTTTATGTTGCAGATATACGAAGTCTGGGGTAAGACCTGCAGAAATTTCCCTTAAGGTAGGGGTACTCATATTTTTAATTTTCATTTGTTCAGAGCTATTTATACAAAGCATAATGAAGGGCTTCTTCTGAAAAATTTGACCTTATCAAAATGTAAATTATAAAGAAAAAAACTCACTCACCTTGAGACAAGCTTTTCAAAGACAATTAGATATAGCCCCTCTCCAAAGCTTCTTTGGTGTCATCTTAAATCATAAATTACTAAGATTTTAAATAAGTGAAAGATTATTTTTTCCTTCATATGCTTCATCTTCAGGCACTTGATGAGCATATGCTAATACAAAAGAAAAATCAAAGGTTGATTTTTTAATGAAGAAAATAGTACAAATCACATGAGATACTTGCTTAATATTAGATATTCCCTAAGGCTATTCCTGACAAAGCCCATGCAGACAGTAATAGGAAGGCTAGCATTCACAGAAGGGTTTGAACACCCTTACGTTACCTATTTTGGGGCACATAGTAAGTGAGAAATGTGAGTAGGAAGTGGAGTAAATATAACCTACCATAATTCTAAATATGGATAGACAAATTGAAAGTAAGGAGGAAGATAGTCTCAGGCAGATGTCTTTTTTATGTTTTATGCCATGCATGCCCTGCCCTCCTTCAGTTTTGGATAGGTAAGGGCTAATGGGAGCAGAATGGCTAATGGTGAGACATGCTGATTACATGGGACAGAAAGTTGATGTTGAATGAGAATTAATTCAGCCCATCCAAATCAGGTGGATTGTTTCTATTCAAGAGCAGAACAAATGGTTATTCTGTTTACTCAAGTAATTAATCTGTATAGGGGGTGGGACAGTGTTACTTTTTTGACCAGGTTGACTGGATTTTTTATAGTCCTGATAAATGATATTAAATATTAAGCTTTAGTATTTTTATAATGGCAAAATGTTTTTTATATGTTTTTATATGTAGCTTATTAAATGCCAAGTCAACCATGTAAAATAATCTCCCTTTAGAAACTTGAAAACAAAATCTGAAGAGCTCTCAAAGCATTCAACTAAATGTCCAAGGGCTATAATGGGAGGCTCCATGAAAAAGCATATTTAAATAGGTGCAGACTGTCTGATCAATATTGCACATGTTCTATTATAAACCATACAGCTCAATATAGCAGGTATGGCACATCTGTGCAATAATAGGTAAATTGTTAGAAATGAATAACTTAAATTGTGGCACCTCTTTATTTAAATTGGAAAACTTTTTTATTTCTTTATAATTCTCTTCAATAAGTTATTTTTTTTTCTTAAGATAGATGGGTTAAAAATACGTGACTAGGAGATGAAGATTTCAGTCTAAATTATAATTATTTCCTACATCTGTTCTGATACATTTAGAATGATTTGTGCTTGTAAATTAGGTGTTAATGAAATAAAAATGTTGTAACCATGTGGAACATCAGAATTGCAGTTGAGTGAAGAAGATTCTATAAATTCTCGAAGGATGCTCTATTGCAGCGAAAACTCTTTTGAGCTACCCACTATACGCAAAATTATGTCTTTGTACACTTAACTATTAAATTTAAAGTAAGACTTAAAAATTGCCAAAGGGAAGCATTACCAAGAACTGCCTTTTAAAGATAGACATTCTACTTTTATTACTTTGTGTTTACTTTGTTTCTGAACCAGTCAGTTGCACATTGTATAAAAGGCATAGTGTTTTATAGCCTTCATATCCACTCCATTGGGGCCCAGACTTAGAAATGTGCAAAGTGGCCCTTGGAAGAGACTTAGAAATGCACAAAGTGGTCCTTAGAAGATGAGCTGGTAGCAGTGACGGTCAGCCTTGCCTTCCTGTCATTCCTTTTAATATCCTAATCGTAATCCCTGGCTCTTGTTGTGCAATAAATTCTACTTCTGCTGACTAGAGGATATTGCAGTTATATTTTTGTTCAGCCAAATGCCCTATTCACTAAAATATATATCTAAATGAGATATATTTCCATCAAAGTGATGCATAGTGACATCATTCCAAAGAAAATTTTCCAACACAGTTTGGTACTGGTTTTATTAAATTAATATGAAATATTGGAAAGCAGAATTTGGAAGAACATGTAGTTATAATACTTTGAAAATTGCAAGTAACTATTATAAAATTATTTTATATATCCCAAATATTTAATTTCAGTTTTACTTTCATTATAGTAAAATCATGGAATTTGGAAATATTTTTTAATACTCCAATCAACTTTATTGAAGGTTACTGATTAAAATAAAATGAATAAATTTGAAAAACTTATAGTTTACATTTACAAGATAATTTGTTACCAAAGACAATTTATTTAAAAATTATTGTTATAATCAAAATTCCAAAATAACACACTAAGATTTATTTAGATGCAATACTATATAATTTTGGATAATTAGAAATTTTGAATATTCTTTCTTGAATTTTATTCCAGGTTGTGGCTATGTGCTGCTTTTGACATAAAAATGTTCTATTTAAGTAGATTAAATGAAAATCAAATATTTCCAGTGATATATCAGCTAAAAGAAAATTGTTATTAATTCTTAACATGATTCATGATTTTTCTCCAGTGGAGTAAAACTTCCAAGTATATCTCATTTTCCTGCTGGACTTGTCACTGTCCTCTGTGTTCATATTTATTTTCCCCGTGTGCTTTGTATTATCATTTGTTTCTCTTCTTAAGAGGACAAACATATTAATACTGTCAAAAGCAAGTCTCCAAATAGCTCTCCTGACATTTTTTTAAATGTTTCATTTTTTCAAATGTTTCATTTTTTCAAGTTATTTCTGTACTGCTATTGAAAAATGAAAGAAGTAAAAAGGAAGAATTCACAGAGTGTAGTTATTGACTAATAAATTGAATATGGATGTGTGGACAGACTACACAAATGAAAAAAATTAAAGGGGACACTTATGGCAATGTTTGCTTACTTGATTATTTTTTTCTTCTGATATATAGAAATCACTTTGGTGCTCTTTTTCAAGCACTTAAAGCTAAACTGTAGAATTTCAAATTATATTTTCCAACCATTAAAGTATTTTTAGAAGTGTTAATTTGCCAGGGTTTTTGTTTTTTTTCAGCTGTGATAAGACAAAGGCACGGTTTGCTAATGAGATACATGTAAAAATTAATGATAGTTAGAACAAAGGATATTTAATTATAGTGTTTCTTATTTTAAAAAGTTGCTAACAAAAATTTTATGTTATAAAATAAAAATCAGCACAAGTACTTATTTTTTGGCAACTTTGGTTCCTGCCAAACAACATAAATGCATTTATTGGCTTATTTGAGGGCTCTAAATATATAGCTCAATATTCACATTTTCTTTTACTGTAAGGTTGAATACTTACGTTTCCCCTTAAATGTTTTTTTTTTTCTTTTAGAATTTGAACCTAAAATTGAGGAGCTATAGTAAAAACAGTTTATTACTTATGAGAAATACTCAACCTAAATCCTAGAAATCTCAATTCATGATTGTTTGATTTGTCAAGCCATTGAAAACAAATTTACTTCACCCCAAAGTATTTATCTTCATCATATTTTCTGAAATATATCAGAGTATGAGAGATAGTAGAAGCTACAAGTTTTGAAGCATGTAGATCAGTTAATTCCCATTCATTTTCTTTCTCAATGTCAGAGTTTACTTGACACAGATTTCTTTTACCTGGGCTGTTTTTGCAAATATTACTCTATGGCTAATAAATAGATTTGAGAGATTTTTACATGCAAATAAAATCAATCATATCATTTTAGCCAAAAATGACTAAAATACTTTTGCTTTAAACTTGTTTGCTAAAATTGTATTTGAATTTAGAATAAATTCATTTGCTCTTAAAATGGAAAATGATCCCAAATGGAAAAATAACTTGAACATTCTGAACAGTATAGTCATATCATTCACATATATGATTCTCCAAAAAATAAATTGGCTATAAAAAAATGTAAGAGGCTTTGTACAAAGATTTACTGTTTTAATTTATGCTTGTTTACCATACCTGACTTTACCAACACCCATTCATTCTTCATTCAAATTCAAATTCTTACTCTTTAAGATCTTTACTGCATTTTTAAAGTTAGTTTGAACAAAATGCAAATTTTATGACTCATCTAAATGTAGCATTTCCAGAGAACCATCTAAGATTTACCTATTCAAGAAAGTTTAACAATGGTAATGTAAAGAAAAGGTTACCCTGACAAAAACAAAAAGCAAACAGAAAATACTATAATAAAAAAAAAAAAACAAAAACAGAAAATACTGAAAACCACTATAGAAATACCTTATCTGGTATGCTGAGTATGCCAAGCATTATTATATGAATGTCTCTTAAAAATGTGTTTATTAGATTAATATCACTCTGAAAGTTTCTTGAAAGACATTTTTAATTAGTTGTGGCACAATGGCGGAACTGATCCTCAGTCTTTTCACAAGTAAACATTATAGTAGACTGTAATTTAAGTGGCTGATTCCAAACAAATCATTCAGTATATTTCATGTCATTTTTTTGTCAATGTAACAGAAGTTTTCATTGTATATAAAATAAATTTTTGAAAAAATGTGCTCCACAGTATTTAGGAAGCATTGACTTCTCTATGTGTGTTTTAGTTTTACAAAGGATAAACAACAGCTAATAGACATTAATCAAAACAAGCAAAACTTATGACTACTGAAGCAGAAATTAGTGAATCATCATGATTCATACATATAGCATCTAGATATGAAAGGAAAGATAAAAAAAAAGAACTGAAATAAAAGGATTTGTCTGGACACAGCATTACCTTCTAATTCAGGATGACTGTCTATAAATTTCTTAGCTTCAAAGAGATTTTTGTATGTATGCTAGTAACTTGTAGTCTTATAAGCGAGAATTTCTCCATAAATATAACCTAATTTTCTCTCTTTTGTCAATATAATTAAACATTTTTTGCTTGTTTTCTCTTTCATATACTTGAGAAATTGTGTGTTTTCCGTATAGTGGAGAAACTTTTGTGGCTTTCTCCTGTTCTTCTAAACTATTTAAATAAGCATTACAGCATTTTCCTCTTCTGTTGATATCATTTTGGACTTTTTATCAGTTATTTATCATTACATTTCCTCTAGGCATCTACTTATTTTTAAAATAAGCTTATTAAAGCCATATTAAAATCTTAGAAGATTCTAATGATATCCAAATTACAAACAAGTTATATTCCCAATGTGTATTTATTAGATGGATATTTGGACCTTAGAACACACGGACTATAAATTCAGCATTATAAATATTTTATTTCCCCAGGTTATATTGGAAAACACTTAAGTCATAATATACTAAAATAGATTCCACATTTGAACTTATTTCACATTGAACTTAGATTAAAATGTTTTATTTTTTTTGAAAAAACTAAGATGTTTAGATTTAGTTTTTAAATGAATATTATGTAAGTAATGAAATTCTAAGATTTGTCATTTAAAAAAAGAGTTAAAATTCTATAAGATTTTACTTAGTAACCTAGGAAGGTTAATGTGTACAATTCTGATACTTTTCACTTTATGCTGTTGCTCTATCATTGATCACTCTGGAAGGTTTTCCTACTTTAGGTCCTCCTTAAGTCACTTGAAAAACAAAATTGTGATTTCACGCCTTCAATTTGTCTTCACATTTATGATTTCTTATCCTGGGAAGAAACTTCAACAAATGTTCTATAGCTTCTCTTTTCAGTTTTAGTCCATCAGAAATTCTCAGGAACTCACAATTTTATTCTACACCAGTACAGAAGAAGGGTCTCTTTGCAAAGACAGTTATTTTTGTTTTGTTGGAAAAGTTCCAATAATTCTTTCATTTTGTTCATTTCCTTTATGAAAAGACTGATGTCAGACGTAGCATCCTAAGGTGAAATCCAACATCTGTCTTTTTTTTTCATCTCTAACTTAGTGAAGTACACTGGTCAACCTCCAAAGTACTCACATGACTTAACAATTATGAGATTAGCACTGAGCCCATGTGAGAGATATTTTTAAAAGTGATAGTAATTTCATTCCTGTAATAATAAATGTTTATCAAACAAAAGAAGCCATGGAATCATACCAAATAATTTTGTCATATTATTATTTTAATTGTGTAATACACATTCTGTCTTCTCTATTTCTGATATTAGATTTGTGTTGTTATGCACTGTAGGTAAAAACAGTTTTCTTCAAACCAAAGTCAAAATAGTAGCTCATTCTTCAATAAAACCTCTCTGGGCAATTAGTATTCAGTGTTTTTGTGTATTTGTAGTCACCCCCAGGTTATTTTTTCCCCTTATAATATTACTAATATTTCTAAAATGGTTTAGTTGGCAATTTTAGGTGATGGGAATTTCAGCACACTAGTCTTTTTCTACATGTTACATAGCTGCTATGTACACTCTATTTCTTCCTTTTCTCTTCTAGGCATTAGCTTTCCCCCCTGCTCTTTGAAAATGTTCATGGTCCTTCAGCAATCTAACATCTTTTCCATGGAAATGCTTTGGTTTGCCAATGCCCATCTTCACATGCAATGTTTATTACTTTTCCTTTTTTTTTTTTATTTTGTGTGTTTGCATTTTTATCAGATATAGAATTTCTCTTAAAGTGATTAAAAATAAACTAAATATAATATATAATATAAATAAATTTAATAGAAACTATTAATAGAAAATAATAGAAATGTATATTTAATGGTTAGATAAGATAGAAATAAAATTAAAGTGTCTTTAAAATACTTTTCATTTATGCAGTTTCCAGATAAATTAGTTTATTCTTATATATATGTTTTGTTTCTTAAAATCCAGAAATTCAAATATATGATTTATGAAATAATATCTAAGCAACAGAGTATAACTATAATTTCATATGTGGCGTACACAAACTGGAATGTTGATAATAGCCACATAGTTTAGAAAGAACTTTTGAAAATTTCTTAATGACAGAAGTCTATAATTTATTTTGTTTTGAAAATGGTGCTAAATGATTATGAATTCCAGTGTTCATTAAGTAAAAAGAATATATGCTATATAAACGACCAAGAAGATAAAGCTCAGGTTTCCTACTGTTTCATTATCCTTTTCTAGTTTCTTTTCTGCTTTCCCTCAAAATTTTGGAGTAACCTAGTACTTATTTCTGGGTTTTTGTTGTTGTTGTTTGTTTTTCTATCCAAATTGTCTCACTAGGTGTCTCAACTAATTCCATGGCTTCTAAATACAGTCTATTGGTTACATTGCCAGACCTGACCTATCTCATAATTTTAGGATTGTCTGTCCGACTCAACATTTCTACTTGGATGTCATCTTTATCAATGTGTCCTGTAAGTTTTATTTGAAGAATAGAGCTGTCCATTTTGATACATTTCCATGGTTTTCATCCTGGTCCAGGTGAACACCTCTTTCTTCTGGCAATAGCCCTTTGAGTGACCTGTTTAATTCTACCCTTGCCCCTTTACACCTTTTTTCTTGCTCTTTGCAAGAAAGTTCTTTTCTGGGTCTGCCCTTGAATCTCATCCTTCATTGGGATTGTGAAAGGAAAATCAAATCAAATGGAGTCGGTATTGCTAAGAGAGTTCTCTAAAATGGAAATGGGAGGGCATTTATGTTTGTCTCAGCGCAGATGGAATCTGAACTTTGACCACTTATTATCTTTACGCAGGCATCCAGAATATCTGCCTAATGTTCCAGAAACTCAAATTCTTAGCGGACCCTTACCCTAAAATAACCTGTGACTGCCTATCCCTTAAGGACAAATATTTTCTTTTGTGTGTCATGGTCAGTCATAATTCTTGCCAGACAACTTTAACAACCTTGTAGCTTTTGCCTTTATCAGCCCCTGACTCTTTCTCTTCCCTGGAAGAGTTTTTCGGTTTTACCCAAATCTTTGTCTCCCAAATTGCAATTCCTAAGACCCCAAATAAATTATTTCCTTCTTTGCAGTTTTCTGCATTTCTTGGTTGACAGGATGATGGAAGGAATAGCTAAGACAATATATGAGAAGCCACTTTCTAAAAAGGAAAATCCTCTCTAAATTTTAGGTTTTATTTTTCCTAACATGACATTTTGTACACACCCTATGTGGTCCATGAATAAATTCATATTTCTCCCCAGATCTGTACCTTCTGCATACTCCTTATCAGTGATGATAATATTACCCACCCAGCTGTCAGAAGAAACCTTTGGAATCATCTGTGATACCTTGTCCGGCCTCATCCTTCATTGTAAATCTATCACCAGGTCCTGAAATGAACTTCCTTAGTATATTTCAAGCCTGTCATTTCAACTGACAATCTTCTAGTCCATAATAATATTATCTTTCAGTGAACTGAACATTTAATTGACTTTACCGAATCTACCCTTTTTTCCTACCCCCTGCCCAACCTGTGGTCCATATAGCTACAATCTTTACAAAATCTAAATTAGATGAGGTTACCCCCATGCTTAAATAATTTAATAGTTTTTTTTTAATCTTTAATGTGCACTTAAATCACTTGGGAAGATGGATAAAAAGATTTTGATTAGTAATTATGGGTATAGTCTGAGACTCTGTATTTCTAATAAGTTCCCAGTCAATGCTAGTGTTCCATGGATGATACTTTGAATGGTGAGGATTAGATGATGCCCAAGCTATACATGGAATAAAAACTAAATACTGTCATTGGTCTATAAATTCATATATGGTAGATCTTCTTGCCCTCTTTAACAGCCTCACATCATCTCTTCCCACTTTGCTCCTCAATCCCTACCTTCTGGGTCTTCTTTCAGTTCCTTGAAGGCATGAAGCTAACTTTTGCCTCAGGGTATTTGTACACTCTCCCATCTGTTTGAAATACTACACCTCCTACCCAATACTCACCCTTTTCCAGGCAATTCCTACTCATGTTAGCTGTCTCGGTGTAAATCTCACTGCTTCAAGGAAGTCTTACTGGACTCTAAACGTGCTTTAGTACTTCTTCTTTTACTTTAAAAAAAAATTACATCTATATTTCCCTCTCATAGCACATACTATAGTTACGATTAATCAATTATATTTTCAGTGTTTGAATATCTGCAGTCCCCCACAGATGTAAATTCGTTGAAGGCAGTTTCTTTTCTCTGGTTCAAGACTATATCCCCATGTATGTAGCACAATAGGTGCTATATTTCCTGCATCAAGCTACATAGTTAATGTTCTACAAATAATTGTCCACTCTGATTATTTATGAAGATTATCCTTTTTCTTGGTAGGAGGGTAGGTTTTATTACCAGATTTAGAATTTTGGAGCCTGGTGAAGGTCCAAATACAAAGGCTAATTGTTTTATCTGCTATAGGATGAAGGAAGCAAAGAACTCCCTGGTAGTCCCATTCATCAGTGGAGAACACAATGATAGATGGGAGAGATGTCAGCTAATTCCTGTGGATAAGAGCACTTGGTCTAGTAACAAACTAGTTACTCAGTAGTGTGATGAGAGTAGACAGGATGAGCAGGGCTGGGGAAGCTAGAGTTACAAATAAAGTGGAGAACATGTGGGAAGAATTATATCCAGCTGCGCTTGGTTGACTGCAATAAGTCATTCGGAAAAGGAAATTGTCATAATTCAGAGGATGAAGGAGCAGAGTGAAAGCCTCTGTGCATGGACTGAAGGAGTGAGGAGGAGACGTTACTGGAATTTGATTTCAGAGTCAAACCAGGAGAGAACTGTTGCTGAATGTCAAACGAAGTCACAGTGAGGCCAGAAGAATAATGGTCTTGAGGTAGGACAGTTGTGAAAATTGAAAATGTGATGGTAGACCAGGAATTGAGGTGCACAAGACCAGGCATCTGAGATAAAGCCCAAGGACACTGCAGAACTGCTGTTGATTGTTCTGATGACCACACCACATCTCCTTGGCAACTTCACTGTGCCTCACATGTGATCTTTCTCATGGAGGGCAGTGTAATATGGACAAAATAAGCTGAAGCAGGGAAATCTGGTGCAGGAACAAAGCACCCACAGTCAGGTGTTCAGAAACAGAGATGGGTATTATTTTGGAGTGCTCTATTTGCCTCAGTTAACCCACTTTGCTCTTATATTAATCTCAAAGGAGAATATTGCATGGTGTGCTGGGATATATTAATACCCTAATCAATCCTTGGAAAATGTTTGGAATAAGGGAAATTGGCCCTGGGGACCCTTCTTTTCTGCTTTCTCTATTTACTACCTACCTCCTAATGTTTTCCTTTCGAAGTCTACTGGATCTCTCCAGCTGCTCTAAACCAGTGCTTTTCAAAAATAAGCAAGCATCAGAATCACCTGGAAGCCTTGTTAAACTCAGATCGCTGCTCCCCGACCCCCGACTCAGAATTTCTGATTTAGTTGGAATGGGTGGGGCCCAGTAATGTGCATTTCTAACAAGTTCCCACTGGATGCTGATGCTGCTGGTCCAGAGCCACCACACTTTGAGAACAATTGTCTTAAACTGTCTACCCTGGTACTTTATCCAAATTTGTCATTCCCTGAGGCAAGAAGTTTATTAACTAAAATCACATAACTCTCCAGATCTGAGGCACATAAACTAAAATCAAAGCTATTTTAGGGCATATAAACTCAGTAAAATTTAGTCATCTGATGAAATGATGTATGCACATATGTGAATGACTAATATCTACAACAATTTCTCTGTCTTCATTAGGTATTTGTTAATTGAGTTGGGTCTCTAACAAGAAGAAACTTAGGCAGTGTGACCAAATGGAGGGGAAAGCTTCTAAATTGTGAGGAATAACTTTCCTGAGCAGAGTGTTGATATATTTGGTAGAACCAAATTGCTTCTTCTGTTGTGGGTCCTTCCTTTACTTCAAAATCTACATGTTCTACAAATCTAAAAGTTTTTTTGTTTGTTTTTCTTTTTCAAATTTTACTATTTCCAGCAATTCTAGTATAGGTGTTAGCATCGGAATTATGTGTCCAAAGGAGAGAAAGGTAGGGTGACATGCACCTGAATCCTTTATAAGTTGCAAACCAAATGTATTTTGGCCATCAACAAAAATATTTCAGTGTCAGTTAAGATTTATTTTTCTTTAAATATTTCCCCAATTTTGAGCATATTGCCTTGTTTGAAAGTGTCTATGAAAGAACCATTTATTTTTGTCAAGGAACATTGTTCAGCATGGCACTTGTTTCAAAGTAAATTAGACTCTAGAATACTGCAAAATTACTTTCTCTTATATCACATGTCATTTCAATGAAAATATAAGAGAATACTCCCAGTCTTCAGGGGTTATATTTTTACTCGTGTCCTATTAGGTGATTTTTAACATAATAGTAGAAGTGCTAATTATTATCTTGACCTTAAAGTGTTGTAGGTAAAAATGGGGCATGAGAGGATGGTCACGTCCCAGGTCTCAAGTGAGTCCCTGGGGATGAGGTTCCTTGGCTTAGCACAGGGAAGAATTCAAGAGTGAGCCAAAGTAAAATGAAAGCAGGTTTATTTAGAGAGATACACACTCCATAGACAGGATGTGGGCCATCTCAGAAGGTGAGAGTGGCCACAGGGCATTGGGTCCTCTCTTTGGAAAGTGAGAGCGGAGATGGGAGGAGCACACTCCACAGAGTGTGGGCCACCTCAGAAGGCGAGAGTGGCCTGAGGTGTAGCAGTGGTTAGTTTTTATGGGCTGGGTAATTTCATAGGCTAACAAGTGGGGGCATCACCCATGTTTTGGCCTTGTATGGTTGGCCTAGCAACTATTATGGCACCTGTGGTGAGTTATTTGGCTAATGTGTTACCATGAGCATATAAGGAGGCTCAAGGTCTACCGGAAGTCGAATCTTCTGCCATCTTGGGCCTAGTAGGTTCTAACCGAATCTTGTACTATTCTGTTCTTAATGGTTGTGTCGTTTTTTAAATGGTTGTGCCCTGTCCCTTCCTTCCTGTCTCAAAAGGTGCAGTCTTACCTCAGATTCAGTGGTAAGATTTTGCATCTTTATCTTACCTAAGCCTTGGGTCAAACGGCTGAAAGCTGAAAATGAGAGCAAACTTATTTCCCTAAATCAGAGAGACAAAATTATGTCCATTGAGAGGAGATCTGGAAATACTCTCAAAAGCTCTCAGTCCTATGTGCTCATTGACTTTTTAAAAGATGCCTTGTATTTTTGAGAGAGTAAATGTGGTTTAAGAATTCAGAGCTTCTAAGTTTGCTTATTCAAAAGGTGTTTTTAAACGTGTGAAACACAGTAGAGCAAACATTCATTTTTTTTCGCATTTTTTTTCTTTTTCTTCTTTTATTTTTAAAAATCTGCCAGATTTGTTTTGTGTTTCTCTTCCCTTTAATCAGAGACAGAAAAGAGATTCTGTGTGTCACTTTGTAATTCTTCAGCCAAGATATCTGCAGCCATATCACAATGGACAAGGTAATTTCTTACATTTCACCAGTTTAATAGCCTGACCACAGTTAGTATTTGGAAAATAGAATATTCAAAGTACTGCCATAAATTCTAACTATATTTCCTCTTATATATCAGCTTTGAGAATATTTTATTGAGGAGGAAAAATTTTCCTTCTCCCCTTCTCGGTTCTTTTGATGGCCTAATAATTAAATTGACAGAAGCCAGCTTTACAGGAGAAAAACCACAGGTTAAGGGCATGTACACATGGGAGAAACCTAGGAAAACTAACTCGCTAAAATGGCCGAAGCCTGTACCTTAAATATTTTTTCCAGTCAAAGACAAAAAGATGTTGGGGGTGGGATAGTCAGTTATGGGAGGTTACCAGGAAAATCACAGTAAACAAGAGTAAGGTTGTTATGCAGATTTTAAGACCATGTCTACTCCACTGACAAGAGTTATCTAGTCTTTATAGTACAACTAGAGAGACACACTTACAAAAGGAGATTTTCCTTACAAATGTAAATGTCTTTTACAAAGGGTAAATTTTACTTGGTTTTAAGAGCTTCTCCTGTGGCTACAGTTTCTTAAAAATAATCAGCCTAAAAGAAACCTTATGCCAAAGAGGATTATTTTGGGGTGGCAAATTCTACTCTCCTACAGTTTCCTGAAACATATTAGAAGTGAGCTTTTGAAATTAAAATTCATTGTCATTTAGTATTATCTTGATTCATATGAACAAAAATAGGAAAATTGTGTCTTTTATTCTATTTCACGTTTACAATTTGATTACTGTGGTAATGGATTTCCTTAGCAGTTTACTTTTGTTCATCATTACTTTGGGTCCTAATGCACAAGCCTTATTTGCATTGTCTAACAGTTATTCAGTCACCTTAAAAAATCAGACCTACCAAAATAAATATCATTATCTTTAAAATACTGCAGTAGACTTGAAACTGTACACGTCAGGTTGGGACTTGAACCTTTGGGCTGGGACTCAAACCCAGCCAAAACCCAGATTGGGACTTGAACTCACTGTCTTTTAATTGCAGTCACTAATTAGAACCACCTGGTGTCAGAACTTACTGAGGCTCAGGTTCTCTGTGTCTCAGTGCAGAAGGAATTCAGTGAGAGGCAAGGTGATAGGCAAGAAGTAGATTTATTAATATAGGACGTTTGTGAGGAGTACAAGTGGGCATGCAAAGGGGCTCTGCCTCGAGAATTAAGCAGACTACGTTTTATAATCAAAGGAAAGTGGGGGAAGGGGAGAAGACCACTTTCTTCCTCTTTCTTTGAGTAGACGTCAGGCTTTCATCACTAGCTCCTCCACATCAGGCAGGAGAGTGTTTGACCCTATAAGGTCAAATTAGGACCCTCATGGTGCTTATTCAAGTCAGCAGAAGGGTGGTAACATATACTAAAATATGTTAAATCATCTCAGGTTTCAGTATAATGAGGGTCTTCTGCTTTGGAATATTACCTTTACCTTATATTCCATTCCTGTCCTTGGTTCTAAGTTGCATGGTCTTGCTGGACTTGACCAACAGGATGCAGGCCTCATTTTTTTTTTTCCCACTTAATGGCCTGGGGCTTATCTTGTGCTTTTATTGATGACTTTATAGTTAAGCAAGCCTGCTTTGTCCCATGGTGTTCTGCCAGCTTTCTTGAGTGATCATCATAAGACCACTTATAGTGGTCTCCCAAAGTTCCCTAAGGTTCCCCCTCTATCTATAATCCCCTAGTGGGATTTTTAAAACTACCTGTGTAACTATCCTACTCTATTCCTATCAGTCCCTTAGAGAATAGATAATAAATAGTAATAGTAATAAATAAGCTTGATCCTGCACACAGGAGCTTACAGTCTTGGTAGGTTGAGTTGCAGTAGAGATTTTTCAGATGCCAGAATTAAGTTCATTTAAAACCAATATAGAAAGTTTTGGGTTCCCACATTTAGAAAAAGAAACTGTTTCTCTACTTTTTGCCCCCCAAATTTTACTTTTCCAAAATGACTCCTAGGCAGTTGCTACAACTATTCCAAGTACTCCCTCAGCTACTCCAGTTGACCCTGTTTCTCTTCCTACTACTCTAGGTACTTTGCCAGGCTCAGCTTCTCTAACCAGCTCTTCTGTATGTCCAAGCTACTCTGATTACCCCCAGGTCCCTCCAGTTGGTTTAGCTATTTCAATCAGACTGTTACCCAAAAACTGGGTTTGCCTCTTGCTGGGTGTCAAGCTTATAGACACAACCAAGCCAAAGCAGAGGAGAAGGGAGGATTTATTATTACTTGCAGGAAGTGAGGAGAACACTGGGGATTTTCCTAAAGCAGTGTCTCCCAGAACAGGAAAATTGAGGAAGTTTTAAGCTAAGGGTGCATGCGTATTCATAAAGGGGCTTGAGCAGAGGAGAATTCAGCATAGAATTGGGAAAAAACATTGACAGAGTCCAAGCTTTAGTTGACTGAAGTCATGAGGATCAACATCATCATTTCATCCTACACCTGGGTGGTGGCCTCAGTTCCTGCAGAACTCAAAGACTGTATTAGATTTTTATGTATATCCCTTGAGGAGGAACTAAGACTCCTTTTTATTGCTGAACTATTGTTTCTTGATTGTTTTTCCTTTGTTCCTGCATTCCCTTACTTAAGATCATTGATTACTGAGTCCTGTTCAAGGTCAAGCATTGTGGCCAGACTTAGATCACAAAATGACTTAGTCCAAAATGGGTTTTCTCGTATGTCAAGAAAGCCAGTCCTGGTTGTCTGTCTCTGGGGAGACCCCTAATTTATCCACTTACAAGATCAGATACTAGGATTAACTAAGTTTATCCTAAAGTTAGTTTCTTATTTGTGTTTTTGAGTTCACCCTATTCAAGTCCCTAACTAAGTTCTTTCTCTTCTTTCAGAACTGTGGTGTTAAAAAAAAAAAAAAAAAAAAAAAAGTAAAAGAAAAATTTAAAAATTAGCACAGGAACCTATTTCCACATGTATCTATCAAAGTAAAAAAAAAAAAGTGTGAGGGAGGGGAAGAAAACTTCCTTTTGTCTTTCTAGATTATTCTGACTGGTTTAAGAATTAAATTGACAAGAGAGAAATTAACAGGAGAAAATCAAACAAAAGTTTAATAAGTTTATACATGGGAAAGACCCAGGAAAACTGAGTAACTTGCCAAAATGAATGAAACCCTCACCTTAAATACCATCTTCAGCTAAAGACAAAAGAGGATATTGGGGGTGGTGGGTGGTTTGGGACTTCAAAGGGGGAGGAAGGCAGTTGCAAGGGAGGTGGAAAAACAAATGTTTGGTAAACAAATGTTTGCTGGGCCACGCAGACACAATGTGATACAGAGTGAACTCTGATCTCTAGGCTCTGACAAGTATTCCCCACCACACCTAGCCCATAATCTTTGTAGATATCTCTGCTGATAATGCTCTTCTTGTACTAGGCCCTTTATCTAATTCCTTAGGCAGCTAAGAGGGAAGAAACAAGAAAAACTTTCTGAGTCTTCTGTTTCTTTAAAATAATCCTTGTGCCCAAAAGACACATTTTGGGGTGGCAAAGTTTGCTTCCCTACAAAAATATAAAGTGATAACTCTCTGTTACGGAGTCTTATCCTCTTATTCTTCTTATCCTTTTGTCCCAAAAGTTAGCACCTGGTGCAGGACCATAGAGCACAATTTGGAAATCAGTGAGCTAGGACAGTGACTGGCAAACTGTGGGTCATGGTTCAAATTTAGCCCGTTGCCTGTTTGTGTACAGCCCTTGAGCTAAGAATAGTTTTTAACATTTTTAAGTGGTTGGAAAAAAAATTTTTTTAAAGAATATTTCTTGACATATGAAAAGTATATTAAAATTTCAGTGTCTGTAAATGAATATATATACCTTGAAATATGGTCAGGCTCATTTCTTTAATGTGACTTACAACACTGGAGCTGAATAGTTACAACAGCTACCCTATTATCCACAAAGCCTAAAACATTTACTACCTATCCCTTTATGGAAAAATTTTCCCAATTACTAATGCGAAATATGGGCTCCCACAATTGTTCACTAGTAGAAATGATTTTGCACTTTGAAAAACACAGGATATACAACTATATTCAATCTCAAGTAACTAAAAAAATTGATAGAGGAATTATATATTCTAGTACATGTAAACATTAGGATATCAATAGCTTAAGAAATATCTGTGGGAGAAAACGAGCTTAAAATTAAGAAAAAAAGTTTTATTTTTAATTCAGAGGAGACAGTACTATTATTTAATTTTATCAGCAGAGTACTTTAGTCATTTCACTGAACATCTGTATTTTGAAGACGCATCATTTCAGAAATTTTGAACCTGAGGCTCCTGATATTGACCTTCAACCAGTTTCCTCACTTTGCTGCAATAAGGGACAAGAAAAGATCCCCAGCTCATTTCACCTGCCAAGTCCATCTCACCTAAGCCCGACAGAACAATTATGCTGTGTGTTAATCCACATCCTCTTTGAATCAGTGCATGGTCAGTTTATGAGAGAAATATGACTAAAATGAAATATATGTTAGAAATTAATTTATCTACCAAATCTAATAAAACTCCATTGAGATAATATTTGAGATGATCTTTGAAGAATGGGAAGTGTTTTGACAGGTGGAAATGGGAATTGGAGTAATATTTTATATGGAAGGTATAGCTTGAACAGAAACCCATTGACGGGAGGGTATGCTATGCATTTAAGAAATATTAGTATTTCCAAGTGATTAGAACAAATGGTACATATATAATTAATTAGGAAATATAGATTAGAGTTATAATGTGAATTATCTTAAGTGTAAAACTAATTTGGTAAAATAGTGGAGAGCCACTCAGATTTCTAAGAAGTAGAGGGTATGATCAGACCCGTGCTTTTGAATTGCAGTCCCTAAAGTGTTATGTGTATAACCAGGGCTTGGAAATCACAATCCATTGGGATATTAAAAAATATATATGAGAACTTAGGTTTCTTTTTAATCTACAATATTAAAATAATGAGCTTGGTAGTAATATATAGGTTGATCTGGAACTGGAATTTGGTCTCAGTGTCATGTGGTCCCATGTCATACTTGGTCAGTAAATCATCCTTAGGGAAGTAAGATGATTCCAAACCAGCAGGGATGGCAGTGCACCCCTCATTCCTTCTAGCTTTCAGTTCTGTTACTTACTGTTACTTATTGACATTTATGTCTACCTGGTAAGTGGATTCATGAATTATATTATCCAGTTTTAACTAAGCTTAATTTTGCAAAGTGGATGAATATTTTACAAAATAGTTGAAGATCATTCTAGTAAGGCAGGCACAGAAATCAACAAGAAATGGCAGTGATGCCACAAATTTAATTATCAACTGTTGGTCACCAACATAATGAGGTCAAACAATTATGACCTAAACTTTATAGAGTTGGCCAGAATCAAATTATTAGGAGGACAGTTTGGTGTATACATAAATACCCACTATTATAAGTGATGTAATTAGTAACCATGCTTAGAAGCCAATTAAAAATATTATTTTATCTTTATCTCACCCTTCAAACATGTGTTGTTTCATCATGTGAAAAACATATTAGTAGCGTAGTTCAAGACACAATGTTATAAATAAATACTCATATATATATTTATATTTATATATATATATATATATATATATATATATATATATAGAGAGAGAGAGAGAGAGAGAGAGAGAGAGAGAGGGAGAGAGGGACAATTGTTCTCAAAGGTGTTTTACTGGTAGGTGTGAGTAATGAAAAATATTTTAATGTAGTAAAGTAGAGATGATACATCGTCAAAAAGTGATCTAAAATGAATACAGCAGTTGGTAGTTTCACTTTTCCTGGTATGAACTGGGTTTGTGGAAATTATGAAAGGAAAGGAAATGCCATTTGCTGGAGATATTAGGGGGTGACATAGACGAGATGGAGATTGGAGAGTACAGTGAAGCTTAAAGCATGAGTGTTTCACACTTTGATATGATTACAGTGATATCAAGTAGGGAAGAGAAGCTGAATGTAGGAGCACAGTGAAGTTTCTTTTTGTATTTATAACAGAGAATTATTCAAAAATTAGTTTCCTTGTTTTCACTAATGAATTACTTGAATAGAATGCGGCAGTCTAAGTGATCCCTGTGAAGTGAAAGCTAACAGAAGAAATTAATTGACCTATATTTTCAGTAATGATCTCCACATGAAGTATAGACAGAACAGATGTTTTCTGTTTTAAGTGGTGTGTGTCTTTTTTTTCTCACTTGTCATGTTGTAATAAGCATTGATTTAGCAAATGTTTAATTTTGAGAAACATAACACACACTTCTGGAGGTTGTCACTTCATGTTGCTTAATATTATAAGACTTCCACTCTGAACTGAATTTGAAAACTTGAAAGTTCTGAAAGTTAGAATAGCTACAAAAGTAATTTCTCCATGTACTCATATGTTTTTTAAATTATTATGTAGCTGAATCAATTGCTGTACCATATTTTACATAACTGGAATAGTTTAAAGCTTAAACACAAAGTTTAACTATAAAGTTTTATTTATTTCTGTTAGTTGTGTGTACTTTGCATGTTTAGGTTGCTGCTTCATGTGCATGCACATAACATTGTTTTCATGTATGAGCTCCGTTACAGTATTTTGTTTTATAAGTTCTATTTCAAAAATGTCTAAACAAGATGGAGAAGTGCCTTTATCAATAAGAAAGAAGTGATAATAATTATGTGACAATGACATAGAACATAAGTATTATTTTCATATGCTACTGATTGAAATCACTGGACACTCATTGACCTTTCAGTTCTTTTCCATAGCTGAGTCCTTTAGAGCCTGTGAATACAGTCATTGATGTTGATTTCCTATTTGCTTTACTTCCAAAGAAGCTTAGAATCAAATATGTGACCCCTTTCTATTAACTGAAAAGTATTGGTGGCATGTGTACTTCTGTACTCAGCCGTATGCTTTCCTGAATATATTTAATCTTTGTTTTTTTTAAACTGAATATATTTTCTATATTTATTATTGTAAGCCATCTAAAACCAATTCTTCAAGTATTTTTATATAAATATATAAATGTACTAATACATTCAAATATACCAAAGTATATAAATGATTGCTAGAATACAGTTTACTTATTGTATAATTTTGCCAATTATACTGTGGCAAATACTGACCTTTTATAGAAAATACACACACAATGGATATAATCCACATTTAAAGGTTAAAAAACATCATGGGGGTATAAATTCAAGATGGCAGAATAAAAGACCATGGAACTCACCTCGTCCCACAAATCCATCAGAAATATATCACAAATGGAACAATTCCCACAGAACACCTACTGAACACTAGCAGAAGGCCTCAAACACCTGAAAGGACAAGAAAGATTTCCACATAACTGGGTAGGACAAAAAAAAAAAGAAGAAGGAGGATGCAGGGATGAGACCTGCACCCCTGGGAGAGAGCTGAAAAAGAGGAATGTTCCTGCACCCTGAGAAGATCCCTTCACTGGCAGGGAGATCAGCCAGGGCAGAAAGGGAGCTTCAGAGGCTCAAAGGAGGGCACAACAGCATGGTTTGTGGTAGGTGGGACAGAGAGACACCTGCACAGACAGTCCTTGCCACTGCCCTGTGTGCCCCAACTTAAGACACATGTCCTCTGGTATGGGCAGGGGCTGGGTGCTGAAAGTTGGGGTTTAGAGGACAGACCTAGGGAGAGGACTGCTTCTCGCTGCACGGAGACAACTTGAATGGTCTGGAGTGTGGAGGCCCCACTCAATATCCAGTGCAGGCTCTGGTCAGCACGACATCAGTCACACCTCCTGTCAAGGGGATAACAGCCAGCATACACTGAGGAAAGAGGTGGCAGGCATCCACACTAAAAACAGCCCTCACACCAAAAAATATTAAACCCACACAGGCAACACAGGGACACTCCCACATAAAGCCCTCCAAGACCACAGTACGTAATTGTTTCTCCTAAACTCATAGAGCAAGAGGAATATAAGTAAAATGAAGAAGCAGAGGAAACACTCGTAATTAAAAGATAAAGAGAATTCCCCTGAAAGAACGATCAATGAAAAAGACCTCTTCAGTCTAATAGACACTGAGTTCAAAAAGCAGATGGGATTAAGGAATCAAGAAGGACTATTGATAGAAATGCAGATTACTGTAAAAATAAATTAGAAACTATAATGAGGAGCAAAGAAAAATTTAAAAATTCACTCAGTGAGATGAAAGCTGAGCTTAAGGCAATGAATAGCAGAATGGATAATGCAGAAGGACAAATAAGTGATCTGGAAGATAGAATAATGGAAATCACCCAATCAGAACAGCAGACAGAAGGTCAAATGAAAGCAATATGAGACCTATGGGATAATGTAAAGTGTGCCAATCTATGCGTAACAGGGATCCCAGAAGTTGAAGAACGAGAAAAGGAGATTGAAAATGTATTTGAAGCAATTATGGCTGAAAACTTCCTAAACCTAAAGAAGGAAACAGATATCCAGGTATAGGAAACACAGAGGGTCTCAAACAAGATAGACCCAAACAGACCTACACCAAGACATATTATAATAAAAATGGCAAAAGTTAAAGAGAAGATTCTAAAGACAGCAAGAGAAAAACAGAGTTAATTACAAGGGAACTCCCATAAGGCTTTCAGCTGATTTCTCTACAGAAATGTTGCAGGCCAGAAGGGGGTGACAAAATATATTCAAAACCCTGAAAGGGAAGAACCTGCAACCTAGGATACTCTACCTAACAAAATTAAAATTTAGAAGAGAAGGAGAGAGAAAGAATTTTTCAGACAAGCAAATAGTAAAAGAATACAGCAAAACTAAACCTAGACTAAATGAAATATTGAAAGGTCTTCTGTAAATAGAAAAGAAGTAAGAATCTACAGGGAAGAGAAAATCACAGTTGGAAAGTAAATCACTTAAATAAACCAGTACACAGATTAAAAAAAATTTTTTTTAAAATTTCTGTGAAAGTGATGATAACTACAATGAACAGCAAAAGGATGAACATGAAAATGTAAAAGAGCCCATCAAAATCATGATATATGGGGGAAGAGAGTGAAAAAATGTAGATTTTTTTTCTAGAATGTGTTTGAGCCTATATGACTATCAGTCTAAGGTAAGTAGATATAGGAAAAGGTTAACATACTTGAAAAATAGGGTAACCACAAATCAGAAACATACAATAGAGTCACAAAAAACAAACAAAAAAAGAGAACATAAGCATGATACCAAAAAAAATCATCAAAACACAAAAGGAAAAAGAAAAAGAAAGGGGCAAAAAAGAAATATAAAATCAATGGGAAAACAAGGTTTAAAATGGCAATAAATCCATATCTATCAACAATTATCTTAAATGTCAATGGATTAAATGCTCCAATCAAGACACAGTCTGGCAGATTGAATAAAAAATTATTAAAAAATTAAACAAACAAAACAAAAACAAGAGTCTACAATATGCTGCCTACAAGAGAGCCAATTTAGGGCAAAGGACACATATAGATTCAAAGTGAGGGAATGGAAAAAGATATTTCATGCAAATGGAAATGACAAGAAAGCAGGGGTTGCAAGACTCATATCAGACAAAATAGACTTTAAAACAAATGCTATCAAGAAAGATAAAGAGGACACTATATAATGATAAAATGATCAGTACAAGGAGAGGACATTACACTCATTAACATATATACACCAGTATAGGAGCACCCAAATACATAAAACAAGTACTAACAGATGTAAAGGGAGAAATTAATGGGGATACAATAATAGTAGAAGCCTTTAACACTCCACTCACATCAATGGACAGATCTTTGAGACAGAAAATCAATAAGGCAACAGAGATCCTAAATGATATAATAGAACAGTTAGACTCAATTAACATTTTCAGGGCATTACATCCAAAAAGAAGCAGAATACACATTCTTTTCAAGTGAACATGGAACATTCTCCAGGATTGACCACATACTAGGGCAAAAAACAAGCCTCAACAAATTTAAAGAGAATAGAAATTATTTCAATTATCTTTTCTGACCACAACAGCATGAAACTAGAAATCAACTACAGAAAAAGAAATGAGAAAAAAAACAATCACCTGGAGACAAACAACATGCTACTAAAAAACTAATGGGTAAACAGTGAAATCAAAGGAGAAATTAAAAATACCTTGAGGCAAATTACAATGAAAACA
The DNA here is from genome assembly GCF_000442215.2 of Lipotes vexillifer. NCBI lineage: Eukaryota > Metazoa > Chordata > Mammalia > Artiodactyla > Lipotidae > Lipotes > Lipotes vexillifer. The sequence goes on along the minus strand of NW_006780679.1, from coordinate 2,053,596 downwards.
CAACTATGCGGAATCTATAGGATGCAGCAAAAGCAGTTCTTAGAGGGAAGTTCATAGTGATATAGGACTTCTTTAAGGAAAAAGAAAAATCTCAAACAATCTAACCCACCACCTAAAATAATTAGGAAAAGAAGAACAAACAAAACCTAGAGTCAGTAAAGGAAGGAGGTAATAAAGATCAGAGAGGAAATAAATAAAATAGAGATTTAAAAAAAGCAATTAAAAAAATCAATAAAACCAAGAGCCGGTGATTTGAAAGGGTAAACAAAATTGACAAACCTCTGACCAGGCTCACCAAGAAGAAAAGAGAGAGGACCTAAATAAAATAAGAAATGAAAGAGGAGAAATCACAACTGATACTGCAGAAATACACACACAGAAAAATAAGAAAATACTATGAACAATTGTATGCCAACAAATTTCAACAACTTAGAAGAAATGGACAACTTTCTAAAAACATACAGCTGACCAAAACTGAATCAAGAAGAAATAGGTAACATGAACAGACCAATCACCAGAAGTGAAATAGAATCTGTAAAACAAAACAAAACAAAAACAAACAAAAAACTCCCTACAAACAAAAGTCCAGGGCCATTTGGCTTCACAGGCAAATTCTACAAAACATACAAGGAAGAGCTTAGACTGATCCTTCTCAAACTCTTCCAAAAGATTGACGAGGAAGGAATACTCCCAAAGACAGTCAGTGACGCCACCATCACCCTGATACCAAAACCAGACAAAGACACTACCAAAAAAGAAAATTACAGGCCAGTATCTTTGATGACTATACATGCAGAAATTCTCAACAAAATATTAGCAAACTGAATCCAACAACACACAAAAAAGATCATACACCCTGACCAAGTTGGATTCATCCCTGGGTCACAAGGATGGTTCAGCATATTCAGATCAATCAGTGTGATACAGCTCATCCACAAAAGAAAAGACAAAAACCACATGATCATCTCAATAGATGCAGAAAAAGCATTCAGTAAAATTCATTCATGATAAAAACTCCTACCAAAATGGGTATAGAGGGAACATATCTCAACATAATAAAAGCTACTTATGGCAAACCACAGCCAGTATAATATTCAACAGTGAAAAGCTGAAAGCCTTCCCACGAAAATCTGGAATAAGACAAGGATGCCCACTCTCACCACTTCTCTTCAACATAGTATTGGAAGTCCTAGCCACAGCAATCAGACAAGAAAAAGAAATAAAACGTTTTCAAATTGGTAGGGAAGAGGTAAAATTGTCATTATATGCAGATGACATGATACTGTATATAGCAAACCCTGAAGTCTCCACACAAAAGGTACTAGAACTGATAAATGAATTTAGCAAGGTAGCAGGATACAGGATTAACATACAGAAATCAGTTCCATTTATTTATACTAACAATGAAATATCAGAAAGGCAATGCAAACAAACAATCCCTTTTAAAATCACAGCAAAAATAAAATAAAATAAAATATTTAATAATAAACATCACCAAGGAGTTAAAAGACATATGCTGAGAACTACAAAACATTAATAAAGGAAACTGAAGATGATTCAAAGAAATGGAAAGATATCCCATGCTCTTGGATTAGAAGAATTAATATTGTTAAAATGGCCATACTATCCAAAACAATCTACAGATTTAATGAGATCTCTATCAAATTACCCATGACATTTTTCACAGAACTAGAACAAATAATTCTAAAATTTATATGGAATCATAAAAGACACAGAATTGACAAAGCAATTCTGAAGAAAAAGAACAAAGCAGGAGGCATAACCCTCCCAGACTTCAGACAATACTACAAACCTACAGTAATCAAAACAGCATGGTATTGGCACAAAAACAGACATATGGATCAATGGAACAGAGTAGAAAGTCCAGAAATAAACCTGCACACCTATGGACAGTTACTCTCTGACAAAGGAGGCAAAAATATACAATGGGGAAAAGACAGACACTCTAGCAAGTTGTATTGGGAAAGTTGGACAGCCTCATTAAATTAGTGAAGTTAGAACACTTCCTCACACCATATACAAAAATAAACTCAAAATGGGTGAAAAACTTAAATATAAGACCGGACACCATAAAACTCCTAGAAGAGATCATAGGCAAAACATTATCTGACATAAACCGTACCAATGTTTTCTTTGGTCAGGCTTCCAAGGCAATAGAAATAAAAGCGAAAATAAACAAACAGGACCTAATCAAAGGTACAAGCTTCTGTACAGCAAAGGAAACCATAAACAAACTGAAAAGACAACCTACAGACTGGGAGAAAATATTTGCAAATGACTCAACCAACAAGGGTTTCATTTCCAAAATATGCAAACAGCTCATACAACTCAATAACAACAACAACAACAAAACAACCCAATAGAAAAATGGGCAGAAGACCTAAACAGACATTTGTCCAAGGAAGATACACATATGGCCAATAGGCACATGAAAAGATGCTCATCATTGCTAATTATTAGAGAAATATAAATCACACCAATCAGAATAACTATCATTAAAGAAGTCTACAAATAATAAATGTTGGAGAGGGTGTAGAGAAAAGGGAATCCTCTTACGCTGTTGGTGGGAATGTAAATTGGTGCAGCCATCATGGCAAACAGTATGGAGGTTCCTGAAAAAACTAAAAATAGAGTTACCATATGATCTAGCAATCCCATTCCTGGGCATATACCCAGATAAAACCATAATTTGAAAAGATACATGCACTCCTATGTTCATAGCGGCACTGTTTGTAATAGCTAACACATGGAAACAACCTAAATGTCCTTTGACAGACAAATGAATAAAGAATACACACACACACACACACATACATGCACAATGGAATATTACTCGGCCGTCAAAAAGAATGAAATAATGCCATTTGCAGCAACAGAGATGGACCTAGAGATTATCATACTAAGCAAATAACTCAGAAAGAGGACAAACACCATATGATATCATTTATATGTGGAATCTAAAATACAACACAAATTAACGTATCTACAAAATGGAAACAGACTCACATAGAGAAAACACACGTGTTGTCATGGGGGGTGGGAGAGGGAAGGATTGGGAGCTTGGGATTAGCAGATGCAAACTTGTATATATAGGATGGATAAGCAACAGGTCCTACTGTATAGCACAGGGAACTATATTCAATATCCTGTGGTAAACCAGAATGGAAAAGAATATGAAGAAGAATATACATTTTAAAATAAAATGCTAAGATCCACTGTGTATCAGTGTTCACCTTTATTGAGATATTTGCCCTACAATTTACTTCACTTTACCTTACAAATAGAACTTGAAAAATGCCATTGATCAGATGTAAGATGTTAAAAATAGGAGAATGAAAACAGGTTACAGAGTTAAATTACATTTAAGGGAAAGAAGTCTACCTTCTTCTATCAGCCTCTGTATTTGAAAACATTTACTTAATAAGTTTTTTATAAGAAATTATAGAAACCACTCATTTTTAATTATGAAATATTTAAAATAAAGTAACTTATTTTCTTTAAGAATTTGAAAGTTAAATGAAAATCAGTATTTTAGATCTGCAATAAAATACATGTTTTGTTCTTTACCTAATACACAGTTTTAAAATCCTACCGCATATGTTTTTAAATCTCTTAGTTCATTTATTTTAGCTCATTTATCTTTTAGTTGAGTGTTATTCTTAACATATTATAGTTGGGGCATTTATATATTGAATTTCTTTCTCCTTGCCCTGTGTAGTTTACAGTCTAAACATTGCATCAATTGATTATCTCTAATGAGGGAGATAACCACTCCATTTATGAACTTAAGGTTACATAATTTAAATTGAACAATAATTTGACAATGGTATAGACACCAAAGCATATTATGTATTAATCACATGGATGAGCATGTTGTCAAGCAAGGGAGTTACAGATACACACCACAAATGCCAGACAAGGTTTATTGGGAGAAACCTACAAACAGAGAAATAGAGTGCATGCATCATGTTAAATTAGTTTAGTCCAGGCATAGATGGCCAGTGCGCCTGTAGAGAGGGGCCTTGCCCAGGTGATGCTTAACTTACTTATAGATTGGGGACAATGGAAGCCCTTTGGTTAGAAAAGAGACCTTAATTAGAAGGAGACAACCTCTGGAACCCAGTGGCTGGTATCAGTCTGTTCTTTTGAGATAATTCAGACCTCCTTTGCCAGTTCTTTGTTTAGACACCAAGAGTGGAAAGGAAATGAACCTGTTCTCTAATCAGTGCACATGAAGATTCTTCATGGTATGCCGGTACCACCTTTTCCTCTTCAAGTGTAGAGACTATTCATGTTTTAGACTGTCAGATATGTCATTCCTGAGTAATTTTATATCTCTCACTGAGAGGAAAAGGTGGTAAACCTGTTATTACTCCCAATGCTATGATTCTTCAGAAACCCTTTGTATTCTAACAGTATAAAAACATTATAAATCTTCTTACCTCTGAAGTTACCTAATATGATTTATATTATTAAGGTTAAATCATTCCTCATGACACTGAATCATCCATTAGGCTGCTCATGAATATTGGCTTCTAATGGCTCTCTCAAAGGCTATAATTGTGTTTTGTTGATGATGAACGAAAATGCAGGTCTCCCCTAGATTATATAGGAAACTGCGAATGATGTTTTTTCCTCCTCATGTTAGATTTGCCATTTAGAATTTTATAACGTAAATATAAAACAACACACTTTTCAACTATGTCTTCTCTTGGGCATTTCAGGCTATAATCACTGCACTGGAGTGTTGCTCACACCCCTACCTTCCACACCACTACTGCCAGGGAGGGTTGGAAAGGGGCCTGTGGGCAGAGTGAGAAAAGCTATTCCATTCACACAAGGATTGTTTGTCCTTTGTCCAACATGTCTGAAGACCAAATTAAGAGAGTACAACTTCACCATATAAGACAGAGGCAAAAGAAAACATTGATTGTAAGCGTCCATTGGGCTATGGAACGATGGTCTTAAAAGTTTTAGAAGGAGATAGGGATACACACTCTTAGAAGACCACCTGTCATGTTGTGTAGGTTCTACAGTGGTGTTGATGTCGCTGGCAAAGTGTGAATAAAATAAAACCTACTGCCGCCCCACTGTCATTGGGGACTATAGCTCAGAGGTAGCACTCTGTTGGGAATATGGACAGGTAATAGACAACACATGCTCAAGCTCACAGGTCAGTGATTAAACCATTGATAGCCAAGAGAGCTGATCTCATCCAGTATGACATGGGTTAGGATCACCCCAAATCAGTATGTCAGCAGCATTCCGGTGGCCCAAATTCTCATGATTCTGTAAAATAAATATTTTGTTGGTCAGTGGAAGTGACTCACTTACCAGGCTGCCCTCCTGGAACTGGAGTCAGCCAAGGGGCCCTGAGATGACCCCATAGACTTGAGTCCTGGATGTCCTCAGGATATCTGGTTGAACTCACATGGGTGGGGTGAAGAAAGTGCCCCAAAGTGGACTGATAGAGTACAGGTCTAAGGTCAAGTTCTCAGAACCCTGCCCACCCCCAAACCTGCCTGGATGATGCTTCTGGCCCTAGGCAATCCAAAGCATGACAGGAGGACTTCAACCAAGGAAAGCACTCTAAGCACAGGGGTCTCTCAGAGCGCTGGCACCCACATCTCCTCTGATGCTAAGGAAGGATATTGTACTGTTCTCTCTGTGGAAGTTGAGAAACCCCATATAAAACATTTTCAGATATCAAAGTTTGGAGAATTCCCCCAAAAGTCATGCACCCACTGTGAAGCCATGCCAATAAACAAAGCATGTTCCTACACATCAAACAATCAACCTTTTATATAGTTTCTCACTGTTCAATGTGAATAAACCATCAATAATCAAAGGTATTTGAGGAAACTTCCTATTTGAAAAACAGCAAGACAAACTAATTCAAATAATTTGAAGGAAATAAATAATATAGGGAAACTGAATACTTCAAAGTTGCTATATTGAGTTTACTCAGAAAAACACACACCAAAACTTGCATAAAAACAAATAGAATATTAAAAAATACACACAGCAAAACTGTTGCATAAAAACAAATAGAAAAAAGTATAAACAAATATATAAAAAAGAATACTTGTATGGGAGAGCCCATACAAGTAAAAATAATAGCATATGCATAATAAAATGAATAAAAAGAAGGAAAAATGGATAAATTTCTCAAAAAATAGAACTCCAAAGACAAAAAGATAACTAAATAAAAGAGAGCAAAAGGGGGAAAATGCTATGAAATGAAAAGTTTAACAAAGAGAGCCAACGTCCAGTTGAAAGGAATTCCTATTAGGAAACAGAATGAAGTAAATTAACAATAATAATAAAATACAATTTGTCACTTCCAAAGGACATGAATTTCCAGATCGAATTGAAAAAGACTTATGTCAAAGCATATTACTAGGAAATATCAGAAGAAAAGGAATAAAGAAAAGCTCTTTAAAACTTTCTAGCTTGTAAACAAGCCAAAAGTAAAAATTAAAAAATATACATTGAAAGGATTGGCTCTCAGAGTAGTAACAGTTCTACTTCCAGCAATGCTGGCTTAAGTTTTTGAAGAACAAGCCTTCTATCCAGAGCAATGAGAAAAGCTGTGCATGCACACACACACACACACACACACACACACACACACACACACCTATTTGATGACATTAGGATAACATCAAAGCAACCCCAGATTTCCTTTAGGACCCTGAAGAGCTAAGTGCCATGAGAAAGAGCAAACAGGAAATAAATTAGTCCTCAAAAAGAGTAAAAGCCAGCTCTTATAGTTAAAAGCTAAGACAAGACAAGACAAAGTCTGCCCCTACAATAACAAAGCAAAATTAAATCTTTCCTTGAGAAAGATATCCAGAGCCTCAAATCACCTCTATAGTTTTTTATACACAATGGCCATATTCAATGAAAAATTATCATTCATGCCAGAAGACAATGAAAAAATAAGCAAAAATCGAGAGAGGAAAAAAAAGAAATGGCAGTAGTAATAGGACTACAGGTGTTGCATGTATTGAAGTTATCAGACGTTGGGGTTAAAGTAGCTATTATTCACATTTTCAAGAAAGATAGCTGACCGGAATCCACAAAAAGAAAAAAAAATCAAATTGAAATTTTATACATAAAAATATAGCTGAAATTAAGAACTTAATAAAATGGGAGATTAAACTTGCAGAAGAGATAACTAGGGAATTAGAATAATGATTTTGAAGCAAAGAAAGGAAAATGGCAACAGGACGCAGTGAAAATTTATAGCATGCATATAATTGTAGTCCTAGAAAGAGAACAGAGAGAATGGTACCAATGCAATACTTGATGCTTTACTGAATTTGATAAGAATTTTGCAGAAGGTTGAAGATGAGAGGTATGATCATGATGCTATTTAAAGGAACTAGCAAAAGAACAACTGTGGAGAAGGCCTAGAAACAACCATTCCAGATCATTGCAGGAAGACAACCAGTTTCATGGTCAATGATTCTGAGAAAAATGAAAAGTGAAGTCAACTATTACATTGTACCTAATGTGTACCTAATGTGTCTGTATTGACAGTACATTTTTTTCCAGAAATTCTGGAAAAAATGTAACTACATTCCATTTGCCTTTTCTACCTGTCCCATTTCTTTGGCAAATAGTGATTAATGTAAAGTAATTTAAAATAAAAGTAAGCAAAATCACAATACCATAAAAACACTTGAAGTAATTAAATTGTTTCCTTTATTGCAAATTTTATTTTAAACCTTCCCAATTACCATCTTCATTGACAACATAATCAGGACTTAATGCTGAGTTGCTATTAATTTTTAATGCTTCTTATGTTGTTTAATGCAGTGTATAATTTGGCACTGAATCTTTTAGTAGAACTAAGCTTTGACATCCTCTGCCATCATTCATATAAAACTAATGTTTTTAATCAATTAACACCCCTCTACCTCCCACATCTACCTGCATTTCATCATAGAATGTATATAGCAATGTAGATTGTTTAATTATTTAATATTTATAAATGGGATTTCACTTTTAGAAAAGATAGTAAAATTTTCTCCCAGGATTAAAAAAAATACATAGTTATAAAATATTATAGCTGGAACTAACTTGACTTCTCAACAGATTTTCAGCTGTAGACATTTTCTGTTAATCAAATGGCATCTAACTGCTCTAGGTGAAGCCAAATATTTAGAATAAGAGTCTGTTCTTTTAGAAAAAAGTATATCATTGTGAAGTTATAGGTCACTTAAATCCTCAGAAGAGTTTTTACCAACGCGGTGCTTGGGCACCAGCTTTCCTGTGAATTTCTCCTTGAGTTAAGGATGCATTTCTTAAGGCTTAGTGTATTAAGACCAGCTAATGTTTTCAAATGGGTACATAGCTCCCACTCTCTTGGGAATATGTGGGTGCCTGTCTAATCAGGATTTCAAATACTGATAGAGAATCATAATTAGAGTATAACTGCAGTTTAATGAATATTCAGTCACTCCATGAAAAGAATGAACTTGAGCCGTAGATCAATTACATGAAAGTTGATAAGCTCCTTTAGCAAATATGGTATTTTCAGGGAACAAATTCAGGTGCGAGGGAAATGTCATTTTCTTTAATTTTTCCCTTATAATTCAAATTAATCATTCTGTGTGATATCAGAAAATTTAATGTAGTCCATTTTTTTCTCAGTTGTTTTAGGTTTAAACCCCATCATAGCCTGCTCTCATTTTTTCTGTTCTCATCTTCTCTTCCATGAGATGGCATTTCAAACCCAAGATGGGTGGGGTGGTAGTGTTTCCATGACTTGCACAATGCTATGGCCTGAAGGAAGGTCCCAGCACCACTTTTTCATCCCCCATGATGTAACTCACCCACTAGGTCTTTGTCTTGTCTGATTATGAAAGGATGATATCTGCTGCCAAGGAGTCCACATCCCCACTTGGTCACTAGCTCTGCTGTCCACTCTAGCATTGGAGGCTCAATCTCCTTGCCCCAATCTAAGATCTGTTTGGGATAACGCAACCTTCCATGCTGTTCAAAACGACACAGGAAACAAAAAAAGCTGCTCCCTGCAACATACTGGGTTTATGTGTAGGTTATGAAAGACTCTCTTGGGTTCTTTAGATGGCAGTTCTTTTTTCTTTTTTTATTGGAGTATAGCTGATTTAATTTTTTTCAGAGTATAGTTGATTTACAATGTTGTGTTAGTTTCAGATGTACAGCAACGTGCATCAGTTATACATATACATATATCTGTTCTTTCTTTCTTTGTTTTTTAGATTATTTTCCCATGTAGGACATTACAGAGTACTGAATAGAGTTCCCTGTGCTATATGGCAAGTTCTTATTAGTTATCTGTTTTATACATAGTGGTGTGTCTGTGTCAGTCCCAAGCTCCCAAGTTATCCTTCCCCCCTTTATCCCCTGGTAACCATAAGTTTGTGTTATACATCTGTGACTCTACTTCTGTTTTGTAAATAAGTTCATTTGTACCCTTTTTTTTTTAGATTCCACATATAGTATAAGCGATATATGATATTTGTTTTTCTGCGTCTGACTTACTTCACTCAGTATGACAATCTCTAGGTCCATCCATGTTGCTGCAAATGGCATTATTTTGTTCCTTTTTATGGCTGAGTAATATTCCATTGTATATATGGACCATATCTTCTTTATCCTTTCCTCTTTTGATGGACATTTAAGTTGCTTCCATGTCCTTTTTTCTCTTATCCTGAATGCATGGGGGCCTCTGTGGTTTGTGTGCCCCACAAGAGGTGAAGCATGACTCATCTCTACTCTTAAATCCTCAAAACTATCAGGGAGTTTTATCCTACTCCCCAGCTAACTCTACGTGTCCTACAGGATACAAAACTTCTGAGCATAACCCTTTTATGCTCTACTCCAACTCAACTCCCTCTCCAGCTTATAGGAGTTTGTTTAGGTGAAAGATGGCAGTGTCAAGCAGGGTAAAGGGAAAACAAAGAAACAAATAAAACCCCACAAGTCTGCTAATGTCTCTTCATTTCACAAAGCCACAGTTTGCAAGTTATGCTTAGGATTAATATCTTAGGAATGTGTTAAAAGGTGATTGAGTGTTTTGATTAGAAATTGCCCCATGGACCATATCATTTATTATTTAGGCCCTAGTCTCTCCAGACTCTGTTTAACCAACATTCACACAGTCCACAAAGTCTTCCTTCCCATCTAACCAATCCTGTTGCCTCGTAACTGTTTACTTTCACTGTCCCCTAAACTCGCATTACCTGTGTTCCCTTTTTAGAGCTCAAGCATAGTGCTTTGTATATAGAAGTCTGTTAATATGTGTCTGTATTATTGTATAAATGAATATTGTACAAGAGCCTGTTGAATATACTGTAAGTGGAATGTTGTTTATTTAAATTTTTATTATTTAAAATTCAGGTTGCAAAGTTTAAAAACAATTAGCTTTAGGGTGTTTCAGGTGAAGAACTTGGCCAGAGTCCTTTTGGCAGAAGTACAAGGTGTAAAGGGTGGTTTGGAGCTGAGAGGCAAGAATAGAAACACAGGTAAAACTGAGATTATGATGGTTCATAGGTCAAGGTTAAGAGCGAGGGAGCAGGTTCAAGAGAGTCAAAATTTAGTTTCTAGTCAGACCTTTGGGCTTACGGAGAACACTGGCTTTATTAACTTAGTGTAACATGATGATTAAAAATATTCCAACTGCTCATTCTGAGGTCAACCAGTCATGTATACAAATCCTCATTTATCCCTTATGACTTTGTAAACTTAAGTTGTTTTAACTTTCTGGATTCCCTTTCTGTAAAATACTAATACTAAGAGGAATTACATAGTAGGATTCATAATGGAGCTCTTTAGGTACCTCCTCAGAAAGCAAATTTATCTGTATCTTTCATATTTTATTTTGTGGATTCTTTGGAGATACCATAAAGTGAGTGAGTAATTCTTCTCCAGCTGATTATAATTTCTCCTGAGCCTAATCATCTGAAGTTCTAGCTCCAATGCAGTTTTCCTAAAGCTAATGGAAGTTAAACTCAGGGACCTATAATGTGCACAAGCTCTATCCAAAGACCTGAGAGGGAACTTAGCAATATGTCTACATGGTTGTGATTTGTTAATTTTCAGAACTAAGATATCCTTTATATTGTTTTTCATAGTGCCTCCTACCCCATGGTCCAGGACCCACATAATCTGATTCTGCTCATGAACCAGGCTCTTTTTGTTGAGGCTGCCTTAGTCTTCAAGATATCCTTCCAGGTCAGAATGTTGGGCAACCACAGGCTGACATTATTTCAAGGACCAATCCATGTACTTCAAGTGTGAAGTGACACTGCTCCACCATTTTTCTCAAAAGTCTAGAGGAAGTACATAATTTTCTCTGGTCAGTACCTTCTCCTCAATCGCACTGAGTTGTATTGGGTCCATGAATCACTGGGAATGGTTTTCCTAAAGCTATTCCTCACGACTCCTCCTTTATAGTCTGAGGGTGGGGGCCAACCGAAGAGCACATAACAGATTTTCAGACACTTCCTTTGTAAGTCCTGCCTTGGACATGTAGCATATCACATCGGAAAGTGGAAGGCACTTAAGGTGTTAGGGCCTCAGATGAAATGAGTGAGGACGCAAACATTTTAGCAACCGTCTTACATGTACAAAACTTGACGAAGACCTAGACGATAGTGAGAGTTCAAAAAAAAAAAAAAAATTAGCAATTATCATTGTCAGAATGCCTGCCAGAACTGGCCCTGGGTGTATTAATGACTCTATACTCCTGAAATGATGTCTTAAACATTGAGACAAGTCTTTCAGGAGATTAAGAAAAAAGGCAGGAAAAAAATGAATAAACGAGCTGTCATATGTATGGTATTAATTTTTAAAAGATTAAAACAATTTATCTTTGCTTGAATAAACTGAAAATAATGTTGCAAGCAGAAACAGGTGTATTTCTAATTTTGGGGTATATAATCTATAATTATTTTAGATTGAGGAATTCTGTATTCCAAAGTTGATTCACAACGTATTTTTTGAAATTTTTAAAACATTTTCTTTCTGATAAAGTTTAGATTTACGTAATTTTTTTCTTTTTTTGGTCTTTTTTTTGCGGTACGCAGGCCTCTCACTGCTGTGGCCTCTCCCGTTGCGGAGCACAGGCTCTGGACGCGCAGGCTCCGCGGCCATGGCTCACGGGCCCAGCCGCTCTGCGGCATGGGGGATCCTCCTGGACCGGGGCACGAACCCGTGTCCCCTGCATCGGCAGGTGGACTCTCAACCACTGCGCCACCAGGGAAGCCCTAGATTTACGTAATTTAACTGCACTTAACTATTGTAATTTGCATCTTCCCTCTAATAAAAATACGGCTTCAACTGCACAGGCACCAAATTTAATTTTCTGTTGTTTCTGTTTTAGGTAAAATGTAAAACTATAGTATTCCTTTGTAAAAGTAATTGCATAAAGTTAAGCATATGTAAATTCACAGAAATATGACTTTTATAAAGCAAAAGAAATTGAGGCAGCCAGAAAATGAGTAGGTAGATTAGACTTAATAAGCAGTAATAATGTTTATTTCACTCCCTACCCCTTGTAGGTTAGCACAATATTCTTTAACATAAAACAAAAGATGTGGGTGGGTTGTTTACTTGCTTGGTATTTCATACTCTAAGGAGAAATATATGCAGCTAATTACTATGCTCAGAAAAGAAAACCATTTACATGGAAAATGAAATTTGAAAAACAATGTGCATATATTTTAGCTCTAATAGTTTAAGAAAGAACTTGCACATCATTTTTCCTAAGGTGTGAGATACAGGTTTTTGAGGGTTTATATTCTCCATAAGTTATGTTGTCTATTGTATGTGTGGATGTCTTTAAATGTTAAAAAAATGCTATATTTTATTTTGCATGTTTGAGTTATAGTGCAAATTTTCTTCAGTTGTATCTTATATACATTTGCCTCTCATTTTATGATACTTAAATAGGACAGAGATAAGAGATCCAAGTAAAAGAAGTTCTGTACCAATTTAAAAAATTAAGCAAAAATAGAAATCAACCTGTAACTGAGGGTATGAATTCCTAGGGGAAATAAAGATGATGATAACCATGGTCATGATAGGAAAGACTGATAATAATAACCATGTTGCATATATTTCAAGTTTTGCCAAATTTTCTTTCCTTTAAGATACTACAACTCTTTATGAGAATCTTGCTCTGTTACTGTAATCTGGCTATGTGAGATCACAGGTCCTGCCCTGGAAGAAGAAATGTAAGTCAGACCTCATTAAATATACCATTCCAATTCCCTGGCTACAGATATCAGTTCAGGACACATCTACCAACAGGCCAGAATTCCCTAGTTTTCTTTGAGAAGCTTCAAAAAATATTACTTATCATCCGGAAATTTCTAGCAATAAAGGCAAAATAGTGACAAGCTGCTGGAGTTCAGTGTTCCTACCATGAGAAGAAAGCTTGCTTAATGAAGCCAGCAAAGAGGGAATGAGAACTTGGAGATAGAGGAAAAAAGCTCGATACACCCTAATGATAGTTTGAGATCTAGATTCAGCAGAGCCTGGAGCTGACTGTATTCTCTGGATTTTTAATCTATTTGAATAGATCGATTCCTTTTTGGCTTAATCGTGTTTGAGTTGAGTTTCTTACACTTGCAGTGAAAATGGTTGTCCTGATGAGGGGACACTTAATTTGGGTCTAGAATTGTGTCAAGTGCTTATGGAAATTGTCACATTGAATTTCATAAGTCTTGAGTTTTTAAAGTTGGGAAAATGTAAACAAACAAAGTGATTTACTCAAAGATCCTTAACTGATCAAAGGAGGGAAAAAGTCCGATTTGTGAAAATACACTCTTAACAGTCAGATGGAATGAATAAATTATCAATGAATGACAGCTTCTGTGACCTTTTATCTCTCCATTTCTATAATACTAATGTGGAACAACCGTATTATATTTCTTGCATCTTGCAGCTGTCCTTTCATTCTTCCTTTCTTCATTTTAGTTAATGGGATTTGTCATTATTCTTACTTTAAAATCCCTGAAGCTTTTTTTTTTTTTACTGTTCTTGTGTCTGTTCTACCTTTTTTTGCCAATTAATTAGTGGTGAAGAAGTTCTAAAAAAGTAAAATGTTTAAAAGTAGATTAGATTTGACCAAAATACCTCATACTGCTATGCAGGCTGTTTTCTAAAAATATCTGTTTCCATCAGAGTGATCATTTCATATAAATGCAAAAACTATGCCCTTTGTGCTATTCTTTATCTAAGTGATTGTAAGATATTTAGTTGATAAATGTTCATAAGTAATGATTAACACAATAACTTTTTAAATTTAAAGCTTTTGTTTGTATTTTTTACTTTCTATTGTGAAATAATCTTAGAGAAAAGTTCATTTCTGGTACACACATCACTCAGCTTCTCTTAATGTCAATGTCTTACACTACTATGGGACACTTGTCAGAACTAAAAAGTTAACATTGGTACTCAGTATTAACTAATCTACAGACATTATTCAGATTTCACAACTTTTTCCCACTAATGTTCTTTTTCTCTTCCAGAATTCCACATTACATTTAGTTGTGTCACGTCTCCTTAGTTTCCTCTAATATGCAACATTTTTTCAGTCTCTCCTTGTCATTCATGATTAGAAAGAATCGCTTTTGAAGAATATTGGCTTCTTATTTTGTATAATGTCTCACAGTTTGGGTTGGTTTCATGTTTTCTAATGATTAGATTGAGATTATGCATTTTTGGCAAGAGAAACATATAAGCGATGTGCCTCTCTCAGGGCATCAGGTCAGGACATACATGTCGACTATCATATCTCAGGTGAAATTAACCTTATAACTTGGTTATAGTGAAGCCTGCTGGGTCTTCCCACATATTATTATCTCAACTGATGAGAAAAGTAGTTGAAAAAATTAGTCCCTTTGTCAGTGATAAATATCTTGGGAGACATAATTTGAGAAAATACTAATTTTGTTTCTCTTCAAACTCAGTGCTACTTTCTCAATTCCTTTTGACTTTTCTTGTTTACAGGCCAGAATTCCCTAGTTCAGCTTGTTCCCTAGAATCAGCTTGTTCATATCTATGAAAATGTCTGCTGGGATTCTGATTGAGATTGAATTGAATCTCTAGATCTATTTGTGGAAAAATGACTTCTTAACAATATTAAGTTTTCCAATGCATGAACAGAGTATATATATCTCCAGTTATTAAGAATTTCTTGAATTTATTTCATCGGTGCATTTTAGTTTTTAGCACACAAATCCTGTACATATTTTTAGATTATACCTATTTTATCGTTTTTGTGGCCATTGTAAATGGTACTTTTTTATTTCAAATTTTAATTGCTCATTGGTAGTTTATATAAATGTAATTGATTTTTCTACACTGACCTTGTCCAGTACTTTTGCTAACACTCAATTTTTAGTTCTAAAAGTTTTTTTTGTCAGTTCCTTAGCATTTTCTCGGTAGATAATCATGGTTTATGAATGATGCAATTTAAATTCTTATTTTCTAATCTGTATGTCTTTTTTTTTTGTTGATTTATTGAACTGCCTAGGACTTCTAGGACATGTTGAATAGGAGTTGTGAGAGGTGATCTCCTTGCCCTGTTTTTGAACTTAGGAGAAAATCATTCAGTAGTTAATCATTAAGTATCACATTATCTCTGGGGTTATTTATTTATTTATTATTTTTATATGCCCATTAGAGGGTTAAGTAAATTCCTCTTTATTTGAAGTTTGCTGACAGTTTATATCATGAATGGATATTACAAATTTTCAAGTACTTTCCTGCATCAATTGAGATAATCATATGTGTTTTCTTCATTACTATAAAAATATGTCAATTTACCTTAATTCGTTTTCATATGTTGAGCCAGCCTTATATTCGTGGGTTAAATCCCACCTGGTATAGCTAGTATTATTCTTTTTCTATATTTCTAAATTTTATTTGCTAACATTTTGATGAGGCATTTTATGTTTGTGTTCATTTGTCCTCTCAACCCCTTCTGTTAGGTTGAGCTTCCTGCCTTCCCCAACCTACTTTGATTGCCCTAGTGTTTAAAATAAACACCTTTATTAATCAGAATGTGTCTTCAGATAACATTATACTGCTTCACATGTAGTATAATGAACTTAAAACATACTTCTATTTCCCCCACCAATTCTTTGTGCTATGGATGTAACATCTTTTAGTTTTACATATGTTGTAAACATATATTGCTACTATCTTTGTTCTATATAGTTAATTATCTTTTAGAGAAACAAAAAATAAAAATAAATAAACTTTATCTTTATTCCATCTGCAGCATTCTTCATTTATTTATATAGATTCAAGCTTTGCTCTGGCATATTCCTTCTGTTTGGAAAGTTCCTTTAACATTTCTTATGATTTTGGTTTTTGGCCAGTGACTTATCTATTTTTGTTTGAGATAGCCAATGACTTGTCTGTTTTTGTTTGAGAAAGCCTTTATTTCTTCTTCTTCTTTTTTTTTTTTAGCCTTTGTATATAATTTTGTTTTAATAAACATAAATTTTAGAATAGTTTTATATTTACAGAAAAATTGCAAAGAGAATAGAGAATTCCCATATACTCCCATGATTCATCTACTACAATTATTAGCATATTACATTAATATCATACATTTTTTACTATTACTGAACCATATTGATACATTTTTACTAAAGTCCATAAATTATTCAAATTTCCTTCGTTTTTACCCAATTTCCTTCTTTCTGTTTTATGATCACCACATTACATTTAATTGTCATGTTTCCTTAGCTATCTCTTGGCTGTGACAGTTTCTCAGACTTTCCTTGTTTTCATGAATTTGACAGTTTTGAAGAGTACTAGCCAGATATTTTGTAGAATGTCATTAGTTGGGATGTCTCTTATGTTTTTCTCATTATTACACTGAGATTATCGGTTTTTGAGAGTAAGGTCACAGAGGTAAATTGCCATTCTCATCGCATCATGTCAACAGTCCGTACTATCAGCATGAATTCTTACTGTTGATGTTAACCTTGGTCAACAGACTGAGAAAATGTTTCTCAAGTTTCTCCACTGTAAAGTTTATCTTTTTGTCCTTTCTCTGTATTCTTCAGAAGGAAGTGTGTATGTGCAGCCATCACTTCAGTGTTTGGGAGTTATGCCACACCTCCTTGAGGGGAAATAATACACATATGTATTTGCAATTCGGCATGAGATATTTGTCTATTTTCCCACATTTGTATATTTATTCCAACATTAATTATAGCAGTATGGATTCAGAACTATTTATTTTATGCTTAAGTTATAACCTGATATTACTTTATTTTGTTCAAATTTTCCAGCATTGCCATTGGGAGCTCTTTCATTTGGCTCCTGTGTCCCTTTAATGTTTCCTCTTTGTTGCAGATTTTCAGCACTTCTTTATTTTGGGACTAAAAGATACTTGAGGCTCTTTTTCTATATTTCTTGCCTCGTGCTAGAAACAGCCATTTCTACAAAGAGCCCTGGTTCCTTTTATCAGAAAATTGTATTAGAAACCAAAATCTGAGTGTTAGGTGTGCTCTGAGGTATCATTGCTTCTGGACATCTCAGCTCAGAGATTAAGGAAATATATGTGGGTATATTAACCCATGTATATACACATATCTATAAATCTTTCTGTATCTAACCATATGCATATATATTAAACATGAGTTTATACTGATGTCCCCAACTCTAATCCATTACCCCATGTATCGTAACCTATTCCCATTGCTTATGTGTAAACTCCTACTCCAACAGGGACACTCTAGCTCCCATCATCTATCATCCATTTACTTAACTGTTCAATTCCTGTGTGTGTGTGTAAACTCTATTTATTTCCAAGGTTACTTACGTCAGCACCATTTTCCCCACTCCCTTCAGTGAGGTGGCTTCATACATTTGTAATAGTTATATGTTTTGGTCATATTATGCATTTAATCCTGAAATTTTCTTGTATCCTAAATGATTTTTAAAGTTTTGCATGCATCAAAGTTCAGTCTGTGTGCTGTAAAGTTCATTAGGTTTAGACAGGTGTTTAGAGTAATGTGTCTACCATTGCAGTATCATACAGAATAGTTTTACTACCCTAAAAAATCCCTTCTGTTTTATCTATTTAACTGTCCCCTTCCCTGAACCACCAGCAACCACTGATCTTTTTATGATTTCTATTGTTTTCCCTTTTTCAGAATGTCATATAACTGAAATCGTTAAGTATGTAGCCTTTTTAGTCTGACTTCTTTTACTTATCAATATGCATTTAAGTTTTATCTATGTCTTTACCTGGATTAATGATCATTCCTCTTTGTGTCTGCATAGTATTCAACAGCATGGATGGACCATGTATGTTTATCATTTCACTTATTGAAGGAAATGTTGGTTGCTTCTAATTTTGGACAATTATGAATAAGACTGCTATAAGCATTTGTGTGCATATTTTGGTGTGTGTGTGTGTGTGTGTGTGTGTGTGTATGCATAAGTCTCCAAATCAGTTGGATAAATATATAGAAAAACAAATGCTCGTTGTATGGTAACACTGTGTTAAGCTTTTAAGAAACTTCTAATCTGTTTTTCAAAGTGACTGTACCATTTTGCAATCATACCAGCAATGACTGTGTTCTGTTGTTCTGCCTTCTCATCAACGATTAATATTATTAATGGATTTTAGCTATTCCAATATATGTATAATGATATCTATTTGTTGTTTTAAATTTGCAATTTCCTAAGACAAATCATGTTGAGTATCTTCTCACATGCTTATTTGCCATCTTTATGTCTTTGTTGGTGAGTTGTCTATATAGATTTCTTTCTCATTTTCTTGTTTGGGTTGTTTGTTTTCTTACTGTTTTTAAACTTTCTTTGTATGGTTTGGATACCAGTCCTTTATCAAATAAGTGTTTTGCAAATATTTTCTTCTAGTTTGTGCCTTTATTTTCATTATATTAACAGTCTTTGGCAGAGAAGTAATTTTTAAGTTTAAAAAAGTTCAGTTATTTAGTTTTACCAAAGTCTTTTCTTTCTAAAGTGTTTTTTTGTTTTTTTGTTTTTGTTTTTTTAATGGCACATGCTTTTAGTGTTATATGTAGAAACTCATCACCAAACTAAGGTCATGTAGATTTTATTTTGTGTTTTCTTCTACAAGTTTTATAGTTTTGCATTTTATATTAAGGCCTGTCATCCATTTTGAGTTAATTTTGTTAAAGATGTGTGGACTGTGTATAGCTTCATTTTTTTTTTAAACCCACTGATCTCCCCTTGTTCCAGCACCTTTTATTGAAAAGTCTGTCCTTTTTCTCTTGACACCCTTTGCACTTCCATCAAAGAATAATTGACTCTATACCTGTGATTGTATTTTGGGGCTCTTTATTCTTTTCCATTGATCTAGTCTTTTTTTTAATTGAAGTATAGTTGATTTATAATGTTTTATTAGTTTTTGATATGCAGCATCATGATTCAGTATCTTTTCAGATTATATTCCATTATAGGTTATTATAAATAACGGATATAGTTTCCTGTGCTGTACAGTATATCCTTGTTGCTTACCTATTTTATATACAGTAGTTTATATCTGTTAATCCCATACCTCTAATTTGTCCCTCTACCCTTCTCTCTCCCTTTTAGTTAAGAAGTTTGTTTTCTGTATCTGTAAGTTATTTTCCCTTTTGTGTATACATTCATTTATATTTTTTCTTAGATTCCACATATAGGTGATATCATACAGTATTTGTCTTTCTCTGACTTATTTCAATAAGTATAATATTCTCTATGTCCATCCACGTTTCTGCGAATGGCAGTATTTCGTTCTTTTTTATGGCTCAGTAATATTATAATGTTTATATATATCCCACATTTTCTTAATCCAGTCATCTGTTGATGGGCACTTGTTTTGCTTCCATGCCTTGGCTGTTGTAAATAGTGCTGCTATAGACTTTGGGGTGCATGTATCTTTTCAAATTAGTGCTTTTGTTTTTTTCCAGATATATACCCAGGAGTAGAATTGCTGCATCATATGGTAGTTCTGTTTTTAGTTGTTTAAGGAACCTCCATACTGTTTTCCATATTGTCTGCACCAATTCACATTCCCACCTACAGTGTATGAGGGTCCCCTTTTCATCTATGTGTCTATTCTTTTGTCAGTACCATGCTGCATTGATTGGTAACTTTATAGTAAGTCTTGAACTTGAGTAGTGTGATTCCTCCAAGTTTGTTTTTCTTATTCTGTATTGTATTGTTTATTCTGGGTGTTTTGCCTTTCCATAGACACTGTAGAATCAGTTTGTTGATATGTAAAAACACTGCTTGCTGGGAGTTTAACTGAAATTATATTGAACCTATACTGAACCTTATATTGAACCTATGAACCTATTGAACCTTACTTAATCAAGTAAGAAATGACTAACATCTTAATAACATTGAATCTTCATTCCATGGACAGGGACTATTTCTCCATTATTTAGCACTGCTTAGATTTTTTTCATTAGTGTTTTGTGTGTGTGTGTGTGTGTGTGTGTGTGTGTGTGTGTGTGTGTATTTTTTTTTTGCATACAAGTCCTGCACATATTTTGTTAGATTCATACCTAAGTATTTCCTTTATGAGGTACTATTTTGATTAGAATTTAAAAAAAAATTAAATTCCAGTTGTTCATTACTGGTATATAGGAAAAGTTAATTTTTATATATCAACTTTGTTTCCTATGACCTTTCTATACTCCTTTTTTCTAGGTGTTTTTGTAGGTTTTTTAAGACGGTCTGCATAAATATATAATCATGTCCTCTCTAAGTAAAGACAGTTTCATTTATTTCTTTCAATATGTATACACTTTGTTTCTTTTTCTTGTCTCATTGCAATAGCTAGGACTTCCAGTGCAACATGGAATAGGAGTGGTGAGAAAGGACATTCTGTTTTGTTTCCATTCTTGAGTGTGAAAGCATCTAGTCTCACATCACTAGATATGATGCTAGCTGTACGCTTTGTAGCTGTTTCTTATCTAGTTGAGGAAGTTCCCTTCTACTCATATTTTTCTGAGTGATTTTATCACAAATAAGTGTTAAAATTTTGTGTCAATTGATCTGTTCATATGATTTTTCTTCTTTAGTCTGTTGATATGGTGCATAACTTTGATTTTAAGATGTTGAACTAATCTTGTATATCTTGGGAGTTTGATACCCCTCCTACTGAGAAGAGTGGCTCACTGTGCCTA
This sequence comes from Lipotes vexillifer, assembly GCF_000442215.2. Classification (NCBI taxonomy): domain Eukaryota; kingdom Metazoa; phylum Chordata; class Mammalia; order Artiodactyla; family Lipotidae; genus Lipotes; species Lipotes vexillifer. Next base: position 2,032,387 of record NW_006780679.1, on the reverse strand, counting down.
AATTGTTTGTACAAACAATATGGTTTATGCTAAACACCTACTTTCCTTCTCAGAGTGTGGAATGTTGGTATATGCTTGGCACAGGTGCCTACATAATCAGCACTCAGTGAAAACTCTGAGCTACCCTGGTTGGTAACATTTCATACAAGTTGTCACAACTTATCACTGGCTTAAAGTGAGCATGCTTGGTGTGTCTCTACTGGGAGAGGACCTTTGAAAGGTTGTACCTGGTTTCCACTGGACTTCACCTTTTACACCTTTTGCCTTTAATGATTGTGCTTGGTATCCTTTCAGTGTAACAAATCATAGCCATGAGTACAAATATATGTTGAGACGTGATTTTCCCCCAGTGAATCATCAAATCTGAGAGTAGTATTGGGGACTTCAAAACATAAGTGTTTCCCTGTTTCTGTGTTTCTGAAAGGAATTTTAGAAAACTGGTATTATTACTCAAATGTTTGATAAAATTCACCAAATTTTATCTGGGCCTAGTGCTTTTTTTCCTGGAATGTTGTTAATTACTGATTAAAATTTTTTAGCAGATAAAGGGATGTTCATATATCAATTTCTCTATGTTAGTTTTGGTAGTTTGTATCTTTCAAAGAATTGATCCATTTTCTTCTTCTTCTTCTTTTTTTTTTTTTTTTTGCGGTACGTGGGCCTCTCACTGTTGTGGCATCTCCCATTGCGGAGCACAGGCTCCGGACGCTCAGGCTCAGCAGCCATGGCTCACATGCCCAGCCGCTCCACAACATGTGGGATCTTCCCAGACCGGGGCACGAACCCATGTCCCCTGCATCGGCAGGCGGACTCTCAACCACTGCGCCACCAGGGAAGCCCTTCTTCATTTTTGAATATTTTTTCTTGGTATGTAATTCTAGCTTGACAGGGTTATTTTGTTTGTTTCCCCTTTAAGTATTTTAATGATGACTCTCCATTTCCTTTTTTCTTCCCTAATTTCTGCTATAATTCTCTTTTTCTATGCATATCTTTTTCCCCTATCTGCCTAGTAGGTTTTCGTATTCTTTTCCTTTTTGGCATTTACAATATGATATACCTAGGCTAACAAAAGAAAACAAAACAAAAGAAACAAACAAAAACCCCCAAAAAACCCAATGATCTGTTTGGTGTTTTCTGAGCTCGTCTGTAGTTTAATTTTTGTCATTTATTCGGAAAATTATTGGACATTATTTTTTCAGCTCTTTGTTCTGCCTCATTTCCTCGCTTTTCTTCTTCTGAGATTCCTATTAAGCATATGTTAGACTGTTTACTATTTTCTCACACCTCTTAGATGTTCTATACTTTCTTCTTCTTCTTATAATCCTTTATTCTTTGTGGTTCAGTTTTCACTGGATAATTTTCATTGACGTAGCATCAAGTTCATTGATTTATTTCCTTGACTGTCTTGAGGCTACTAATGAGCCATATAGTTTTCTTTATCTATGTCACTATGATTTTTGTTGTTAGCTTTACCATTTGACTCATAACTTCAAAATTTATTGAAATTTGCTGAAAGTACTTTGCTGAAATCGTTCACTTAATTTTGCATATTGTCCATCTTTTCCATTAGAGCCCTTAATTTGTTAATCTTAATCATTCACATGCCCTGTGAGATTGTTCCAATATTTGTAATATATCTGAGTCTGGTTCTGTTGATTACTTTATCTCTAGTCAATGGGTTGTTTTCCACTAAGGTTATTCACATTGTACCACAGGTTTCAAACTCCTTTCGTGGTACCTTATACTGTGGTGGAGGCTAGTTTATCAGAAGGCTTTTCTCAATTTCTTTTCTCAGTTTTAGGTCTTATATTTGCATTTGCCATGCTTTTGCAACTCTCCCAGCAACACTTCATTGTTCCTTGTTATTCATTTTTCATTAGCCTGGTTGTGGGGTTAGGGCAGTTCTCTGTTCTGATTTAGCCTTGGTCTTAGGCAGATACTGTGTCCCTGGTTCTCAGAAATGTGTCCTTCTCAATGTGCCTTACTCCCAGCTACAGACCTAGGCCTAATGCATATTCCTGTCCCTTTTCCTAGTGGTAGAAAGATTTTTTTCTATTTCCTTCTCCTAGATGCAGTGGGTTTTCACCAGTGCTCTAAGATAACTAGTAGATTTGCTTTTCTCACCCCCAGTCCCCCCAAAAAGATGTTTGTTCCATAGAGGAGATAGGCAAGACAATATAGATGGAATTTTGTGCCCTACTACACTGAACAATGCTTTCTCAGGACTCTTCCTAATTATTTTAGTAAGTACACAGTGGGAACTTGGAGGAAAAAATTACAATGTATTTTTGGGTACCTGGGCTTCACACTCTCTTGTCAGCCTATACTTTGCCTTCTTTAATTTCTTCAGTATTCTAGCTGAATTCTTCTGAGCAGTTTTCTGCTGTGTCTGCTTGAGGAATACATGTTCTCATGTCCCATCTCTCCTTATAGGCACCTATCTCTGTTTAGAATTTGGAGTAATCATTTGCCTTGTGATGCCAGCTCTATGTTAGGTTGAAGAAAAAATGTAATCCTTCTTTTTTTTTTTTTTTTTTTTTTTTTTAATATGTGAATGGGGCTACACTCCTTCTAGCTCTCTGCATCTCTTAGTGGTCACCAACATATATCACTTTTAAGAGATGAAATTCTAGATATTTTTGGATCCACTGGAGTGGCATAATTTTGTGGTAAACAATTTCACAAATAGAATAAGAGTCATAGTCTAGACTTCTGACACCAAATTAAGCAGAATATGACCTACTCCCCAAGAGAGTTCTAACTTCTTACAGTCATAGAACCCTAGGGAATCCAAAACTGTGATTTCTCATTACACTGCTTATGTGAGAGGGCCATGTTCTCACCAGATCTCTGAGTTTATTTGCCTGACACTGTTCATATGTTGTCTTACTTAATCCTCATAGAAAACATATGAAGTAGGCAACAGGTAAATAGGTTTGAAATCAGTAAGAAATTTTCCCAGAGTGGCACATCTAGAAAATAGCATAGATGAAATTTGAACCAAAGCAACTTAACTTCAGAGCATATCCACTTATCACTGAACTCCTCTCCCCCTTCTGAGGAAAGGAAGTAACCTTCAAATAGTCATACACTGGTGAAAACCTATCATTTACTTTTTGAGTCACCTGGTCACAGTTCTGGAAGGTGAATGGGGGATAGTTTTGTTGGTTTTTCAAACTCAGAAAAAGATGCCCATGTGAAATTTTTGAAATCACTCTTTGTTCATCTTTGTGCTGACCCACCTAAACCAGCAATTACTGTTTGGTATACTTAAATAGAATGTGTATGTCAATCTAAAATATACACTTAGTTAGATTCAGTTCTTAGATCTGAGCTAGCTAGTCAGTATTTTATTGGTGAATAACTTTTATGGTGAATAACTTTTTCATAATTAATTACAAATGTGATCCTCAGTTGTGTAGAAAAATACTCTGGATAAAACTTCAAAATTTTAATGAGTAAAAGTGACCAACGTTTGAATCTTAATTGAACAATAAGTAGTTATCCTAAAATAATCATGGACTCCAATGGGAACATAGTCAATATGATAATTGCTGTATTAGGCTGATTGATTAAGGTTATGAAAAGTTATTAGTGTGAGGGTAAAGGGTCACAAATTTACCTTGTCCTTAGTTTAATTTGAGTTCTGTCAATAAAAGGGGAAATAATTGTGGTACTCATATTTTATTAAAAAAATCATTTTCGGGCTTCCTGGTGGCGCAGTGGTTGGGAGTCCGCCTGCCAATGCAGGGGACACGGGTTAGTGCCCCGGTCCGGGAAGATCCCACGTGCCGTGGAGCGGTTGAGCCTGTGAGCCATGGCCGCTGGGCCTGCGCGTCCGGAGCCTGTGCTCTGCAATGGGAGAGGCCACAGCAGTGAGAGGCCCGCGTACCGCAAAAAAAAAAAAAAAAAAAAAAAATCATTTTCTATTCCAATTAATATCTTTTCATTCTGTAAGCAATTAATCCAAAAATAAATTATTGTCCACAACCATCATAGAGAGCATTGTTGTATAATGTTTTTTAGGGTTTTTTTTCCCCCTGATAAATTAGTCTGTTGACATACACTACCACCAACTAAATGCAAGAACATTTAAAGACCAGGATTATTTTCATATAATTACTTATTCAAACTTAGTTAAAAGTTGGTAAGGAAGGCATTGACACTAATTTATCACTTATTGTATACTATAGAATGTTCTAGACATTTTACATTATTTTACTTCACTATAATAAAACTTGATAAGATAAATTCTATTATCCCCATTTTATAGTTAATGAAAGCAAATTTCAAGAGAGGCTATGAAACTGGGTAAGTTCACACAGATTTTTAAATGGCAGTGAACAGGGTCTCATCTGCTCTACTTCATATTCATTCACTAGGAAAGTCACAGTCTAGTTGAAATATATTCCAAAATTACTTTTCGAAATTATTGGTCTAATATAAAAAAACCTTTAATTTCTTCAAGGTTCAAGTAGTCATCATATGGAGCAAACTATGGTACAGAATTGTTCAGAAAATAAACGGGATTAATAATTTTTCAGATGCCTCAAGTAACATGGTGGTTACTCTCTTATCCCTTACTCTCTTGGCAAAACTATTAGCTGTGTAAACGTGTGACGTTCATGACTGGAGGTGTTAATAAGGCCTCCTTGGAAATTCCCACCATAATTAGCAGTAATTACTCCGCAAAATAAAACCAAACCAAAGTTAAAAACAAAAAAGAGAGAGAGAGAGAGAAATAAAGAAAAATAATAAAAATACAAATGGAGATAGAAAGAAAAGAGCACTTCAGAACCAGGCAGACCTATTTTCAAGTTCTGGCTCCAACACTTACCACCATATGACCTTGAGCAACCAACTTAACCTCTGAACTCACTTTTCTAAGTTGTCATGAGGAAATAATAATGTCTGCCTTATAAGGTTATTGGAACATTTAATTACACAAATATTTCTAGCACAACTCCAGCATCAAAGACTCAGTAGCTTTTAATTTCTTATTTTCCTTATTCTTTCCATTTTCTTGTGTTCTTGTCTAATAATGGGCATCAGTTCTAAATTGTCCTTGGAATGTGGCCCCAGGCATAGGGCAGTGTTTTAAACCATATAGCGAAAAATAAGGTGAACCAGGGGAAAAGCTATTTGATGTGGTAATAGTTGAAGCTGCTGATGGTGTCTTAATTTATGCTGAAGTAAAAATACAGAAATTCCTTAGGATGATGACTGTTCAAAGCTTTCAGGAAGCATTATTCTCCATAGGAGAAGAGAATTGCTTTACATCCTTCCCTTTTAATATGTCTCATTACACCTTTCAAACATATACATTTCATTAGACACTTCCATTAAAGCATCTCATTATAACTTTCAAATATGTGCATCTCATTACATCTCCTTTAAGCATCTTTACATATTCTCCATTTGTGGATTTCATTAACGCCTTTCCCTTGTATATCTAATTACTAAATTACTTTCATGTATGTTATTATAACCTATATTTCTCATTCCATTACTTAAACATGTACATCTCATTACACCTTTCTATTTATGCATCTCATTACACTCCTAAAAAAAATGTGTATCATATTACATCTTTCTTCTTTGAATATCATTACATTTGTCCAATTATGCATCTCATTATGCCATTTCATTTATGCATTTTATTATACCTTTCCTTTTATCCATGTCATTATACTACTTAAACCCAAGCATCTAAGTAAACCTCTCCTGTATGCCATTTTATACACATTACGGATATTATCTTCATTTTTCCATGTGTGGTTTTTCTGGCACCCCTTAAAAATATGAATATCAATCTGAGGATGGGTGGCATTACTCTTCTTAAATATGCATATCTCATTTCATATTTAACATATTTTAGTTGTCCCTTTTATACTTCAAGCTATTATTTTTCCTTTTCTGTTGAAACCTTTTAAGAAAAAGTGACTCATGCTGTCCTTGATCTCATCACACCCTTCAAATAGCAACATCTCCTTTATAATGACTTTCTTGCATCTCTTGTCCTAAATCTACTAGTATTCCTTTTGAATATGTGTATCTCATTGCTGTGCCTTGGATATGCACTGCTATTTACCCTTCACCAATTATGTTTCTTTTCCATCCTTAAATTATCTCTATTTTAGGTGGTTGAGGTAGCATCTGATTATTATCCTCAGCCATAAATGGAATTTCCCCTGTTGTTTGCTCTTCTCTAGGTTATTATTTTCCTCTCTACAAATATCCTCTCTCCCTGAGGCAATAGATGCCTTTGGAATACATTAAGGAGTCAAATATAACCAAATGGTCCATGTGTTACTTTACAAAAATTTTCTTTTATTATCTGAGCATTTTTGTTGTGGTACTATTTAAAAACATTAAATTGTGGAAATTTCAACATTCACCGTGCTTTAATTGTGCAGTTTTTTTTTTTTTTTTTT
>NW_006780679.1:2000807-2025862 GCF_000442215.2 Lipotes vexillifer | reverse complement strand
GGCCTCTCCCATTTGCGGAGCACAGGCTCCGGACGCGCAGGCTCAGCGGCCATGGCTCACGGGCCCAGCCGCTCCGCAGCACGTGGGATCCTCCCGAAACGGGGCACGAACCCGCGTCTCCCGCATCGGCAGGCGGACTCCCAAGCACTGCGCCACCAGGGAAGCCCAATTGTGCAGTTTTGTTAGCAATAATGAAATAAGCTGCTTTGGGACATTTATTATATGGACATTATAATCAAGATTCTACCAATATGAAATCTTTTGTAATCTAAATAATATACCCAGGGTTCTGTAAATTTAAGTATAAATTGGGATTCTATTTTAGTTACTTGAGAACATTCATAGATATCGACCCATTCAGTCCATTTATGCCCCTGTCACTAGAAAAAAACATCAAATCAGATCTAGTAGATTAGGTTTTATGTCACAGCTCTCCGTTTTACTATGTGGGAAATTTTACTGTGTGGCAAAATTACTTAATTTTTTTTAGTCAGTTAACCAAGGTGTCAAGCTAACTCTTACATGTATAACCATAAATGTGTGTGTGTGTGTGTGTGTGTGTGTGTGTGTGTATACACACACACATGTACACACATATATATATAATCTCCTATAAAGCAAAGATACACTTTTGATCAATTTAGTTTTGAAGGTGGTTTGTGACATTTTGGATTTCTTTTCCATTCAGTCATCTTTTTTCATTCAACAAGTATTTTGAGCTCCTATTACGTTCCAGGTACTGTTCCATTGCTGGAAATAGAGCAATGAACAGACACGATCCAGGTCTAATGGAAAATATTCTTATTAGGAAAACAGATAATAAATGAATGCATAAAAAGGATGAACAAAGTTTCAGATAGTGAGAAATACAGCAGAGAAAGGCGAGGAGGAAACTTGGCATATTTAGGAATCTAGAGACAAACCACAAAGGGTAGCTGTTATCACCCCAGGGTGAAGGCGTAAGGGAAGGGGATATAGTGTCACAGGAGCCAGTGAGAGCTGGAATATGGAAGACAGATAAGAGCTGTCGTTTCTGAGGGATGAAATCATTGCCAGAACTATAAAGCTGAAGAAGGAAGAAAGCAAGGGAAATATACCCTGAGTTCTTACTGCGTACACTCGGATGTTGTGCTGGTGCCTCCCATTGCCTGAGTCCAGCAGGAAGAGAGATAGAACCCTGATGATACTTGCTGTAACTAGTATCTTGGCTATATGGTCTCTATTAGTCTCCTAGGGCTACTGTTCCAAATTACCACAAAGTTGGTGTCTTAAGCCAACAGAAATTTTTTCTCTCATAGTTCTGGAAGGTAGACATCTGAAATCAAGATGTCAGCAGGGTAATGCGTCCTTTGAAGGATCTACAGGAAAATTATTCCCTTGCCTCTTCCTAGTTTCTTGTGGCTACCTTGGCATTCCATAGCTAGTAGCTGCATCACTCCAGTCTCTGCCACCATCTTTACATGGTATTATTCTTCCTGTGTATGTCTCTGTGTATCCTTTGTTCTTATAAGGAAAATGAACTTTGGATTTTGGGACCACCCTAATCTAGTATGACACTATCTTAACTAATTATATCTATAAAGACCCTATTTTCATATAAGGTTACATTCCGAAGTTTTAGTAGACAAGAATTTTGGAGGGGGAAGTACTAGTCAACCAACTTCAGAGTCCATGTAGTAAATGTTCCAATATGGTTACCACACTGAAAGATGCTTTATAGAAGATTGTATTTATTTTCAGAATCCCAATTAAAGAAATTACTTACTAGGACAAAGAATTGCCTAAACCTATGTGGTCAAAGGAAGTCTGTGCTGACCTTTTCTTTTCAGTATAGTGGTACTACTCAGGCAAGAAATGTTATACCATTGGGGCAGCAAGAGTTGTTATTGCTGGCGAAGCCAGGAGACCTACGTGGCCCTTTTATTATCTGTCCCTAACTTATTCTCCAGTATCTCCTCATACTTTTCCCCTTCCACATGTGCCTTAGCCACAGTTGTCTGTTTTTCTCCCTTTTTAAAATAAACCCAGGATGTTCCCCTCATCTGAAAATTTGCACTCTACTAGTGCTTTCTACATATTTCACCATGTCTGACTCTTTCTCAGTGTTCATAATTCATCTCAGTTGTCATCATATTAAAGTGATATTCCATGAACAGCTACATATGTAGTAAATCTTCTGGCCCTATAACTTTGGCACTCTCTATCATAGTCTGCCGTTATGATGACTTTTTTTTTTTTTTAGCACTTACTACTACTTATTTACTTGATATACTACATTACCTGCCTCTCTCACTGTACTATAAACTCTACAAGGGCAACAATCCTGTCTCCCTGGTTAATCAGTGAGTCCCCAGCACTGTGAATACTTTATGGTACTTTAGTAGGTAAGTATGAACTGAGTCAATTAATTAAATGGGGGAATGATTTTCTTAAATTTATTATTTACTCCACCTGCTTAAAAAAATCTGTGATCAAAATCTACATAATGAACAAGATAATTCTCTTTTTAAATTCTAAAATGGATGAAGAATATGCGCCGAAAGAGATAGTGGCAATATTTCACATCCCTTGCTATTACCAGGAAGTATTAAACACCACAAACACCCCCTGGAGTAGATACATTAGAGATACAACTTGGTGCAGTTTAATCTTACTGCAGTTATATAGGAGCAATTTAGGTGGGGATATTTTTGTTATTATTTTATGCTATGAACAATGTTCTAAAAGTTTATAGACTAATAAGCTTGTTGTAATACTTGTATTTTAGGGAGGATGGCTTTATACAAATTATAAATTTACTCAGTGAAAAAAAGCAATGCATAAAATTGCTGACTTAATGTCTTTGTCTTAGGATATATGCAATCACATATTTAAATGTAACATAAGTGCTTCCCTTTAGTGACTAATATTTTATTAATTGCTAATTATCAAAACAGTAAATTGAAAGTAGAAATATAAAGAAATAAGGAAACTTGGAATCATCATTTTGCCCTACTATTTTTATAATACAAATCATATAATATCAAAAAAGTCAAAACTTAGCCTGGAAATAATAATGAACTCTCTCAAAAGACTTTCCTCCAGATTAAATATAAAATAATTTGGGAACAGAAGTTGAGTGTTTTTCTATTTTTAAAAATTTCTATCTGCAGGTAAAAAAAATGCTTTCTAAATTTCCTAAAACTTTGTTTCCTCTAGGAAGACCAACAATTTCCCACAGTGGTCAAATAAATGGTACATCTGAATGAGTTCATATACTGAGAAGCTTATGTGAACTGTGAGGTGTAGGAATATATAGTGACTCTTGGAAGATAGACATATTGAACAGATCTGCATGTGGTTTTATACATAGAACATAGTCTGACACCTACTCAGGAGATGCTCGCCAAAGATTTAAGAGAAGCTTGTATATTCAGAACAGAGATATACAGCAACTTTATCTCTTCAAGGCAATTCCTAGAGAAACCACTTGCGGCATACATAGTAACTATTCCACATCCTTTTGACATCACAAGAATTTTGTTTTGTTTTGTTTTGTTTTGTTTTTTGCGTTACGTGGGCCTCTCACTGTTGTGGCCTCTCCCGATACGGAGCACAGGCTCCTGATGTGCAGGCTCAGTGGCCGTGGCTCACGGGCCCAGCCGCTCCGCGGCATGTGGGATCTTCCTGGACCGGGGCACGAACCCGCGTCCCCTGCATCGGCAGGCGGACTCACCACCACTGCAGGCTCAGCGGCCATGGCTCACGGGCCCAGCCGCTCCGCGGCATGTGGGATCTTCCTGGACCGGGGCACGAACCCGCGTCCCCTGCATCGGCAGGCGGACTCACCACCACTGCGCCACCAGGGAAGCCCTGACATCACAAGAATTTTGATTCGGGTCCTTAGGATATACTGCTACATTTACAAATGCTTTCTCCAAACTAAATTAGCCCTTCTTGCACATTCACCAAAAACAGGATGTGCACTTGTTCCCAAACTGAGGTGTGCTTTACATCTGCATATCTTTGAGTTCTTTTCCAGTCCTGAAATAAAAGAACGTGTGCACATGTAGTTGTGCACATATGCACATAAAAACAATGCCATAATTCAGAGGAAGACATTCAGAAGATTTTAATAAGTTACCAGAGGGTGAGGGTGTTGGTGGGGTGGGTGAAATGGGTGAAGGGGGTCAACTGTATGGTGATGAAAAGTAACTAGTCTTGTGGTGATCACTTTGTAGTGTATACAGATGTTGAATGCTGTACATCTAAAACTTATATAATTTTTAAAAAAGAAAAAATGTAAAAGACCTAAATATTAAAATAAAATAAAATCAGCACATTTTACATATTTATATAATGAACCATAGCATTTACTGAGCAAATTACTGTGTGTTTGACACTGTGAAATGTACAGAAAGAGTTATACAGTTATTTGCTCCATTTCACAGGTGGGAAAGCAAAAGCTTAAAGGACTTTGCATATCTGAATTCACAGAACAAATAAATAAAGGAAATAGGTTTTAAACAAAAGCGGTCTTGACTCCAGAACACGGGTTCCTAACCCATACTATATCCTAAGTATTATTAGCATACTATTCATTTTAGGGATCCCTAAAATAACCTCGTAACCTACAAACCTCTAATAGAAATACATTTCTTTGTGTTGAGACAGTTTTCTTACAACCATGTCTTTTAAAATTCAAATAATCCTTAAAAAATTTAATGCATTAAACTTCTATTTGCTTGTAAGCACACCTAGTCATGAGAGCAGGGGCTATGTCATATTCCTCTTTAATCCCCAGTATCTAACCTAGTACAGCCCAAAGTGTGAGATTCAGTGAATGGATGATGTACGTAGAGATCTTAAACAGCTATATGAGGATGCTAGGCAAATGTGAGTGTGAGTCTATGTATGTAAGTACATATGGAAAACAAAGAGAATGAATTATGATATAAAGAGTGTATAAGAAAATGAAAGAAAGGATAGTTTTCTATTTCTCATAGGCACAAAAATATGCTTATACTGATAATTTTTTTAATCTAAAAGTAAAGGGAAGGATATAAATAGAAAATAATCCCTGTTGTAAAATACTTTATAAGTTCAGAGTTGAGGGTATGGATTTATTAGCTATAATAAATTAGTAATAATAGGTAATAAGTAAATTATATATGATGTATTAGATCATATATGATATATTGGAAGGTGATTTGTATGATTGAAAAAAGAAAACTTAGAGCAAGATAGGAGGTTTGGAAGCATAGGAGGGAGGATCACAATTTAAATAGGCTGAGCAGTATAGGCTTTGTGAACAGAGTCTTTAAGTAGTTGCGGGAGGTATTAAAGTAGAGATCTAGGTATCTTCCTTAAACTCTCACTCTAGCCAGAGCAAACTTTAGATCACATATCTTATTGCAGTAAGGTGTCTATCCTATTCAATAAATAGCAATAGCAGAGAGACTAGTTAGGAGTTTAGGACAATCATCCAAATGAGAGATTATTAGATATTAGTAGATATTAGATTAGTTTTCTAGGGCTGCCATAATGAAGTACTACAAACTGGGAGCCTTATGACAGCAGAAATTTATCATCTCACAATTCTGGAGGCCAAAAGTATGAAATCAAAGTGTTGATAGGGCAATGGTCCCTATGAAACATGTACAGGAAAGATCATTCCTTTGCCTTTTACGGATTCAGGTGGATTGCCCTCAATCTTCAGTGTTCCTTGGCTTGTAGATGTATTACCCCTATCCTCCATCTTTACATGATCTTCTGCTCTCCATGTGTGTCTGTCTCTGTCTTGGTCTCCCAATTTCTTTTTGTAAAGACACCAATCATATTGTTTAGGGTCCATTCTAATGACCTCACTTTAGACTTATTACCTCTTTAAAGACCGTATTTCCAAATAAGGACATATTCTGAGGCACTGGGGGTTAAGATGTCAATATATATTTTTGGTGGGACACAATTCAACACATACAATTATAGAGATCAAATTATACATATATTTTGAAGGTAAAGCAAGTAACATTTCCTGACAGATCAAATTTGGGCGTGAACAAGAATGAAGTGAATTATATCTCCAAGATTTTAGCCTGAGAAACTAAGAGTTGTTGTGATCAAGTGAGATTGGAAAGGCTGTGGGTAGAATAAATTTGGAGGAAAGATCAGTTCAAGTTTGAACATGTTGAGTTTGGAATATCTGTTACCATCCAATTGAAGGTGTAAAGTAGACAGATATATAAGTCATAAAGTGAGACAAAGTGAGAATGGGGAAGGAGATGCTGAATTTGAAGATAATATATGATACCTTTTTTGAACCTGAGAATAACTTTGAGATTGTTAGAGTAGTTATTATTAATGTCTTCACTTTATAACCCAAGAAAGTGGATCTAGGAAGAGTTTAACCACTCATGTATGTCAAAATAATTTTAATGTGATTTTTTTTTTTTTTTTCTTTTGCGGTACACGGGCCTCCCACTGTTGTGGCCTCTCCAGTTGCACAGTCTCTGGACGTGCAGGCTCAGCGGCCATGGCTCACGGGCCCAGCCGCTCTGCAGCCTGTGGGATCTTCCCAGACCAGGGCACGAACCCGTGTCCCCCACATCGGCAGGCAGACTCTCAACCACTGCGCCACCAGGGAGGCCCTGAATGTGATTTTTTTAAATTGATTTTTGTTGTTATTTTTTTTGTGTGTGTGATCAAGCCCTGGTTATTTTATAAGTATAAATAGTGGAACTGGGAAGGAGTGATGAGAATAGCAAGACCAGATGCAGGCCATGCTCTATCTGCTTGTGTGATGAAAGCTGACTCAACATCCTTGATCAGCCTCTTCTTTTTTTTTTTTTTTTTTTTTTTAAATATTTTTTTTTATAAATAATACACAATGTATTTATTTATTTATTTATGGCTGTGTTGGGTCTTCATTTCTGTGCATGGGCTTTCTCTAGTTGTGGCAAGTGGGGGTCACTCTTCATCGCGGTGCGCAGGCCTCTCACTATCGCGGCCTCTGTTGTTGCGGAGCACAGGCTCCAGACGCGCAGGCTCAGTAATTGTGGCTCACGGGCCCAGTTGCTCCATGGCATGTGGGATTTTCCCAGACCAGGGCTCGAACCTGTGTTGTCTGCATTGGCAGGCAGATTCTCAACCACTGCGCCACCAGGGAAGCCTGATCAGCCTCTTCTTATGAAGAGAAGGTATGAGGACAATCTGGGTGAATTATCTATGAGAGTAGGGGTGGGGTAAATTGGCTCTGGGATCCTTTGGACCAGGTGAAAAAGTACAGAAGTCTCACAGTATCATTGGCCAAGAGCACCCCAGTGTAGCTCTGTGTGTGCCTGGGACAAAGCCATATTCAGGAGGGGAAACCATAGTGTTCTCTAGTTGCCAGGAAGGCTCCAGGTAGTCCAGAGCAACATTGTTTTTTCTGAAGCAAATGGAATCATCTTTCCTCTATACCACATAACTCTTAAGAAAAATGCTAAAGATAGATTAAGAGTAATGACAGTAATGATACTATTAATTATGTGGATAATACTCAATACAGAATTTAAATGTAAATTATTTTTAAAACATTCAGTTGTTATGTTCTCAGATATGATGATACATTAACATAGTGATTCAAAAGCATGATCTTTCATCACTTAGGTTATTTTTAATTTATTTCAAGTGGTGTCATGAAATTCCCAGAACCAAACAAATACTTATTTTATTTGAATATTATAAAATCTTTATACTACCTCTAGGAAAGGAGGCACTATTACAGAATGAAAGATAGATTGACATAATCTCCAAACGTTTTAAAAAACTAATTTTGAAGTAAAAAAAAAAAAACACCTATTTTAACTGGAAGATAAAAACCTTTGGGATAAAGTTCACAGTTGCCTTCAAAATTTGAGAGCATAAGTATTGAAACTCACTATTTCAAAGACTGTCACAGGAGCCAACACTGTCAGCATTTCTAACTGATGGCTCCTTGGAGTTCTGGCACACTATCTTTGGTGTAGACTGGCATCATAGTGGATTAGCTTTTCAGTTTCTTTCCAACTCTTTTTCCCTTCCACACACACAATCTGTCTGTGTCTCCTTTATTTCTATCAAGCTGGAGAAAACGAGCTGAGGTTGAAGAAGAGGGAAAATTGTCAGGGGATACATTCCTGACCAGCATTTGTTATATATTCTCTAACAGATAGGGAAACGTCAAAGTATGACCAGAATTTGCAGTCTCTCAAGACACAAATCCCATCTTGATTTGGATGAAGTTAAAAGGAATTTAACCTTCAGAAAGTAGTACTTGGATCTAAGTTTTGAACGTCTGCCAGTCCTACTTGATTATCTTTCCAACAAAGTTCTAGAATTTCCTCATTTACTCTAATTCTTTTTTGCAAATTGCAGATAGACAAAATATAATATACATTTAATTTATTCTTAAAAAATTTGGATGTCCTAATAGAGGCTTTCTCAACCTTAGAACAGTTAACATTTGGGCAGCATAAGTGTTTGTTGTGAGAGGCTGTCCTATAATACCTTCAGTTCGTCACAACAGTGTTTTCAAACATCCCCAAGGTCCCCTGGGAGGCAAAATCGCTCCCAGTTTAGAATCACTCATCTAATAAAGGCAAACTTATGCTGTACTTCTTTTTCTGTTTGCTTGTTATCTTTATCTTTCTATTGCATTTAAACCAAGGTAGCAACTATCATTTTATTTTTTTATTTTTTTTTATTTTTTTTAACAATTTTCAACGTATTTATTTTTTTAAAATTAATTTTATTATTTATTTTTGCTGTGTTGGGTCTTTGTTTCTGTGCGGGGGCTTCCTCTAGCTGTGGCAAGTGGGGGCCACTCTTCATCGCGGTGCGCGGGCCTCTCACTATCGCGGCCTCTCTTGTTGCGGAGCACAGGCTCCAGACGCGCAGGCTCAGTAGTTGTGGCTCACGGGCCTAGTTGCTCCGTGGCATGTGGGATCCTCCCAGACCAGGGCTCGAACCCGTGTCCCCTGCATTAGCAGGCAGATTCTCAACCGCTGCGCCACCAGGGAAGCCCAACAACTATCATTTTACATTCCTCTCCTCTTATATTTCTCCACACTTGGTACTGATTGACTTTGGGAAGTTTTCTTTTTCAACATTATGCATAATTAAAGATCTAATAAGAATTAATCTTGGGGGACCGTCAAGATGGGGGAGGAGATGTGGAGATCACCTTCCTCCCCACAAATACATCAAAAATACATCTACATATGGAACAACTCCTACAGAACACCTACTAAATGCTGGCAGAAGACCTCAGACTTCCCAAAAGGCAAGAAACTCCCCCATGTACCTGGGTAGGGCAAAAGAAAAAATAATAAACAGAGACAAAAGAATAGGGACAGGACCAGCACCTGTGGGAGGGAGCTGTGAAGGAGGAAAGGCTTCCACACACTAGGAAGCCCCTTCGCGGGCGGAGACTGAGGGTGGCGGAGGGGGGAAGCTTTGGAGCCATGGGGGAGAGCGCAGTAACAGGGGTGCAGAGGGCAAAGCGGAGAGACTCCCACACAGAGGAATGGTGCCGACCAGCACTCACCAGCCGAGAGGCTTGTCTGCTCACCCGCCAGGGCGGGCGGGGTCTGGGAGCTGAGACTCGGGCTTCGGAGGTCAGATCCCAGGGAGAGGACTGGGGTCGGCGGCGTGAACACAGCCTGAAGGGGCTAGTGCGCCACAGCTAGCCGGGAGAGTCTGGGATAAAGTCTGGAGCTGCCACAGAGGCAAGAGACCATTGTTTTGGGGTGAGGGAGGAAAGGGGATTCCTTCCCTGCCTGCCCACAGAAGGCAGAGCACTGCCTAAACGAGCTCCAGAATCAGATGTGAGCTGTGGCTATCATCTCGGACACCAGAGGCAGGTATGAAATGCTAATGTTGCTGCTGCCGCCACCAAGAATCCTGTGTACAAGCACAGGTCACTATTCACACACACCCTGGGATCCTGTGCAGCCCGCCACTGCCAGGGTCCCGTGATCTAGGGACAACTTCCCCAGGAGAACGCACGGCATGCCTCAGGCTGCTGCAACGTCACGCTGGCCTCTGCCGCCACAGGCTTGCCACGCATACGTACCCCTCCCTCACCCCGGCCTGAGTGAGCCAGGGCCCCCTAATCAGCTGCTACTTTAACCCCATCCTGTCTAGGCAGGGAACAGATGCCCTCAGGCAACCTACATGCAGTGGTGGGGCCAAATCCAAAGCTGAACCCCAGGAGCTGTGCGAACAAAGAAGAGAAAGGGAAGTTTCTCCCAGCAACCTCAGGAGCAGCATGTTAAATCTCCACAGTCAACTTCATGTCCCATGCATCTCTGGAATACCTGAATAGACAACAAATCATCCCAAAATTGAGGCGGTGAACTTTGGGAGCAACTGTAGACTTGGGGTTTGCTTTCTGCATCGAATTTGTTTCTGGTTTTATGTTTATCTTAGTTTAGTATTTAGAACTTATTATCATTGGTAGATTTGTTTATTGATTTGATTACTCTTTTCCTTTATATATATATATTTTTTTCCTTTTCCTCTTTTTGTGTGTATATACTTTGTGTGATTTTGTCTGTATAGCTTTGCTTTTACCATTTGTCCTAGGAGTCTGTCTGCCATTTTTTTTTTAGTATAGTTTTTAGCACTTGTTATCACTGGTGGATTTATTTTTTCTTTTGGTTGCTCTCTTCTTTCTTATTACTTTTTAATGTTTTTTTAGTTTTTTATTTTAATAACTTCATTTATTTTATTTTATTTTTTCTTTCTTTTTTTTTTCTCTGTCTTGTCTTCTGAGCTGTGTGGCTGCCAGGGTCTTGGTGCTCCAGCTGGGTGTCAGGCCTGAGCCTCTTAGGTGTGAGAGCCAAGTTCAGGACATTGGTCCACCAGAGACCTCCCAGCCCCACGTAATATCAAATGGCAAAAGGTCTCCCAGAGATCTCCTTCTCAATCCTAAGACCCAGCTCCACTCAACGACCAGCAAGCTACAGAGTTGGACACCCGATGCCAAACAACTAGCAAGACAGGAACACAACCCCTCCCATTAGCAGAGAGGCTGGCTTAAATCATACTAAGTTCACAGACACCCCAAAACACACCACGGGGTGTGGCACTTCCCACCAAAAAGACAAGAGCCAGCCCCACCCACCAGAACACAGGCACCAGTCCCCTCTACCAGGAGACCTGCACAAGGCATATAACTATATGCTGATAAAATAGACAACCTGGAAGAAATGGACAAATTCTTAGAAAAGTACAACCTTCCGAGACTGAACCAGGAAGAAATAGAAAATATAAACAGACCAATAACAAGCCCTGAAATTGAGACTGTGATTAAAAATCTTCCAACAAACAAAATCCCAAGACCATATGGCTTCACAGGCGAATTCTATCAAACATTTAGAGAAGAGCTGACATCTATCCTTCTAAAACCTTCCAAAATATAGCAGAGGGAGGAACACTCCCAAACTCATTCTATGAGGCCACCATCACCCTGATACCAAAACCAGACAAAGATGTCACAAAAAAAGAAAACTACAGGCCAATATCACTGATGAACATAGATGCAAAAATCCTCAACAAAATACTAGCAAACAGAATCCGACAGCACATTAAAAGGATCATACACCATGATCAAGTGGGGTTTATCCCAGGGATGCAAGGATACTCCAATATATGCAAATCAATCAATGTGATACACCATATTAACAAATTGAAGGAGAAAAACCATATGATCATCTCAATAGATGCAGAAAAAGCTTTTGACAAAATTCAACACCCATTTATGATAAAAGTCTCTGGAAAGTAGGCAAGAGGGAACCTACCGCAACAAAACAGACAAACCAGCAGCCAATATTGTTCTCAATGGTAAAAAACTGAAAGCATTTCCAGTAAGATCAGAAACAAAACAAGGTGGCCCACTCTCACCACTCTTATTCAACATAGTTTCAGAAGTTTTAACCACAGCAATCAGAGAAGAAAAGGAAATAAAAGGAATCCAAATTGGAAAAGAAGTAAAACTGCCACTGTTTGCCGGTGACATGTTACTATGAATAGAGAATCCTAAAGATGCTACCAAAAAACTAGAGCTAATCAATGAATTTGGTAAAGTAGCAGGATACAAAATTAATGCACTGAAATACCTTGCATTACTATACACTAATGATGAAAAATATGAAAGAGAAATTAAGGAAACACTGCTGTTTACCATTGCAACAAAAAGAATAATATCCCTAGGGATAAACCTACTTAGGGAGACAAAAGATATGTATGCATAAAACTATAAGACACTGATAAAAGAAATTAAAGATGATACAACAGATGGAGAGGTATACCATGTTCTTGGATTGGAAGAATCAACATTGTGAAAATGACTCTGCTACCCAAAGGAATCTACAGATTCAGTATAATCCCTATCAAACTACCAATGGCATTTTTCACAGAACTAAAACAAAAAATTTCACAATTTGTATGGAAATACAAAAGACACCGAATAGCCAAAGCCAACTTGAGAAAGAAAAACAGAGCTGGAGGAATCAGGCTCCCTGACTTCAGACTATACTACAAAGCTACTGTAGTCAAGACAGTATGGTACTGGCACAAAAACAGAAATATAGATCAATGGAACAGGAGAGAAAGCCCAGAGATAAACCCATGCTCATATGGTCACCTTATTTTTGATAAAGGAATCAAGAATATACAATGGAAAAAGAGAGCCTCTTCAATAAGTGGTGCTGGGAAAACTGAACAGCTACATATAAAAGAATGAAATCATAATGCTCCCTAACAGCGTACAGAAAAATAAACTCAAAATGGATTAAAGACCTAAATGTAAGGACAGACACCATCAAACTCTTAGAGGAAAACATAGGCAGAACACTCTATGACATAAATCACAGCAAGATCCCTTTTGACCCACCTCCTAGAGAAATGGAAATAAAAACAAAAATAAGCAAATGGGACCTAATGAAACTTAAAAGCCTTTGCACAGCAAAGGAAACCATAAACAAAATGAAAGACAACCCTCAGAATGGGAGGAAAATTTGCAAATGAAGCAACTGACAAAGGATTAATCTCCAAAATATAGAAGCAGCTCATGCAGCTCAGTATCAAAAAACAAACAACCCAATCCAAAACTGGGTGGAAGACCTAAACAGACCTTTCTCCAAAGAAGATATATTGATTGCCAACAAACACATGAAAGGCTGCTCGACATAACTAATCATTAGAGAAATGCAAATCAAAACCACATTGTGGGGCTTCCCTGGTGGCGCAGTGGTTGAGAGTCCGCCTGCCGATGCAGGGGATACGGGTTCGTGCCCCGGACTGGGAGGATCCCACATGCCGTGGAGCGGCTGGGCCCGTGAGCCATGGCCGTTGAGCCTGCTTGCCCGGAGCCTGTGCTCCACAACGGGAGAGGCCACGACAGTGAGAGGCCCACATACCACAAAAAAAAAAAAAAAAAAAAACCACATTGTGGTATCACCTCATACCAGACAGAATGGCCATCATCAAAAATCTACAAATAAGGGGCTTCCCTGGTGGCGCAGTGGTTGAGAATCTGCCTGCCAATGCAGGGGACACGGGTTCGAGCCCTGGTCTGGGAGGATCCCTCATGCCGCGGAGCAACTGGGCCCGTGAGCCACAGTTACTGAGCCTGCACGTCTGGAGCCTGTGTTCCACAACAAGAGAGGCTGCAATAGTGATAGGCCTGTGCACCGTGATGAAAAGTGGCCCCCACTTGCCACAACTGGAGAGAGCCCTCGCACAGAAACGAAGACCCAACACAGCCATAAATTAATAAATAAATTAATTCAGAATCTACAACAATAAATGCTGGAAATGGTATGGAGAAAAGGGAATCCTCTTGCACTGTTGTTGGGAATGTAAATTGATACAGCCACTATGGAGAACAGTATGGAGGGTCCTTAAAAAACTAGAAATAGAGCTACCACATGACCCAGCATCCCACTACTGGGCATATACCCTGAGAAAACCATAATTCAAAAAGTCACATGTACTACAATATTTGTTGCAGCACTAGTAACATAGCCAAGACATGGAAGCAACCTAAGTGTTCATCAATGGATGAATGGATAAAGAAGATGTGGCACATATATACAATGGAATATTTCTCAGCTATAAAAAGAAATGAAATTGAGTTATTTGTAGTGAGGTGGACGGACCTAGAGTCTGTCATATAGAGTGAAGTAAGTCAGAAAGTGAAAAAGAAATACCATATGCTAACACATATATATGGAATCTAAAAAAAATATGGTTCTGATGAATGTAGGGGCAGGACATAAAGACACAGGCATAGAGAATGGACTTGAGGACATGGGGAGGGGGAAGGGAAAGCTGGGACGAACTGATAGAGTGGCATGGACATATATCCACTACCAAATGTAAAATAGGTAGCTAGTGGGAAGCAGCCGCGTAGCACAGGGAGATCAGCTCAGTGCTTTGTGACCACTTAGAGGGGTGGGATAGGGAGGGTGGGAGGGAGACACAAGAGGAAGGAGATGTGGGATATATGCATATATATAGCTGATTCACTTGATTATACAGCAGAAACTAACACACCATTGTAAAGCAATTGCAGTCCAATAAAGATGTTAAAAAAAAAAGAATTCGTTTTTTTGGCTTCCTGTTAACCATAATTCCCTCTGAACTGGCTCCTTTATACTTATCAGTGCAATGATAATTGATGTCTATAATAAACGCAAAGCCCTGTGAAATTTTCAATTGCCTTTTCAACAGCCAAAAGAAAATTATTTAATTAAATATGTTTTTAAGGTTAAGTGTATTTTATTCTTTCAATTTCTTTACGCATTGGTACTGTATACAAATGAGAACTTCCCCCATTCTTTGACCAGGGATAAAGCAGAGGTACTATTAAATCCCTTTTAGTATGACCAAATTATTTAATGACATTTAGATTCAAGCTTAAGTTATCCTGTAATTGGTATTTGTTATTTATTTCTTAATTTCATATACCACACTATAGAAGATATTTTTAAAGCCTAGTTCACACACACTTCTGTATTATCTTGTTTAGGAATTAGTTACAAGTAAGGAAACATAGAGCCTTTGACTTTGAAAAGATTATAAAGTAGAATTGTAGCTCAGAGCTATGGTGCATACCTCTAAATGGGGCTCAGGACTTCATGTAATCTACTGGAGTTCGTAGGCCATTTCAGTTCCATGATGGATCTTTCAGAAATTCCTAAGAAACTCAATCCTGTTGATGTACTTGTCAAATAATGAGTTTTCATCATTCCAAATGCTTGCTACATCCTAAATTATAGCATTTGTTCATTGAGCACAGGAAGTACTGGGAAGAGAAAAACAAACACATCATAGTGATTAAAAAGTAGGGTATCTATGTTGTTCAGGAGAAATGAAAGCAAATATTGAGGTAATAAATTTTGGATAGATACTTACATTTTCTTAGTAATAAATGAATCAAAATAAAGTCAAATAATTACTATTAGAAAGATAAGTTCTGTATCAGGTTTTTATGTCTTTCCTGATAGGAATTGTGACTATTTATGACTGTTTCTGGCTGATTTGTTCTGTGTCTTGAGTATTTCTAAAATATGTATCTAATAGGATAGCAATGGTGAAAAGATTTTGATGATGTCTTAGTTAGACTGGTAAAGGGGAGACCCAGCATGTGACCTTTTGGTAGAGTACTGAATGAAATTAGCCATACATGACAAATTCTGATGATCTGAAGTTCTGACTCTTGTGCCTCAAGCAGAGAAGTATCAGAAAGTAAATGCCCTAAGGCAAGATGGAACTTGACTTGTGCCAGGAACAACTGGCCAGCATGGTTAGGGCACCTAAGTGAATGAATGAGGAGAAGATCAGTTAAAAAATGGGCAAAATATTTGAATAGACATTTTTCTTCTATATATTTGAATTATCACTTGGTATCATATTCTTGCTCAAATATAACTTCATTCCCTCCTGCTTTCTTTGTGCTGTTAAATCATATACATGACATCTATTAAATTTAACAATATAATTTTTTAATAATACAGTTTTATAGATTTTTTGTAATTAAAAATCAAGAGAAAATGGAGAACAAAATATGTAATTATAATGGATTTTTAAATTTCTTTTATAATTACATTTACTGTCACTTTTCATTTCATCATGTGGATTTGGATTATCATCTGGAATCAATTCCATTCAGACTATTTCTTATAAGGTGGGTCTGCTAGCAACAGATTGTCTCAATCTTCTTTTATCTGGTTATACCATTACTTTGCCTTCATTTTTGAAAGATAGTTTGCTGGATTCTTGGTTGACAGTTATTTTTTTTTGTTGTGGTTTGTTTCTCTGTCATCATTTCAAATACCATCCTGACCACTGCCTTCCTGCCTCTATTGTTTCTGATGAGAAGTCATCTGTTAATCTGAATGGGATTCTCTTGTGCATAATGACTTATTTTCTCCTGATGTTTTCATGGCTTTTTGTTGCCTTATCTTTCAACTGTTTGGCTGTGATGTGTCTAGATGTAGCTCTCTTTATGCTTATCTTTTTGGAGTTTGCTACGGTTCTTAGGTGTGTAAAGTTTTCATTTAAGTCAGAAACTTTTTAGCAATTATTTCCTTGAACAATTTTTCTGCCCCTTTCTCCCTCTCTTCTCATTTTGGTACTATTATTATACATATGTCAGTTTGCTTAATTGTGTCCCATAGATCTCTGAGGCTCTATTCATTTTATTTCTTTTTCTTTTTGTATCTCAGATTGGAATACCTCTCTTGATTTACCTTCAAAGTCACTGATTCTTCTTTGTGATCAAATCTACTGTTGAGTCCCTCTCATAAATTTTTTATTTCAATTGTTTTGTTTTCCACTCAAGAATTTCTATTTGCTTCTTTTTTCATAATTTCTATCTCCTTATCAGTATTCTTTATTTGCTAGGTTATTATCAAGCCTTCCTTTTATTCTTTAAACGTAGCTTCTTTTACTGCTTTGAATATATTTATAAAAACAGATTTGAAGTATTTGTCTACTAAACCCAACACCTGGGTACCTCCAAAGACATTTTTTATTGCCCACATGTTTTCACTATATGGTTCATACATACTTTTATGTGCATATTTCATAATTTTTGAGACATTTTACAGTTGTAAAATATATAGCAATTCTGAACTGTGATCCTCATCCCCCAGAATTGGTTGTCACTTCTGCTTTATATTTACTTGTGTAGTGACTTATTTTTATAAATTCTGTGAAGTCTCTTTTCTTTATAGTATGCAGCTTCTGATATCATCACTCACATTTTTGTTAAGAAAAGAATACCTAAATCTGGATTCCTAAATCACTAGAGCTTAGTAGTCAGCCAGTGGTTGGTCAGAAATTGTGCTTAAGCCCCCTGAGGCCATAAGGCTTCCACACACTGCCAGTGGATCTGTGTGTGTCTTGGGGGTCCTTCAGAAGTTCAGAATGTTTACAGATCTGTTGTACATTCAGCCAGGATCTAGGGGCTCACAAATCTTCTCTTCCATTGCTCTTGTGTGGGCATAATTTTGTGTAGGTACTCAGCTTTCCAGTCCACCAGCCGTGAGTGTAATCTTAGCAGGGTCCTTTTGACTATCTCTGTCTCTGGGTCTCCCTGTTAAATTTCTCTCTGGTCTGCTGTTTTGTTTATTTCTACTCCTACAATAGGGTTGTTAGTCTTCCCTAGATAATGGCCACTATGATACCTCTTTTGGGTTTTAACAGGTTTTGTGGAGTTTTTTTTGTTTGTTTGTTTTTTCATTTTATGCTGCAAGTAAAGTCAGCCCCCTCAGGCAAGGACACTTAGCTGACTATTTCACATAGCCTGCCATGCCTACCCTGGGCAGAACTTCTGCAATACAGAGTTGGAGCTGTCAAGATGATGGGAGTCATTTGTCCTCACAGGCTGCCCTGGGAATGCTGGGAGTAGAACTTGTACATTCTGAAGTTGGAAAGAGAGTACAGGAGCTGCCCTACCTGTCCAGTGTAAAACTTCTGTAACACAGAGCAGGGGTGGTGAGGATATGGCAGCCCTTTCTATAAATACTACAGACTCCTATATTTCTTACTGAAGTTCAATAGATTCTCTTAAATAAATGCTTCCAGTTTTTATACCTTTTTAAAAATCAATTTCCAGAGATTAAAAATGGTTGTTTTTGACAGTTTTGTCCAGTTTCTCATTTTCTATGAAGAGAGGGTTTTTCAAGCTCCATACAGCCATCCTGGAACATTTTGATTTAATTTAATACAGGTAATTAAGGTATGCAGAAGCAAAATGGCAGAATGGATTTGGTGATCCATAAGGTCCCTTTAAATTCTTACTTGTTTATAATTCTCTGAAGCATAGTACACATGGTAGAAACAGTCTTTCACCCCTTACCTCCATGGATTAAAACTTCTTTTGCTGATCTCAATATTTCTTCCATCAAAGAAATTGACCATATACATGAATTAAATTACCTCTGAGTTAGCGATTTACTTAAGTTGACCAAAAGTTTAGTTTTATCTTGAAATTTCAATAAATATGAACATGTTAAAATGCTCACCTTCCTCTCCTGTGCCTTTACCCAGATTTTACTCTACCAAAATATTCTACATTATTTGATCATGGAATCACTGTTTCCTTTCATTCTTCCAATGAAACCAACTTCAGTCATACGAACAATTCAATTCAAATAGTAAAGAGAAAACTATCAAAATTTTGTGTCTCAAAGGCCAAATGGCACCTTTAAGACATGCACCTTAAAGAGGTTCAATTAAAATGGCAGCCATCAAGGAGAAAGTGCTATGGTAGAGCTCAGTTAATTTATAAGTTTTCTTTCTTTCTTTCTTTCTTTTTTTTAATACTCTTTGTGGAGTACTTTTATTTTTTTTAATTTATTATTATTTTTTCTTTATTTTTGGCTGCATTGGATCTTTGTTGCTGCACGTGGGCTTTCTCTAGTTGCGAGGGCTACTCTTCGTTGCGCGGGCTTCTTTTCTTTATTTTTGGCTGCATTGGATCTTTGTTGCTGCACGTGGGCTTTCTCTAGTTGCGAGGGCTACTCTTCGTTGTGGTACGCGGGCTTCTCATTGTGGTGGCTTCTCTTGTTGCGGAGCACGGGCTCTAGGCGTGAGGGCTTCAGTAGTTGTGGTTCGTGGGCTCTAGAGCACAGGCTCAGTAGTTGTGGTGCAAGGGCTTAGTTGCTCTGCAGCATGTGGGGTCTTCCCGGACCACGGATCAAACCCGTGTCCCCTGCATTGGCAAGCAGATTCTTAACCACTGCACCACCAGGGAAGTCCCTATAGCAGCTTTCTTTTATATTAAACTTTTTAAAATTTCTTCCCTCTTCCCTCAACCTTTAACCTCTTCTTTAATCTCAGTGTTTTCCTATTTCCTATGTATGGCATATCTAACATACCTCTTCTAGGTTTCCATTACTTCTCAGCTGTTACATATTGCTAAGTATGATGTAATACACAAGGAATTCTGTGATAGGACTGATTAACAAGTTTTTAAAATTAAAGGACCCAAGGACCCACCAAACACTGGTGATTTATAACGAATTTTAAAAGGCAATCTAACATAATTCATTAGGAAGAAAATTAATAGGCAAATACTTTCTGAAATTCAGTTTATGGATAAAACTAAAATGTATGAGTTGAAAGTAATAAGGAGAGCATATGCTCTCCGATATACAACTCGGTACTTAGAGTAGTCTCAGTAATGATGATATGGCCAACCTTAAAAAAAAAAAAAAACAGCCTCTCATTATTTGGCAGACAGCCAAAGGAATATTGGCCTATATAAGTAGTCCCTGAAAAGTATACAAGTTGTAGGAATTAATTATCCTAAACTACTTAATTGTTTCTTTTCACTCAGGGCATGAACCTATTTTTCATAACTATTATTAATTAATTTCAGGGGAAAAATCCATATTAAAAGTCTCAAGAAATCTTCCTTGAATGCATTATGGTGAAAAAAAGAAAAAAGGAAACACTCTCTGCTAGTATTATAAAACATTCCCAAACATTCCAAGTTGTGCCTACCTGGCTTGCTACCACAGAGTCAGAATTTGAAATACTGACTATATACAGGTCTAAAAAATATATAGCTGGAGTATTTTTTTAATGTGGTACCCAAATCCATACTATGAAAGAACTATATGTCATTAGCAGTAGAGTTAATTTAAACCTAACATACAGTTTTCTGGAAATAATATCCATTGGGATTCATCAGAGCCTCCCTCTTGGTTCCTGGAAGACTCTTAGATTAATTTTGCTGAAAGAATAACTTTTATAATATTGAATCTGGATTTTTCTTTTCGTTGGCCAGTTTATGGATACTCTTCTTGCTCTACACTAACTTATGCCAGAGTATATATTTCCTTATGTCAGTATCCTTATTACTGATTGCAGATACTTGGCCTCTGCAGTATCTCAAGTGTAAAATCTTAAATTTGGTCTTTACTCAAGTGCATTTAAAGATGGTCTCTACAGAGCACTTAGTTTTAATTCCTTACTGTCTGTGCTAGGCTGCGGTTCTGCCCTGTCTTCATGGGAGTTTCACTTGGTTGCCACACTGTATTCTCTATGACCTGTACATTCAGTGTTTTGTAGGATCTGCACTTGATTGTAAAGCTGAGGCATGTTTCTTTTTGTTTTTATTTCTATCTCCATGAATTTTTGGTAGAGCTAATAAATTCTAAATATTATTTTAATTGCATGTAAATCATCTACTGGAGGATTTATATAGAGCTCTGTGTTTTCCTAATCGGCACCTTTGCCTGCAGAGTAAAGGATTTTAATGCCCTATGATTTCATGCCTTGATGTGTGGGCAACAGTTCCTAGAATTCAAATGTGTATCTTATTTAAATTTTATTCTGAAAGGAGAGTCCAAAATCAACTAGACAGCTTATTTTGGGGGAGTCAAAGAGTCAGAAATATTCCTAATGCTGGTAAAGAATCTGTGACTTACTGAAGTACTTTGAATTTCTTCTTGAAGTATGTTAGCAGTAGGACAGAAAATTAGGTTGATTTAAATATATTTCTAATAGCTTCACTTCTTTTGCTTATTAAAACAACATGTAAATATTGTGTCCAGTATCTGGCAGAGAATTTAACCTAGAGTAATATCACAAAAATAATTATGTAAATGATACATCCTAAAACTACACAGTCAAATGACCATTTCTGTGGCAAGAGAAAAACTATAAAAGGCACATAATAGATAAACTTTAAGGAGAATTAAGGAATATTAGTGACTCCAGAAGACAGGAACTTAAGTGGGTAATACTTCACTGATCATTGAAACATGGGTCTAAAAGCAAGGGTTTGCTATAAAACTAGGGGAAGAACAGGTAAGACAGATTGTTTCACAGGTGTAACAAGGGGATATTCAAGACCACTTTTACATTATATTAAATACTCTATTTCTTTCAATAAGATTATATTTTCTTTATCACCAAATTTGCAATTTGAAATGTTGACCAATTCCTCTTATTCATTGTGCATATTTAGTAGGACAACAAATTCTGTGTTACTCTGGTTGTTTTATTCTTATTGGTATCAGACTGAACAAAACAGGATCCCTTCAGTAGCCTTTTAAAATATTCTCCTTGACTCAACTAACCCATCATTTCTACATGTCATGCAACTGTCTTTTAAAAGTTCTTTTCTTCTAAAAAAATTCACGAATTTAATCTTTCCAAAAACATGAATTACTTTCTGATTAAGTTTAAAATTCTCTGTCTAGTTTCAAATGATTAATAATATCTGAGCACATGCTACCTTTTAAACTATGTCTGCCTAACAGACATTTCTACCTTCATCAGATTATTTTCTTTTCTCTTCCACAAAAAACACTCTTCTATCTCCATGAACTCTATGCGCATTTTTATCCTCGCATGAATATAAAATTTTACCTATTCAGAACTTAAAAATTCAAGTTAAATGAAAAATTTTATTTTCCATGAGAGATTTATTGACTGACCCTTTATTAATTATTCTCTTCTTTGAAAGCCTGTAGTGTTTTTAGTACATCATACAATTTAATCCTTGACTTTGTATACTGTTTTGTATTGATTCTTTATCACCATGTTATATTAGTCTTACTACTCAGTTTGGAGGGCCAGCTAAAGGAAATTTTCAATCATCAGTAGCTAGTTACCTGTCTTAAAGTTTATGGCATCATTAGTGTGGATTTGATTTGTTGAATAGCCATTAATCCTTCTAATCAGAGATTGAATTTTTAAAAGTAATTTCAGTCACTTGAGTGTCATAAGAGATCTGTCTAACCAACTTAATATTATATTTTGAGGCTACTAAGTTGCATTTGGATCTCCATTTCTTACCAAAATTTATTTATTGATTCTAAAAAATAAAAGAGAGGGTTCTTACCTTTATTCTGTCGTTTCAAAGAACCTTATAGTCAACTAGGAAATCCTGAATGAAGAATTATTAAACACGGTCGCTCCCATTTTTACAATACCATCTGATTGAGGAGCTTGAAAGGAAAAGTGGGGCTTAATAGGCAGGGTAATATTGTGTAAATGTGCTAATGTTATCACACTCTTCGCCATAAGAACATGTTTGATTGATGTGTATCTGCTTTTCTCCAGTGATGTATGGCTTGATCATTGTGTTGGGCAGTTAGCTGCCAGACACTGCAACTGGAGAGTCAAGATGAGGCTGTTTATATCTTATTTCCATTTCCTTTATCAATATATTTTGTTTTTATAGAACAGCTAGCACAATTATCAGTAATAAACTGGGCTGTGCTAAATATGAATTTTTTTTTTTTAAAGATTACCTCTTAATGTTAGGAAGTGTTTTATTTATTTATTTATTTATTTATGGCTGTGTTGGGTCTTCGTTTCTGTGCGAGGGCTTTCTCTAGTTGCGGCAAGCGTGGGCCACCCTTCATCGCGGTACACAGGCCTCTCACTGTCGCGGCCTCTCGTTGCAGAGCACGGGCTCCAGACGTGCAGGGTCAGTAGTTGTGGCACATGGGCCTAGTTGCTCTGTGGCATGTGGGATCTTCCCAGACCAGGGCTTGAACCCGTGTCCCCTGCATTGGCAGGCAGATTCTCAACCACTGCTCCACCAGGGGAGCCCCTAAATATGAGTTTTAAATCAATTAATTCCAGAGATTCTTTTCTAATCCCCTATTTCCACCCACACAGCCAGAAAAAAAAAAAAAGTGAAGGAGCTTCCTCTTTCTTAGTTTATCTTTTTCATTATTTGTTTAACAAGAAAAAAAAAAGTTTTGCAGTGTGAGCTTAATTAAAGTAAATGGAGAGTTTCAAAGATTGAAGAATCATGTTGTTTCTTAATTGCATTGTTGATTTAACATATAATGATTCTTTCCAATTCACCCCATATAATACCATCACCATCTATTTTGATACAAGTTCATGAAGGAAAAAAAAATATCCTCCTTCACTATTTATTTCAGAACTAAACCCATAATCTATGGGTGAAAATCACCTGTGTGCTACTCTTTAGGAATTTATTGATCTCTGTAGCCATGTGAGAAGTTAATTCAGTAAAACCACATTTTTTTCATTTAACTTGAGGTCATCTTTAGCTTACTTCAATCTGGCTCAAAAGATAATTTTAATAAGTTATTTCATAATTAGACACTTGATTTACAATTTTTTTCTAAGAGTAAACCCTGTTTAATGGTTGAAATGTTTTAAGAATATATAAAAGAATGGATAGTGCATGGGAAAACTGTGTCTCAAGATTGAGAAGCTGTGCAAAATAAAGAATGCAATAGAAAACAAATCTCTCAACATCATTAAGAACAGAACTGAAAAATAGTTTAATCAAAGTAGAATTAATCAAGTGAAGTGAATATTCCAAGTAAAATTAAATTCCTCCAACTACTCTGGTGTCAGCATTCACTAGCATTCCTACTTCCTATCTTTACTAAAGACATTTCTTTTTTTTTTTTACATGTATCTATTCTTTTCCAAGTTCTTTTTCCATTTTGGTTATTACAGAGTATTGAGCAGAGTTCCCTGTGCTGTACAGTAGGTCCTTGTTGGTTATCTATTTTATATATAGCAGTGTGTGGATGTCAGTCCCAAGCAGTGAACAAAGCTACATCCAGGTTAAATGCTCAGGAAAACTGTCAGAGTGAAACCCATTCTTTCAGCTCTGTTTAGGGGAAGAATCGCAGTGACGTTTAAATGAAGTTTGAGTGGAAAATAAAAAGTGTTCTCGTATGAGGGAAGGGCTTAGGTGTAGGAAGGACTGAGTCTACATGCTTTAGAATGTGTGGGGCAAATAAATGTCTGTCCTTTCCCCATGTGGTGTAAAAAAAGCAAAATGTTCCACAAATCTACATTGGGAAAACAAAAGCAACATTACTAACAAAGAAGTCAACATTGCTAACAAAGCCCTAGAAATCATACTGACTATGACAAAATCAGATATTTATTCAATAAATATTATTGTCTGTCATCTTACATCAGGTACTGTGATGATTGGTGATTGGTGAGACCAATAAGTTAAACCAGTGATTATAGTAGATAATGTTGCTTTATATGTCTGTATCTATAT
Source organism: Lipotes vexillifer (assembly GCF_000442215.2). NCBI lineage: Eukaryota > Metazoa > Chordata > Mammalia > Artiodactyla > Lipotidae > Lipotes > Lipotes vexillifer. The sequence continues at coordinate 2,001,324 of NW_006780679.1, read as the reverse complement.
ATCTCAAGAATACTGAAAGGAGCACGGAAGAGAATTTGGGTGAAGAGGAATCTAATCAACTTCATAAGCTAGAGTAATGCCAACTCCAAATTTAACTTTCTGTCTTAAAGTCTGATTTTTGCATTAAGCACCACCTTTATGCTAATAGGCACATTATTGTATTTCCATATCAATTATAATCTACATGAATTTTAGTGAAAGAATAGTAGTGGGCATATTGGTCTTGTTTTAGAGGGTTATATTGAATTACTTAAATGCTTATGAAAATTAGTAAAGATGTTATAAAAGAGAAGGTAAGATACATAATCGTATTTTTCTACTCTCTAATATTTAGTGGAAATTTATTCAAAGACTCATATACTATATAGATTTAAGATCACTCTGGGTTATAACTTGCTTTCAAAAAATAACAGTTCTTTTACAACAATCTAAATTTAAATTTTCCATAATCACAATAAAGCATTCCACTAAACTAATGTTATAATCAGAGTCATTTTATAATTATTTCTGGGAAAGA
>NW_006780679.1:1987015-2000793 GCF_000442215.2 Lipotes vexillifer | reverse complement strand
GGAAAGAGTAATTTTGAGTGGTAACTTTTTCATTATATTGAAAATGCAGTCAGTTTTTAGAATTCGAAAGGCTCATCCACTTGGAGGATGAAGTGCTTTTAGCATAGGTTCTAAAACTGTTCATTTCCCTTCCCCCAGCACAATGATGATTTAAAATAAACTAAATTCTTCATCTAAGGCAGAACATATGCACAAAAAAATTATTGCTTCAAAAAATATGAAGTCTTAAACCTATTTCCCAAGATGTGATTTGCAGCAGTAGGACTGTTATTTTGGAATATGAAAGGGAGATATAACTGATGGTTCTGATTAAAGATCATTTTGAATTCTCTCCTTTTTAATGGAGATGAACAAAGCACATTTTGTATGGAGTTTTGTTTTGACTCAGCCTGCCATGAAGCTGTTTAAATCAAGTCTTATACCCACATTATTTCAATTGCCAAAAACATCAAAACAGCAACAAAGAAAAAGCTAACCTTGAATTTTCAGCTTGTATTTCAGCCCTTGTAAACAAGTTACCATGGAGATGATACCCAAGTGAGCTACAGGCTTGACTCAAAACAGCCACTGTGTGTGGACCATCAGCACACTATAACATGGCATTGGCGTTATTCATGATAAAACCTGCATACATCCTGTGATACTTAAAAGTTCTTTTGCAGAATGCCAGGTGCAAAAGGCAGCAAAATCAGGGAGAAACTGAAAATTATATGTTTGAATATTATACAGTTGGTGACCAATTTAAATTTTTTGAAGATGGTGATTTGAGGTATTTTCTGAGCCTTTTAAAGATGTAGGCCTAGAAGAAATATTGACTATAGCTTTAAATTATTTTCTTGGAGCAACTCATTTCTAGGAAGGCTAAGTTAAGTCTGACAAAAATAGCAAAATATGCCCTGTCATTATGGACCAAGATTTCTGTCTTCCATTCTTTGTATAGGCTGCAGTTGTACGGAAACCCCTAACAAAGTAAAGAACAAACACAGATTTTAAAGGTTTATGTATTATCCTCAAAAAATTTCAAAAGACGTGCAGTTGATATCTACCTCTTCTTTCTCTTTTTTTAAAATCAAGGTATATAAAAATGTGTTATAAAAAACTTAATATCTATCAGAAGTTGAATGGCATATCCATTCTATGAAATGCAGTGGAGTAATTCAAAAAGATTCAGTGATTCAATATATCCTGTTATGTTCCAAGATGTAATAGATGTAACTAATTTATATGTACATAAAATCATATCTAATTATAGAAAAAAATTTTATATAATTATATTCCAAAATGTAATTTTGAGTGAAAAAGTAAGTTGTATCATGATACAGGCACCATTCTAATATTTAGCTAAATTTTTAAAAATTAAAAAATAAAATTGTGTATAGGTACATGTGTATGTATATAAATGCACAGAATGGAAGACTGTAAACCAAACTGATAACATTAAGGAGAAAGAAAAATATTGAAATATGAAGAAGAAAGGACTGGGTTGTAGGTCATAATAAATTATCAAAGAGGGTCTTTGGCCTTATTTATACATTTTTTTTTTACAATTAGAATTTATTCAGATATTACTGCATAAATTAAATAATTTTTAAATTAAGCAAAAGAAATTAAATAATTCTAAATAATTAAATGAAAATGAATGTATGAGAGATATTTGAAAGAACCCTAATCTTCCCCATGAAATTGTTGTATTATTTTAAAAAATTTATATATGTGATTTGCCTTTAGAATAGTGTTGTTTTATTCAGTATGTATTAAAAAAAGAACAGTTCCAGTGCCTTGCCATTCAAAGTATGGCCCTCAGTTCTGAACAATAAGCATCATCTGGCCACTTATTAGAAATGCTGAGTATGTATCCCCAACTTTAGACTGGCTGATTCAGTATCTACGTTTAAAAAAAAAAAAATCCCAGTTGATTCATTGGCACATAAAGTTTCAGAAACAACATTCTGTGAAACTGTCTGGCATGAGATTGGTCTGATACTCAATTCAAAATGGTCATTTGCTCTCCACCTCATGTCATATTTAGTCCTGAAAATGAAGTTAAATATTTTATTGATCATCTTGGAACATCTACATCAGGGACCTTCTGAAACACCACTTGTCCTTCTTTTGTAGTTTTTCCATTTAAAAAGATACATACTTGGGCTTCCCTGGTGGCGCAGTGGTTGAGAGTCCGCCTGCCGATGCAGGGGATACGGGTTCGTGCCCCGGTCTGGGAAGATCCCACATGCCGTGGAGCGGCTGGGCCCGTGAGCCATGGCCGCTGAGCCTGCTCGTCCGGAGCCTGTGCTCCACAATGGGAGAGGCCACAACAGTGAGAGGCCCACATACCGCAAAAAAAAAAAAAAGATACATACTTTATCATACTTGTTTACTCTGGGATGCAATTGATTACACTAACTTGAATTTGAGGTTAGAGGCCCACAGAAGAACTCTTACTATATCTCTACCAACCAGTGATCAGTGATTGCTTATTGAGTAGAAGTGACCCTCACAGTAATTCATGTAAAATGTGGTTTGTATCAGTGCAAGGCCACGGATGGTTTTTCCTGACTTGAGATTCAAATGGGCATTTGGGCAAGTTAAAGTGCTTTGAAATCAAACATCAACCAGAAACCTGGTTCTCTTACCATTCTGAAAGAATTTATTAATTTCATAGATCAGAGTTTCTCCATCTCAGCACCATTGACACTTGGGGTCAGATAATTCTTTGTTGTGGAGCTGTCCTATGCATTGTAGGGTGGTTAGCAGCATTCCTGACCTCTACGCACTAAATGTCAGTAAAACCCCACGCACACACATACTTCAGTTGTAAAAACCAAAAATGTCCCCTGGTAGACAGCAATATCCCTTATTGAAAACAATGGCCACAGGTAAATATTATTTTATCTTTTGTCATCATACTGATACCACCAGGCTTTACATGTATAACTTGGAATTGACTTCCTCATTTTAAACAAATAGAACTTGAAAAAAGGTGTAATATGTATTTATGTGTGGGTGTGTGTGCGCGCGCGTGTGTGTGTATATAAACAATGCCTTTCAAATTCTACTTAGTAACTGATTTCATAGGATTCTAAAATTTAGTTGCATCTAAAATACTTCTGCCATTCATATTCACTCTTTATCTGTTTCCTTACTTTCCCACATACTCTCCCCTCTATTTTAATTTTCCCATTTACCTTTGCCCTCTCACTACATTTCCTGCTCTCCTTTCCTTTCTCTTCTTCGTATGTCCCAATTTACCTTTTGTAATAGTCATAGTAAAAAGTTACATTTAATGGATTTTTATCAATATTATGTAGGTATTATGATTTAGTCTTCCAATTGGCATTTTTAGAAATAGTAATATCTGCCTCTACTGACTAACAGAACAAAGAATGACAGCCCAGCAACATTGGAGATGGCAGAAGGAGAAGCTGGTAACAACTAAACTCCCCTAGAATGCAATAAAATAAGCATATCTGAAAAGGATTAGAAATAATAAGTTTCAGAACAATTTCAAATACTGTTTCACACTTTTGAATTAAAGATAATGGAGTGAGAAATGGAATATCTACTCAAGGAGATACCAAATTCTTCTGTTAGACTTGCCACATTTTCTTTTGCAAAATAAATATATAAAGCAAGCATTTTTATAGGTTATCGGTAGCATTAATGTGAAAAGTATAATCTTTATTGCTAACCATTTGAGATGCAAGGGAGCTCTCTCTGCCACAGAAATTGGATGACCATGTGGGCTGACAGCTCCCTTGTGTTATAAAATAATGCAAGCAATATTTTTTCACCCCAAATAAAATTGGTTAGAATTACATTTTCCCAAGTCATATGGAAATGCACTAATTTGTAACTTTCTAAAGCCAACACATTTATGCTTCAGAGATACATAATTTAGTAACAAACAGCAGCCTGAATTTTGATCAGGTTTTAAAAATGGGTACAATAGCCTTCTCAGACTTCAAATGAGCTCAGAAAACTCTCTTGGTATTCTCTCCCTCATGAAATTGTAAGGGTAACATTCCCTTGAAGTTTGTCAGCAATATGCAGTAAGAAGAAGTGAAAAGGTCTTGCATATTTGTATAATATGTAAAGGCTCCAATGATTAAAAAAGCCTTCAGACTTAACAGCAAGCGTTTTATTTTAAAGGTAATAATTCTCTAAGAACCTGGAGGAAAACCACATTATTATGCTTTTCTTTTTTGGAATTGATGGCTACATTATATAAGGTAGGTAAGGTAAAGCATGATAACAAGCAGTTCTGATAGAAAAACATCAATGGAATTTTTTCTTCTTTATGTTTTTAAGAAGAAAATACCTGGATTCTCAGCAGTAAGAAACAAGAAGACCATCACTTAATGTGCCAGTCCTCCAACTAACAGGAAATATACACATTGACTTTACTGGCAAAGACAACATTGATAGAGAATTTTTTGTCTTCTTTCTAAATCATTTTATGGGGTACAAACAGATTAACAAGTCAGGGATCAGCTATGCCACAAGATATTATTATTAACATGATTCAAATAATCGACAGGAATAAAACAACTACTTGAGAATATTCCTCAGAGTTCTGGGCACCTGTTTTCCTCTATTAATTTAACTTATAAACTTGTTTATCTTTTATTGCACTTAATATTGAATAATTAAAGCATATTTTGACAAAATTTATTACTTTAGTTTTTTTCTGCCAGTTAATTTTTTATAGTTTTATAATGACTCTTCTAACTATGGGGGGGCAAAACTATAGGTCAGAAAGAGTAAATTCATACTCTATGGAACCATGTATTTTATATTTAGACTTCATAAGTCTTGGAGTTTACTTTCCTTAAGTAAAATGCAAAAGGACCAAATTGAGCAAATCCTATAAAATAATTTTTATTTTCATTATTGCTTATGAGACCAGCTGGATCTGGACTGTTTCATTTAATTATTAATGGGTGAAGAGTGATTGTAGGGATCCCACATGAATTGTCTTTCATCCTTCCTCCCTGATTCTCATTTCAATTGTGTAAACCTATTTAATGACAGGGTTGCAATACTGGTTAACTGTGATTTTGATTCAGTAATTGTGCAGAAAACCTCATTTGCATAGCTTTTCAAAAAGCCAGTTTGAAGTTCTGAGATGCTGACTAAAGTTGACCAGACTCCACATGGGAAAAAAATGTCATGCATGAGGGTATGATGGTCTTCAGACCATTATCTATCCATTACCCATTTGTGTAACCAGCACACCTAAAGCAGCATATTTATTGGGAATAGGCATACTTTGCAATGACTGCCAAAGGAAAAATTGAGAACTTCTTATCATTTGACTTCAGTCATCAGATGTAAACATCATAAAATAATGTGTATATTTTTCTGTGTATAGTATAGACAGAAAATTACATATTTGAGGTATTCAGAATGCATATTGCACTTACGGTTGGCAAATTGGAAAGCTTTTTGAATGAGATAATTTATTTTCACATTAAGTCTATTAATCAGTAGTAACAGAAACTGCCTCAGATGTGGCCTAAGCAAAAAAAATAAAAAGAGGAGTTTTTGGTTCACCTGAAAAACTCTAAGATAAATGTTGGCTTTGGGGTTAGCTATACCCAGATATGCACATGTCATCAGAAATCCAACTCTCTCCACCACTCAGTGTTTTTTTATTTTGTTTTGTTTATCTTTTCATTTTGGTTGCATTCTAAGACAGAGACTTACTCCAAGTTTGTCAACAACCAACTCAAAGCTTGAATCTGGTAGACTAAAAAACACTGCTTTCTTGGAAGTCCTGATATACATCCTGATTGGTCCCAAGTAAGCCCACATGCTAAACCATGACACTGTGAGTTGGTTCTCAAAGTGTGGGGTGGTGGAAAGTGTAGTTTTGGCAATCTCTAGGGACATTTAGTTGCTAAAACAGGGGAAAGATTGCCACTAGCTTCTGGTTCATAGAGTTCAGAGATACTGAAAAATATCCTACAATACACAAAACAGGCCCACACCTCCAAACAAAGAATTATGCAGCCCAAAATATCAGTAGTGTCAGGTTGTGAAGCTTGAAGTTGCATCACTTCCTGCTGGTCCCACAATGGGATGTAGAGAAAAGTAAGAGACACTGACCCTAGAAAACTGTGCTGTAATTAGAAGAATTAAATGCTGTAAATGCTGATTAGCTGCTGTAAATGCAACTCCTGTCAACAAGAGGAAGTATTTTTTGCCTCTAAGCTATGAGTAGGAAAATGCAAAAACATGTAAGAATTGTTGAAAATTTTAACAATGAATTTTTACCTTAAATGTAATTGGTGAAGTTGATTTTTCTGTTGTTTTTTTTTAAACTCATAATTTATCCTTGCTCCTGGTTGCGTTCCTTGGTGTTAGATAAATAATTTGCATTTTGCTATGTTGACTTGAGTCAGAAATTCTGTACTATTAGCACATTAACTAGTACCCTGACTTTTATATTTTGAACCAAATAGAAAGTATTTTTGAATTACTCTGTTTATAGCTATTTTATTGTCAGCTCACATATTTTAGCTGAAAATGATTTTATAATCAGAGGGAAAATTATTACTCAAGTGATAAAGTCTAGTTGCCTTTGTCCTCATTTTTTCATCATGTAACTTGAGGATGGCATGCCAATTTATTTTGTTCTTATATTAATTAAATTGAAAGTGTTCTTAAGTGTTCTTATGTTCATAAAACAGCTTATTGGAATTAATAAGACATGAGAAAACTTTATAGCATTTCAGATTTATTTGTTTAAAGGGCCTTAGGTGGTTTATTTTGCAGTTGTTTTTTGACTTGAAATATTTCTAACCAAATATTTAAAAAATAATATTTTTCTTTCCTCAGGTTCACTAATAATTGTTTAAAATATTTTCTTTAAAAAAAAGAAACACTAATGCTGAAGGTTGTTTGAAATGTTTCTTGTGTGTGTGTGTGTGTGTGTGTGTGCGTGTGTGTTCCAGAAAATCATTAAGCAGTTTTATATCGCAGGAAAGGTTTGATCCCAAGAATTAGGAACAAAGCAGAGAGAACACACCCTCCAAAAGTAAATGCTGAAGTACTATATGTTTTATGGTCAGATATATGCTCACATACATGTGTGCACACATCTGACCATCAATCAGACTCTCAAGCTCACCTCCAGGAAAGTTGAAAGAGTTCATCTCACAGGAAAGGAAAATGCATTTAAAATTAGTGCAGCCATAAAAATAAACTGACATAACCCAAAGCAACAAATAATAGAGGGAAAAAAAATCCTTCTGGGGCTCTGTCTCTCTTTCAGCAAAGATTTTGACTTTCTGTTTTTATTTCTTGTCAGTGATCCTGGGTGTGTTTAAAATGACATAAAATGCATTCATTATGCCCCCAGATTCCAGCTGCTTCAGCCTTTCTTGTACATTTCTCAAGAAAATGAGGACTTCTGGAATAGAGAGCAAATGTAGAAGCAAAATGACAGCCCTTGTGGGATCTTTGATGGCCTAAAAAAAAAGCTCCAAGCAATTTTCTCTATTGCATCATGCCTGAAAAGCAGCTTAATTCCTCTGTTATGATTAAAGTTGATTGACTGAATTGATCTGTGATGTATCCTGTTTCCCTAGTTTACAAAGATGCTCAGGAAGAGTGAGAAAGCTGTCTGAACAGGTTCCAAGTGCTTAATATATGCTGAGGTCCCACTTAACATTTATTATCTGTTATCAAAGGTAGGAAAAAAGCATGTAAATTATATGGATGTCTCTGATTCAAGGAAAGGGAAAGATAAATACTTATGCAGACACTCAATGATTTTCATCAACCATTTTCTAAAACATACCCCATCTTTTTTTAGATTTATCAGTAACTTTGTAAGGAGCTTTTCCATTGCTGGGAAGTTAACCTGTTTTTACCTCACTGTCGCTTCCATTAGTACAGAGATCTGAAAAACTTGAAATCTGACTCTTAAGGTTGCTTAATAAATATAATTTGCATATTAAAATTAAAATTTAGCACACTCAGGAACCTAGGATACTTAAAAATTTTTGTCTTCATGAGTTTTTTTCCCAAAGGGATGTTAAAAAAATATGAAGAAGAGAATCATTAGCAGACATTTCATCAAAAATTTAGGGTCGGTGTGAAAATGAGGCAAGGCTATAATTTTCAGTGCCTGCTAGACATATATGCTTAAATACACCAACGTTTTGATAAGTGCACAGTTTTTAATAGGCAGGAAAAAAGTGTTAGATTAAAGCTTAACTATGAATTGGCAAATTACAGCTTAACCTACTTTAAAAAGACATCTTTGCCTTAACCAACTTAGAGATCCATTGCCAATTTTTGGACTAACTTTTTGCAGTTATGATATTTTATTCATATTGAGGACTAACAAAAAATAGAATTAGCAATAAACTTGTAAAGGACAAGGATGTCCTTTACAAAATTTTTCAAAATTTCTTTACTGTTAGGAAGCTCTTTAAGGAGCTGACTTTGTAGAGCCATATATCTGCATACTTGCTTTTTCTTGTTTTTACAGAACCCAACACCTTTGTTAAAAAAACATCCAAACCTCCAGATTTTAGTTTCAGTCAGTCACAGCTATTACACCTACAAACCCGATATAGGTATAATATAGTAATAATACTAATTAAAATATAACAACTACAAAAAGAATATCATACCAATACAACAGCTAACAACTGTGAGCTTTTTATGTGCCAATCAGTGTCTTAAGCCCATTATAATTGTTATCTTATTTAATCTCATAACCACCTATAAGGCCAGTATCATCAACATTTCATTTTATAGATGAGGAAAGTAAGGCACAAAGAGGTTAACTAATTTTCTAATTCTCGCAGAGCTGGCTATCACTTTCTCTCTCTGTGTCAGGTTTGAATTGGAACATTGCTTGACTTCCACAGCATGTGGGATATTATAATACTCATGCCAAAGAGACATTTTGGGGTGGCAAATTTTGTTCCCTTATACCAGGAACTTTCTGCTGCATTTTGTCCTTTCTAACTCAAGTTCGAAAGTTTCAGGTTCAGAATTAAAGAATTAAATTAATCTTTAAACAAAAGAGACCACAATTTTTCTGTAACCTGGTACTGTTGCACTGTTAGAGGAAATAACAGGAAAAAATAAATAGAAAAAGCATTTAGCGTTGCCAGTTATAATATAGGACATCCTGTTAAATTTAAATTTCAAAGAAACAATTAAAAATTTTAAATATGCCCTATGCAGTATTTTGTACATAATTACACTATAATTTTTTATGTATCTGAAATTCAAATTTAATCATCCATCTCATATGTTTAATTGTTACTTAATTGTATTTTAAATGCTAACTGGCAACACTGTTTAATAGCATTACAAGTTTCCATTTCAGGGACATACATTTTCATTATCATTGATATACTCTATTTGCATTTCTTTACATCACACTTCTAGAATTGTGTTATTTAAATATGATAGGTAATAGCCTAACCCCATCTAATACATGAACTCTTCTTCCTTTCTTCCTGCCTGCCTGCCTTTATTTCTTCCTCTTTCCCAATTTTAACACATTCCTCTATTCTTCACAATACAGCTTTGCATTCCATCTAAGTTTTTTTAAGGAGTTAAACGTTCCCAATTCTCCCCCCTCCAAAAAAATGTAAAATCTATTTAATATTTTACTTTTGTTACATCTGTCTTAAGTTTCCTCAGCTTTCTTAAGTATTACACAGTATTAAAAGTCTCAGTAATTTCTTCCTTATTTTTGAAAGGGAGATTAAGAAACACTTGACTTACTCTTTTTTTTTTAGAGCATAATTGGGAAGGTTTGCCCATCATGAGCAAAAGTCACTGCTTTTACCCTAGACACATGTCTATGTGTCAGTATTATACAAGCATTTTATAGATAAACCAGCTTCTTTGTTAAAAAACTGGATCAGCAAATGTTAATAGATGGTCAGATTCTGCTACTGACACCTATGGAAGTTATCAGTGATCAAGTACCATCCTATTTTCCTAAAAGCAACTTTGATATCTTTCTGAGTATGTTGTCTGAAAGTTACTACCATTTAGACATCTGTACTCAAAATGACATTCTGTTGCTTTCCTCAAATGGGAAAGAGCTTTCAGCAAGTTGAACTTATCAGAATGAAATATCTAAGGATCATTTTGTGATATAACTACGAGTTAAGACAGTTGATAAGAACCTAACCATTGAGACAAACCACTAAGCAGATGATCATGGACTGATTATGCCCTCACAAACATGTTAAAATAGCATGTTGGAATGCTTTTATCTATAAATAAAAGAAAATCCAGACTCAGTGGGCTTAAAAATGAGAAAATGTATATATAAGAAGAAATTGGAGACTGATTAGTTTAATAGCTCAACCATATCACCAAATATCCATATATACATAGACATGTATTTTTTTGTAGGAGACAAAGCACACACTGAGCTGTTTTCCCTCCACCATGCCTTTCTCTCTCTCTTCATATATATGTATTTTGTCTCTCTCATGTACAAAATTTCAACTTTAAAGTGAGAAAATATTTTTCAGAAGAGTCCCAGCAAACACCTTTTATTTGTTATAGGTCAGAAATGCTATTATCTTGCTTCAATCAAACATTTAAGGAAATGGATTAAGTTAACTGGTTTAGATCAATCAGGACGTGGAAGGCAATTATATCTGTGGTGATTCCTTGAGAGCAGGTACCTGGAAAAACTAGCATTCTCTCATCAAGAAAAAAGGGGGGATGCAATCACAAGTGTTACGGTACAGGGTGCGTGATGATAAAGAGAACATGGTTTGTTTTCTAGAAAAACTTATTGGTAATGCTGAAACAGTCCTCAAAATTGCTTGGTCTTCAGACTGTTTACCTATAGAACACAGAAGGAAAATGCCCTCTGGCTTAACTGTAAACTGGTAGGATTCCTAACAATTTTTTTTTTTTTTTTTTAAAGAAATGCAGAGGTGGCAGTACTTCTGTGACATTTTGCCTCTAGCAGAGTAGACTATCACATGGTCAGTGAGTGCCCCATTTATTAGGCAAGGTAAAGTATTCTCTGTCTCCAGAAGGTGAACTTACTGCCCAGCCAGCCCAAGGACTTTGGACTAAATTCCACCACTCTTGTTTTGCACAAACTTAAAATCCTTACTTGGCCACTATTGTATATCAAGAAGTTTTTTTCTTCTTCTTCCCAAATCAGAGACATTTTATTAACATCAAATAGGAGCTATTGTAAATATTGCAGCTCTTAAAATATTGCAGTACTGAAGCCATTAGATACTTTTGGACTGTCAAAAGTATTTCACTTAAAACAAATGAAACAAGTGTTGGTCATTTAAAATTATTTTTAATGAACGAATTAGAACTGTCTTAAGATTGATTTTTGCACTTTTGCTATTTCTTCCCTCCCTCGCTGTTCTAACGGTATATAGGAGTTAAAGCATTTCTATACTCTATTTTCATTCTTTTAATGTGGTTCTTCAGTGTACACTTGTCTTTAGTGAAATGTGGAATTCTGGACCCCTATATAATTATTGTTCTATTGTCATTATTTCCATCTGTCTCTTGGTGGGGTGGGAGGGCTTCTAATGTGACTTTCAAGGCAGTGAATTTGAAACTCTTGTGGAATCCATATTGTAATTTAATAGCTCCCTTTAATTCTATAGCACCCTTTTCTTTCATGTTATTTAAGATTTGCATATCTTAGACACAAAAGGTTTGGCTTTTTTTCTTGGTCAGCTTTATTGAGATATAATTCACATACCATACAATTCACCCATTTAAATTGTAAAGATAAATCATTTTTAGTATATTCACAGAGTTGTGTAACTATAACCACAATACATTTTAGAACATTTTTATCACCATCAAAAGTAATTCCTTAGTACCCATGAGTAGCCTTGTTCCATTTGTCTCCAGCAGCCCAAGTCCTAGGCAGCTACTATTCTACTTTCTGTCTCTACAGATTATACTAGTCTGGACACTTCATATAATGAAATCATACAAACTATGGTCTTTTGTGACTGCCTTTTTTCATGCAGCATAATGTTTTCAAGATTATTTCATGGTATAACATTTTTCAATACTTCATTCTTTTTATTGCCAAATAATATTCCATTGTATAGACAGCATTTGGCTCTTTCTAACACATGCCTTTTCAAAGTGATTTAATTATACTTGAATATCACAATGCAAATTTAAAATGAAGATTGGAAATCTTGAAATAATTTGTGCAAAATCTAGATTGACATTTACCCACTCTACATGTCCCACCTCACTGAATAAAATGAGGCTGGAAAAAGTATGCCAGAAATAGGAAACATATAGATACAACATAATGGTATTATTCTTCATCTCATTGAAATTATTGTCAGCCATTTTTTATTCTATTACTTGCTATCTACTGATATATATTTATCACAGCTATTTTTAACAGAATATATTTCACTCTCAAGTCCCTAAAGTTCCATTCTCATAGAAAATAGTTTATCAGTGCCTTAGTCTTTTGTAGCTATCCAGGCTAATGTATCCATAGGGCCATGTCCTTATAATAAATATACTTACTAAAGATATATGCTTGAGCAACGGTATCTTGGTTGTTGAAAAGAATTCTGTAGATAATCAAGTAATTAATTTTTCTTTCCACTATCATATATATGTATGTAATATGTGTAGCCATCTACCATCTTCTCTTTCTCTCCAAATGTATGAATATATATATATATTATCTTACATGCATATCTCTCAATAATTTACATATAATTTTAATATACCTCAATAATCTAAACATACAGAAATGACATATATATATACATATATATGTATATATGCATGAGTGTGTTTGTATGACTATATCTGAAATTATGTCAGACATACGGTTGATTTGGAAAGTTTTTCAGCATTTATTTCATCTTTAAATGAAACACTAGTAACTCACTCAGTATACTAAAAATATAGCAAGAGTATCCTGACCCTCTCTGCATCCTGACCCTCTCTGCATTGGCCAAGACAGAAAGCACAAGTTAAGAGACATATGTAGTCTTTGGTAAAGTTATAGATTTTGTTCTTTGGAAAATGTTTATTCTTAAATTGTAGAGTAGAAGAAAGGTGGAAAGGTGTAAAAAGTACAAACTGTGAACTAATAAGGTATTTCAGAGAAGCTCTAAGTAATAGGAATAGATAGGTAGATAAGATGCATACACACATAGATAAAAAGATTAGAGCAGAGAATTGCCCAATATTGAGGGATAAGAATCCTCAGATAATATACAATTTCAGAAATCAAGAAAAATATAAGTAAATGCATACCTAGAAGCTTTCTAGTAAAAGCTGTTCAAGTGTAGTCCATACTATATTAAATGATAATGCAGAGAAAAGAAACGAAAAATACATAATAAATATGTTTAAATATAGGAAAAAATGTGAAATGACGAAGAAGGTTGCCCAATGCTGCTGTAGTAGAGCATGACAATATTTATATCAAGTTTTAGAACAGAAAAATGCATATGCATTCCTTGTTAAAGTATAAAAATATGGCATCAGGATTATAAACAATAAATTATTAATAGAAGTTACTCCTGGGGAGAAATAAAGGATAATTGGATTATGGAGTAGTTCATAGAGGACTTTAACTTCATCTGTAATACTCTCATTCTTTAAAAAGCATTAGCAAATTATGAAAGTATGTGAAATCTTGGTGGTTCCATATAGTGGTCCATCATTCTCTATCATATTCTGTGTTTAAAAATTTCATTAGGGGGCTTCCCTGGTGGCGCTAGTGGTTGAGAGTCCGCCTGCCGATGCAGGGG
>NW_006780679.1:1978441-1986297 GCF_000442215.2 Lipotes vexillifer | reverse complement strand
GATGCAGGGGACACGGGTTCGTGCCCCGGTCCGGGAAGATCCCACATGTCGCGGAGCGGCTATGCCCGTGAGCCATGGCTGCTGAGCCTGTGCGTCCGGAGCCTGTGCTTCTCAATGGGAGAGGCCACAACAGTGAGAGGCCCGCGTACCGCAAAAAAAAAAAAAAAAAAAAAAAAATTTCATTAGGAACAAAATTCTAGAAAAAATTATATGGAGTTTGGAGTGGTCCTTCCAAACTGTGCCTTCTTAGATCAGTTACTTAATCTTTCTGTGGTCCTGGTTCCTTACCTATAAAATGATCATACCAATTGTACATACATGACAAGAGCACTGTGAGGGTTACTGTGTTACAACACATAGTAATAAACATTTAATAAATATTAGTCAGAATCATCCTTCATAAGAATGAAACTATTATGCATGTAGCACCAGAGAAGCACAACCAACCAATCAACAAGTAGGAAGCAAGGCTTTCCCTGAAAATCATATAAGGAGTCAGATGAGTGGGGCAAGACTTACATGAATATATAGTTAAATAAAAAATGAGATGATAAACAACATGTGTCAAAGCATAACATTATATTGGGTATATTATATGCTATAGGCTGAATGTGTCTGGCCAAAAATTTATATGTTAAATCCGAATCCCTAATATGAGGGTATTAGGGGTGGAGCCTTTGGGAAGTGATTAGATCATGAGGGTAAAGTCCTCATGAATGTGATTAGTGCCCTTATAATAGAGACCCAGAGAACTCCCTTGCCCCTTCTACTCTGTGAAAACACAGTGAGAGATGGCCATATGAACTGGGAAGGGGAGGCTTACTAGACATTGAACTTGCTGGCTCCTTCATCTTAGACTTCCCAGGTTCCAGAACTGTGAGTGGTATGTTTCTATTGTTAATAAGCCATCTGGTCTATGGTATTCTGTTATAATAGCCTGAATGGACAAAGGCACTATGTGAACAAAATGGATCTCTCTTTTTTCCCTGTTTATTTAAAACCAAACCAAACAAAACCTTTTGTATTTTTCTATGGATTGAGCCCATACATTCTTTTTTCTGATGACTTATGAAATGTGAAGAGAAAAGATATAGGATGCCTATCACATCTATTGTATTTATTGCATATGTCATTTAATCTTAGTTTTTTTGAATCATTGTTCTCACTCCTTGGGACTAATATTTCACAAACGTAGCGTAGAACACGAAATCCTGCAGCATTTGTTCATCATGAACAAATGCCTATTTATGAATTCTTGTCTCAGAAGCTAATTTAATTGGTGAACTCCAACTACTATTGCTTATTTCACACTTCAGTAGGTAAAGATGCATTAATAATCGAAGTTTCAAACTGTAATTAGCATTAGCTTTAGGCTCCTGACAATGAAATGATTACATTTTAATATATGGGTTGATAAACAGAGTTAATCTAACATATGAATAAACAGCAAAAATAACTTACATTTACTCTTTCTCTGCAAATTGATACATGCATTTGCATGTTATAAAACATGGGAAATAAGTGAATGTCAAATAAAAAGTGTACAGACTGCCAATACAGCACCTAAACTTAATCAGTTCAGTGCAACACAATGGATTTGAAATATTTCAACAAACATCTTATTTTTCTAATAAAAACTTAAAAGGTATTTTTCACCTGGCTTGATTTCCTTTCACAGTTTTCTGTATTATTTAGTTACAATTTTATCTTACTTTACTCTTGTTCTTAACTGAATTGATTACTTTATAAAGCTCCTAAATGATGAATCTGTATGCTGACATCTTAGCAGACCGTATTGTCTGAATGCATTTGCCTGGTATTAGTATATTACCTTTATGTTGAGAAAAATTGTATTCATGATATAATGTCAACTGAATGAGGAAAACTGTATTCTTGACTTCATCCTTTATTGAATGATATTTTGTGGAAATTTCCATACTATTTTTAAAAATTACAGTGTTTAGAATGATGTAAAATATAAATAACTGAGGTTGCTAATTGTGGTACTTTAGCATCCTCTAACACTTCACATCTTCAGGTGCACAAGAACAGGGAAACAGCATAACTCCTTTTCCAGGTAGGATTGATTGCTCAGACTCTAGGATGCATCAGTTGTTTTGATATGTCCAAATGTGTACATGTTATAGTTATTAAAGACTGGGATGGTCTTTGAAACAAACTCAGAAATAGAACGAGGTAGCCAAAAATATGGATTAAATACCTACTCTGATCTCAGGTGTCAGATTACAGAGCTAAGAAAAGAGGCTTTTTATTTCTCATACCAAAGTTTAGTCATTATGAGAACAAGTTCAGATTTACCTACAGTTTTCAAAATCTGTGTTCTTTGCCGTCTGGCCATGGCTACAATTCTATATCGAATTGAGACTTAAAGAAGAAACTAATTAGGTACCTAATAGTTACCAGAAACTTGATGGGGACTTGAGCAAAGGTAATTTTATTTAATCCTAATAGTTCACTTGTAAAATAAATAATACCGTATATTCCAACTGAAAAAACTAAGTTTCAGAGAAGTTAAGTGATTTGCCCCCATGACAGAGGCAGGATCCGAAGGTATTTTCTGATTTTAAATCAAGTGTTGTTTGTATGCTTAAAGAAATTACATGTGGTATATAAAGATATATTTAGTACTGTATGCCCAGTACTCTTCTAAATGCATTATGTGGACAATCATATCTTTAAAATGAGAACTGCAAGGTCCAGAGAAGTTAAGCTACTCACCCAGCTCTGACAGCTTGAGATCTTGAGTATTTGACTCCAGGTATATGTTGTTCTAACCACACATCCTTACCTTCTACCTGTAAAGCATTTGGAACAGGTACACATCTCACTTTTATTTAAATATATGATTATTGTTATATCTAATGTCATGATTGAGATAATAATAAGGGTCTCTCTTCCTCATCCCAAGATGATAGTAAATGTGCACTACAGCTGACTAAGATGGTTTCCTCTTTTAGTTTTTTTTTTTGCATTATTCTCGTTATGTTGATTGCATAATATCAGTGTTCCAGCATTACACTCTTGGGTGACCTATTTATTATTTGTTAAGTGTCAGATTGATCTCTTTTGTTAACTTTTAAGATAATCTGACCAGCTGGCATTAAGAATACATTAATTAAATTAGGAGTTACAATAAAGATATACAATATTTTTTATCCCCAGGAAAGCTTAACATTTCATTCCCTTTCTTCTATTTGTGTTCAATAATCCCAAATGTCATGAATAATTACATGCATTTATTTAAAAAAAAATACTCTGTTGAGATAGAAATTCTACCAGATGCTATTATAATCACTGTTTCTTGCAGTTTAAATTTTAGGCAATTGTTTGGAGACAAATTAAAAGAAAATAGACATTTGTTTTATTGAAGCTACTTGTTATGTGTTATATTTGTGTTCATATATGTGCCAATTGTTTTTCTTCAATCTTCATACCTGGTAACTAGCAATAATTTTAAACAAAATCAATCTTGGTTGTTAGTCTTAATGACTAACGAAAAACGTATGAAATTTTTGATGAAACTGTGGCTTGAAAAATGCCATGGTCCTGTCACAGTAAAAGTATTCTTTAACAGCTGAAATAATATATTAATTTCACAAAGAAAACAGTCAGACTAATGCATCAAGTGACATCCCTACCTTAACCTTTCTTACCTAGGTTTTAAGATTGCCATAATGACAGTTGCCAAGTGCTAATTCTCCAGCCTTGCTCCAGAGATCCTTACACTTCAAACATGTAGCAGCTGGCCGAGGAGAAAAAGCATCAGGCCAGGGAGCAGCTCGTCACAGAGTGCATGGCCAAGGTGCCACAGATGATTGAGAATCATCAGGCTCACCTGCAGATGGTGTTAAAAAATAAAACCTCACAGACCTCACTCCCAGAGACTCTAAATTAATAGGACCCATAATTTTCAACAAGCACCTCCTTTTCCTGCTCCCAGTGTTTTTTCTAATGCAGGTAATGCATAACTCTTGCTTTGAGAAATACCACATAGGATCATGAGGCAAGCAGTGCCTCAGAATTACATAGGGAATGATTTGAGCATTTGCAGGCCCAAGCACATGAGTACCTTCGTAGAATTCCACATCAGATTTCTGCAGTTTATCTCTGAATGAGAACCACTGATCCACACAGTTGAAGTCACTCATGACCATCATCAGAGAGACAAACCCTTTATCCATTCCTTCCTCCTCCTCCTCTCTTTCTGCTCTCTGTCTCTCTCTCTCTGCCTCCCTGTCTCTCTCCGTCTCTTTCTTTTGTCTTTTTTCCTTTTTTTAGGATCGTCTTGTGTAACAGTGCCTCAATGCTGCTGGTTTTTTGTTTTGTTTTATTTTTGCATGAGGTCCTGGAGAACACACTAACATCCCCATGTTTATATAAACAGTGATTGATGGTAGAATTGACAGGATTTTGAATGCCACTTTTGTTGTTGTTGTTCTTTTCGGATTTGGCCCAATACTTGTAGAAGTATTTTTATCGTCATTCATTCAGAGTATACTCAGTACAGTATTAATATTCTGGATAGTTGATACATGGAATGGATTTTTCAGGCATCAAAGATTATAACAAAATTATGAATCCAATCTCCAACTCCTACACTCCCCACTACAATACAAATGGAAATCATATTCTCATTATGATCTTTAGACTGTCATCATCAGGGCTAATTTTAATGTTAGACTATAGATGATGAATAGTTCAAATCCAATTTAAATGCATAATACCACATTTAATTTACAGTACCACCTGTCAATAAAAAATAGACTGAGGTATATCTTCTGAGATATACATAGGGAATATTCAATTATAATTAACCTTCCTATTCTTGTTAAATCTTTGTCCTGAAATGGATTGTTTGTGCCATTTCTTATTCTTATAACAATCTGTCACTGAAAAGAATTTGAATTTTAATATAATATTCTCTGAGAAATACAATAGAGGATGTTTCTTTTAATCTCCTCAGTACTACTATTGCTTTTCTATTTCATTTCTTTTTCATAGGTTAATTATGACTAAGGTTGTAATCTTCGTGCAGGTGTAGGATACTTTGGCAGACTGTGGAAAATGATTTTCCACAAACCATATTGCGTACAATATGCGGCAAATGGGACGTTTCATTTTTTCAAACTTAATGAAAAGAAAAAGAATAATTTTAGTTCAACTCATGCAGCTGAGAGCATATGAATTCATGCTTTCCTGTGGATAACTTTATAAAACTACTTTCAAGCAGTAATTGTTATACATAGCCTAAAAAAAATTAAAATAATTTATATGTTACCTCTAAACAATATAAAATTAAGAAGATAGCTTTTGCAGAAAATTAGGCACTAGATTTAGGAATGTATCTTTTATTAAGTCAATTTATTGACAGTTGAAAATGTTACTTATTTTTCTTCTCTCTCTTTTCTATCACAGTTGGTAAAATTAATGAGACTACAGCACTTTCCTAGCCTGAATATTTTAGAGGTACCCACAAGTTTATCATGGCTCTTTACTCATGACGGAACAAGGGCTGAAAGAGCAGAGGCTTTGCTTACATCTTAACAGGAACTCTCTTCATAAGCACAGTGCTGGAGTTGGGTGTCAGTCAGTTCTTTGGCAGGCAGTAGGCTGGGTTTTGCAAGCAGTCAGGTTTTGCAGACACCGGCATGAGCAAGCTACTAGATATTTCTGAGGCTTAGTTGTGCTGATTTCTTTCCTACTTTCAAAGTAAAGTAGGAATAGTAATACCAAGCAGAGAGAATGGTGTAAGGTTTAAATGTGATTATGGATCTAGCACCAAGGAAACACTCAAAATAGGCAGCTAATATTTTACTTGTATCGTACAAATATTTTAATTCTAATTTTGTGACATGATTGGATTAGATCTTTTAATTGTTCTTGAAGGGAAAGAAGAGAAAGAGACATTTGAAATTTTCTCCTCTTCTGATTTTTAGTGAGCCATGCATATTCTTTTTTATTTTTTAAAATCTCATTAAATCTAAAGAGAGAAAATATAGCTTAAACCTGATTAAGAAGAAATATAGAATTTATTCTATATCAGGAAGTATAGAATTGACCACCAAAAATAATTGGTGCTATTTATGTATTTAAAAATAAAACGAGTTATTTAAAAAAAAATCACTGAAACAGCACCTAGAACATAGTATACAACCAATCAGTGTTAGCTTGATGTCATTATTTTTAAATATACTTTTGATAAGGTGAGTCTTTAAAATGCAAGTTTAATTCTGTTTAGGGAAAAATATGCCTAACTATAAACAGTGAGATAACTGATGATATCTGTTTTCTTCTCAAAAGGAAAGGGAGTATTATCATACTTTTATAGTTATTTGCTTTGAATGTGTACTTATTCAAAGAAGAATTTGAATGATGCAGTACTTTTATAGAAATGCATACATGCATACATATATACATGACTTATGATACTCAAATGACAAAGTCTGTTAAGTAAAAAAGTTTTGTAACACTTAAAAAGAGAAAGAGTAGCAGAATGTGTGGTTTCAGTGTGTGATGGCCGCCAGCTGGCTTGGATTTGCCTGCTGGCTCTGCTTCTTACAGAGGTTAACTCCCTGTGCCTTAGTTTTGTGATCTATAAAATGTGAAAAAACTACTTCTTTATGCATAGGTTTGTTATGAGTTCTTTTACTTGTAAAACATTTAAAGTAGCAACTGGTACATAATGAATGCTATGTTAGTAACTATTAAATAAAAGAAATATACACACCTTTATACGTTATTTTCCTTCAACTGAAATAAAATAATCTTTCCCCCCATGATACAAACCTGTCTCTTGATACTCAAAGTACAAAAATCATCATTTGACTTGTTATTTCAAGAAATAACAAATCACCACTTGGGACCCTATATGTAATTTAATTTAATCTTCATGAAAATTCTATAAGGTATATACTCTTATCCCCATTTTACAGATGAAGAATGACTGATGGTAAGATGTTCTGTTTTAAACATTTCCTTGTAATCATGGTCAAACATGGTGGTATCTTTTGCCCTGAGGCCAAGTTATTATAAGTACAGATAAATTTCTACCCCCAGATTCACAGTCTTGAGGATTAAGTTCATAAAAGGGACCTTCAATTCCATAGAAGTTAATTCACCTGATATGTCTCTATAATGGCGTGTGACTTCACCCCGCTACCTGCAACAGCTGTAATGGCCACACAGAATCTATTTCAATGTCCTTATTCCCCTGGAACCTCAAACTACAGTTTCCACATTATACTCATATAAGAAGTGTGAAATATAAGATAGTTCAGATGTTAGATATGTATATTAAATCAATAAAAGGCACACATCAATTTTCTGCCAATAACAGTCAAAGGAGATAGAAATGAAAGAAGCCTTCTGTTTACTGGGATCTTTTTCAATTACTTCTTAGGACTTGAATTTGATTCTTTTTTTTTTAATCTTGGGAAGAGGTTTGAAGTTTTCCCTTTTTTATAGTGAATTTTTGTCACAATCTTAACCTTCCGTCTTCAATCAGAGTGCTTCTTTAAGGAAGCATGTGATTTTTCGTTTTGAGTGGTTAATTTATTTATCAGTATTACCTGTAGCTGACTTGTGGCAGAGACAAACTTCACATGGAAGGAAGCAGACCCTTCTGTTCCCAAGGTGATTCATATTTACTGAAGCTAACCTGTTTCTATCTATATTCACTTTCTTAAATCTCCACCCAGCAAAAGAAGACATCCTGCTATTTTCTTTTCACCACTTCTTCTTCTTCCTCTTCTTATTCTCCTTCTCCTTCTCCTTCTTCTTCTTCTCCTCCCCCTCCTCCCCTCCTCCCCTCCTCCCCCTCCCCCCTCCCCCTCCCC
>NW_006780679.1:1958709-1976349 GCF_000442215.2 Lipotes vexillifer | reverse complement strand
TCCTCCTCCTTCTTCTTCTTTCTTCTCCTTCTCCTTTTTCTTTTTCTTCTTCCTCTTCTTCTCCTCCTCCTCCTTCTTCTTTTCTTTATGATTAGTAGGAATATTTCAACTTCTTCATCAGAAACAAAAACAAATACACTGACAAAATATGTTCCTTGATAAAGTAAGTTAGCAATATAGGAAAATCAAATATACATTCTACACATAGAATGCAGATTTTCGAACAATTTAATTCAGTTATTCTAAAGCTAATAAGTCAAAATATATTTTAATATTTACTACATAACATGCAATATGCATTTAAAGAATTAATGATTGATAATAATGAAGGATGTAATAACATGTGAATTAACATAACAGTTGCATGTTATTAACTTCATTTTCAGGCACTTAATTTTATGTGTTACTATTGGATGAATGCAATGTTTATAAAGATTAAAATTTGGAAATAAATATTGTATATCTATTTAAACTCATTTACACATTTTATATGAAAAGCTCACTTTTTTGAGATTTATAGAATTTATCTGTAATCTCTTAAAGAAGTTCCGTCTTTATATTACTTTTCATGCAGTTGATCTTTGCCTGTGAACATAGGTAAAACTTTAACTTTTAAATATTCAATAATTTTTTTTTTTTTTTGCTGTATGCAGGCCTCTCACTGTTGTGGCCTCTCCCGTTGCGGAGCACAGGCTCCGGACGCGCAGGTCCAGCAGCCATGGCTCACGGGCCCAGCCGCTCCGCGGCATGTGGGATCTTCCCGGACCGGGGCACGAACCCGTGTCCCCCGCATCGGCAGGCGGACTCCCAACCACTGCGCCACCTGGGAAGCCCTAAATATTCAATAATTTTAAACAAATATATCTATATCAGATAAGTTTTTAAAGGAAACTCTTTAAGTACCTTAATTATTAGAAAAATTGATTTTGTCATCTTTTCCTACAATTCAGTGGAGGTTCCAAGTGAATATTTGATATAGAATATCCAGCATAATTTATATAGTTCTAAAACTGGGAAATCAAAAGGAAAGAATACTGAATTATTGTGTGATAATGGTGATAGGAAATTACTTCCAACACTACATAATTCAATAACTTCCTAGTCACTCCTTCAGTACTGCTTCAGGGTAAAAGTTGATCACATGCAGACCTACTAGAGAATGGACTTGAGGATACGGGGAGGGGGAAGGGTAAGCTGGGACAAAGTGAGAGAGTGGCATGGACATATATACACTACCAAGCATAAAATAGATAGGTAGTGGGAAGCAGCTGCATAGCACAGGGAGATCAGCTCGGTGCTTTGTGACCACCTAGAGGGGTGGGATAGGGAGGGTGGGAGGGAGGGAGATGCAAGAGGGAAGAGATATGGGGACATATGTATAACTGATTCACTTTGTTATAAAGCAGAAACTAACACACCATTGTAAAGCAATTATACTCCAATAAAGATGTTAAAAAAAAAAAAAGTTGATCACAAACAGAACCAGATTCTATACTGACAGGAATCTTTCCTATAAGTCTAATCCATTAATCAGATCACTTCAATTGTAAACAATAGGACAGTTCTATTAGAGGGTTATACATGGACTCATAATATTTTAAACCTAATATGACATTTTGTATACAAAATAGAATGTTAATTCTTAGCCCTCAACTTATCAAACCTGTCTGTCTCCCAGCCTTTTCATTGTAGAAAATTGCATCAGTATTTGCCCTTTTGCTTAGGGCAAAAATATAGATTATCTTTGATTTCTCTCACCCTCATACTGTCATTATGCTCTACAGATTCTACTTTCAAAATATATGCTAGATCTGACTATCAATACTTCCCACCATATCCACAATAATGCTAAGTTCAACCCATCATCTCTTGCAGGCAATATTGCAGAAACACCCAAACTTATCTTCCTACTTTTAATCTTAACTCTTAACATCTTTTTTTCCCCCCATAGAACAGCTAGAATGAGCCTTAAAATAATGAAAACAAATCATGTTCTTGCCTACTCAGAACCTACCCTATAGATCTCTATTATAGTTACAAGGTAGACTCCTTATCATGGCCTACATTATATAACCTCTCCTAGATCTCCAGATATGTTTTACCTTACTCTTTACACTATATCCACATTTTAAGCTATTTATTTCTTTCTCAGGCCTTTTGCATTCACAGTTCCAGCCTGCCTGTAATGTCCTTCCTTATCATCTTTGCCTAGCTTACTTCAGTACCTTCAAGTCTCTGTTCAAAAAATCATCTCTAGGAAGGGACTTTCCTTGCCTATCATTTCCAAAGGTATGCTGGTAAATTGGCTCTCAGAGAAGGGGTGGGAGCTATGATTTATAGCCCTTGCCAATTTCCATGAGATGACTTAAAAACCTACTTGTAAAAGTCCTGAATATTTCACAATAAACTCTCTTGAGCCAATATGAGCTACATCAGAAATAGCCAGCTCCCCTACCTCAAGTAAGTTCATGTGAAAGCTCTTTGTTATACAGATAAAATCACCCTAACTTAAAATATATATATTTACATGTGGTCGAAACACTGCTAAAAAATCTTGGTGTTCAGACTTGTGTGATATAACCCAGTTTTCATTACATAAAGTCTATCAAGAGTTCACACTTGCTCACTTAAATCTGATGATGATTAGCTTATTATGTCCATAATCATCATCTCTGTAATAGTTACATAGAATCTCCTTAACAAAATAAAGGACATTTTGAAATCATTTTCTGCAAAGCCAACCCTAGTTTGACAATAAGTTTTATTGCCTTTGAATACCTTCTCCCGTGATAAAGCCAAATGGATTTTCCGTTATTGCAGACTATGCACATAATACCAGCAGGGTAAAATGGTGATTCTAAAGAGAGAGTAAATAGTCAGTGACTCAATGCCCCCATTTAAGTTAAGAAGTAAAACAATTATGTTTCCCTGTCTCCCTCCTGAGACCAGGGAATGATCTATTTGGAATTGCTTGTAGGTAATGAAAAAAATCCTCTGAGTATCTGAGATATCCAACCTCGTTTCATTAAGCACCTCCTGTTTGAAAGAGTTTTTGGCAATTTACCTTCATGAATTGCCAACTTTGAGACCTGAAGAATTCTGTTCTGAAACGTGCTCTTTAGTGACATTAAAACATTCAGCTATATGTGTTCACCCTGCCTCAAAACTGTGACCTTTCCAGGGGTATTTGAAATTTGGCTAGTTTTTAATTATGCTAGGCATTTTGAAATTGGCAAGGACATTAAAGTGTTACCCAGATTCTTTTTCACTCAGTGTCCATAAACAATAAAGTTGGCACAGCATTTTATTCTCAAGAAAATTATCCAACAGTGTTTCCTTAGTCCCAGTTTTGCTGTTGCCTTAAAAACATTATCACTAAAAGAATTTTCTGGTTGTTCTATAAATACGGAAGAGTAAATCCTCTTTTCAACTACTGAAATTCTGGATTGTTTAGAAAAGTGTGCTGTTGATTGCTTTTTTTTCATGAAAAATAACTGATTTGAGCCTCAATTCATACACTTTAGAAATGAGCATGTCCACCCTCTACCGCAAATATTCTTTGACATGTTAATAGTCACATTTTGGAGCCTATAACGATTCACAGAGAAGGTCACAAGATAAATCTCTTCACATTTCTATCTGCCAAGAAGAGAGTTCTGTTTATAAGGTCTCATCATGGAAACTCAGGGTAAATCCAGCTTCAAACAGAGGATAACGTTTGCTTCACGACAGGGATTCAGAAGCTGCTACTTCCACATTTACACAAAACAAACTACAGACAAGTCAGAACTGCAGTCCAAGCAGTGACCTCTATCTGAGCCCCCATAAAACAGATAATTCACCTCTGCCCCAAGCAGGCGACTGACTTTGGAGATATGTGATGCTGACTGCATGCAGATCTTCTCAGCAAATCTACTCGTAGCTATGACTTTCCTCTCTGGAAAGAGAAATGCTCCGTGGAAATTTAAGCATACCCATTTTGGATTTCCTGAAAAATCAGTTTGCTTTATAGAACTATCTGCTCACATGACAGTTTTTAAATGTTGGTGCTCAAATCAAGGTTTCCTGGCTAGAGATTGAAAGCTGATATTCATACCTAGGTCTAAAGGTGTTATGGTAGTTTTTTGTTTTTCCTCCTAATGAGTTGAAAACATATTTACGTGTCAAAATATTTCTAATCAATAAATACTGTTTTAATTGTATGATGTACTAGCAGAGATAACTACTTCCAAGCAGCATTTGGATAAGTCAATAGTGGAATTACGAACAAGATAATGGTTTCTGTATAAAAAGTTGGCATATGACTTTCTCCACATATGCATACTCCAGCCACAAAGAAATAGTTATATTTCAGCATTGTACCAATACTTCTCTTTCATAAAAAAGTTTTCATATTTACTAAGCAGTCTAAATTACTGCAATCTTTGTGCTTCTTTTGTTTATAAATGTAGAGATGCTTGGCTTTTTCTAAGTAAGAAGGCTATAAAATAATTTTGAGTTATAATTTATAGATAGAAGTGAATGCCACTCAAGTTTAATGTAAAGGGAGGATTCACTAGACTGTAAATCCTTTGAGGGGAGTAACCATGTCTTTATAACACTTATGAACTGTTTTCCTCTCTGTTCTTCTGCCTACTGGACACAGTACAAGCAAAAGACTGTGTACTCAATGAATTTTTGAGGGATGAATGGAAGGTTATGGTTTATTGTGACCTGCATCTGAAATTTGATCAACCTTATAAGTTTGGATTCCATGTAATGGTGCTAGAAATATCCTGCCAACTTGGAAGTCAAATAAAATGAATAAATATCAGTTGATAAAGTGGATAAATCCTTCACAGATTAAAGTGGGACTGTTACTAAAGCCAGATGAGTGAACACTGAATACACATATGTATAGCAGAAGCCAACTAGAACTTGAAGTTAAATGTCTTACAACCAGCTTGGCCAATGTAGTTAAAACAGACCATCAATCCAAAATGATCAATGCCAGATCCAGTTAGCTTTAAGTGAATCATGCCACTCAGTAATGTGAAAAATATCTCACTGGTAAATTTAATTCTACGTAAATTTTATCTACTGCTTCATCAAATTTAAATATTATTTTAAGTAATATAAATATAATTGTGTAAATACAGTGATTATTGATATTTTCCCAGTGACAACATTCACATGGATCTTGTTAAGCTGTAGTGCATAGCTGAAATACTACAGGTCTGAATACTTTTTAGTTCACTATACGAAAGTTTGCCGCGCAATCTCTGGGCCCAATATAGACATGTCTTAAGGGAAATGTCTGCCCAGAAGTGAAATATTTGATGTACTCCCTTGATAGGGCTTATGTGCTTTATGAGAAATGACAGCTTATATTTTTGAAGGGGAAAAATATGTTTAGTTGATATTTGAGGTTCAAGAAACATTGAGATTTCTTAAAAACAAATGCACCAATATTTCTGTAAATGTAGACATATATCTAAAATATATATACTTATATATATATATATATATATATATATATATATATATATAACTACTTATTTAAAATCGAGTAGTTTAGGTGACTACCTAAAATTGGAAATAAGAGCAAGGCTTACTTTGAAAAATCCAAGCTAAGGGCTAATTGCAAAGTTTGTGATTATGTCTGTCAGATTTGGTCTTGAGAGATTAATATGCTCTTTTACAAAACAAAGTGAAGTGAAACATTGGAGCAATTATCAATATATAGATCAATAGTGGGGGAAAAGACAAAACTGGTGGAGGAAATGCTATGTCAGCATTCAAGTCATCTGTAGAGCTTTTCTAAAGGGTTTATCTCCCTGGGCTTTTCTCCTTCAGATACAACTCAGAAAATTTTGGTTGGGCCTGACGAGAGATATTGTTAAAAAGTGATTTTGAAATTTTCCTTCCTCCTTCAACTTAAGTAACAATCCCTGATCTAAAGGATGATAATAGTAGTTAATATAATAATTTAAAAAATGACAACTGATTGATGTAAACTGCTTCTGATTTTGTTTATTCAGATAATTTTTCTATAATAACATTTTCCAAACTAGCTTAACATAAAATAATGTTCCAAGGGATATAAATATAACTATCTCAGAAACAAAGAGAGACATAAAGAGATAAAGTACCATAATCAAATCAGTTTTGGTAATATATAATAAACAAAATTAACTAGTTTTTTTTGGTAGTTCTCAGAACCTTTAATATGCAAATGTGTATTGTGAACCTCTCAAGCAGAAAAATAGTAAACAACATATGCTAAAACTATTTGACCAGAACATATTTTTTATCTACCCTCACCTTCATCATTATTATCTTTCAGAATAATGTAAATTGGGATAGTTTGAATATATGTTCAGCATATTTATTTAACGTATATTGTCTCAGCATGTATAGTTATATCCTGGCATTCAATCTTTTGCTATCCAGAGTGTGAAAATAAGATTAATGTTTTATTCCTGTGTAGTGCATAGTATTGTAAGCCTTCAAAGTTGGTTGCCTGGTGTTTGAAGAAAAGGTTCCAATGTTTGAGTGTAAAAGATAGGTGTACTTTTAGAAATCATTTCTTGATTTCAAAGAATGACCAGTCTGGAAAAATAATAGGACAACTAGAGGCAAGAAGCAAAGTATTTGATAACTGGAGCAGAAACAAGCAAGTAGTAAAATTATTGCAAATTACGGCTCATTCTTGGAGTAGTAAAATTATTGCAAATTACGGGTCATTCTTGGAGTTAGCTTCTCCAAAGCTTGTAGCCAAATTGTGTAACCCATCTCTGGCCACAAGGTAAGACTTTTTATTAGACATTTGTTTTACCAATATACCTCAGCTTTATCTGAATAATTTCTTATGTATAATTTAGATAGAGGTGCAGAATCAGAAGAGACTGAGATGGAGATGCTTGTGAGCTAGGTGGAAAACTAGCATGAGGGGATCTGAGAAGGTGAGAGAGTAAAAGGTAGAGGAAAGTAACCATTTTCTATAAGAACATGGAGACAGAGGTCACCTGTGACTTAACTAAAATATCTCAATGCACTGGGAGAGACCAAAACCAGATTGGAACAAGGGGAAGTGGAAACTGCAATATGACAATTCTTCTTCCTTTTTTTTTTTTTTAAAGAATTCTCTTTAAATACTTCGGTGCTTAAACAGTTCAGTGATATTAATTATGTGGGGATTTTAGAGGCAGATAGGAAGGAGCCACCAAAATGTTGGGGACAACTCTTTCAGTATTCTGGTTTACTCAGAGAAATATTTTAAAAGTATAAAATGGACTTTGGGCAATATTCCATAACTCTTATTCATTAGAAATACATATAGTATATATATAATATATATATAAATACTATATATATATTATATATATATATGTGTGTGTGTGTGCACACTAAAATATTATGCTCCCAAAATGTATTTTTGACACCTTTGTTGGTAACACCACTTTTATGAGAACGGTGATTCTTGTAGAAATGCAGTGAACCATGATTAAGGCAGAAGACAATGAAGAAGAAAGATAAAGAATATTGTATGAATTGAATCAAGGTGGGCCAGGAACCCTCTGTCACTCAATTTCTTCATCTATCAAATGAGGATAATACTGGCTCCCAACTCATAGGGTTCTTAAGACAAGTCTATGTGCTAATACCCATAAAGTCCTTGGATAGCTTCTGGCTTATAATAAGTGCTCAATAAATCTTAGTTACTATTAAATGCTATTAAATATTATTATTATTGGTGCTTTTCTTATAACTATCTGATATTGGTGACAAACATGTAAACAAATATATAAATAACATAATTTCAGAAAAGGATAAGAATCATTAAAGTATACAACTGTAAAGAGATAGAATGGTGACAGGCTACTTTAGTGAAGGTGATGTGGTCAGGAAATGACCTCAAATGATTTGTAACAGAATTATTTTTTTGTTGAAGTATAGTTGATTTACAATATTTTGTTAGTTTCAGGTGTACAGCAAAATGATTTGGTTATATGTATATATATGTATATATCTGTATTCTTTTCTTTTCCACTATAGTTTATTACAAGGACTGGCTATACAGTAGGTCCTTGTTTTTATCTATTTTATATATTGTAGTTTGCATCTGTTAATCCCATACTCCCAGTTTGTCCCCTCCCCTCCCCCTTTGGTAACCATAAATTTGTCTTCTATGTCTATAAGTTTGTTTCTGCTTTGTAAATAAGTTCGTTTGTACTACTTTTTAGATTCCACGTATAAGTGATATCATATAATATTTGTCTTTTTCTATCTGACTTACTCAACTGAGTATGATAATTTCTAGGTCCATCCATGTTGCTGCAAATGGCATTATTTTATTCTTTTTTATGGCTGAGTAATAGTCCATTGTATATAAGTACCACATCTTCTTTATCCATTCATCTGTTGATGGACACTTAGGTTGCTTCTGTGTCTTGGCTATTGTAAATAGTGCTGCTGTGAACATAGGGATGCATATATCTTTTCAAATTAGAGCTTTTGTTTTTTCCAGATGTATGCCCAGGAATAGAATTGCTGGATCATATGGTAACACTATTTTCAGTTTTTTAAGGAACCTCCATACTGTTCTCCACAGTGGCTGAACCAGTTTACATTCCCATCGACAGTGTAGGAGGGTTCCCTTTTCTCCACACACTCTCTAGCCTTTACTATTTGTAGACTTTTTGATAATGGCCGTTCTGACCAGTGTGAGGTGATACCTCATTGTAGTTTTGACTTACATTTCTATAATAATTAGTGATGTTGAGCATCTTTTCATGTTCCTGTTGCCCATCTGTATGTGTTCTTTAGAGAAATGTCTATTTAGGTCTTCTGCCAATTTTTCGATTGTGTTGTTTGTTTTTTTGTTATTGAATTGTATGTGCTGTTTTTATATTTTGGAAATTAAACCCTTGTCGGTCACATTATTTGCAAATATCTTCTCCAATTCTGTAGGTTGTCTTTTCATTTTGTTTATGGTTTCCTTTGCTGTGCAAAAGGTTATAAGTTTGATTAAGTCCCATTTGTTTATTTTTGCTTTTTCTATGTAGCAGACTTATTTTAATACACATGATATCAAGAATTGCCTACTGGACTAAAGTTTAAACAGACTTTAAAGTCTGGACTAAAATTTAAACAGAATTAGAAAACAGGTGTTATTCTCAATGTGTTTATTACTGTTTGTATATTTAAATGGTATTCTAATATGTCCTTGGATATAGTTGGTACATATATTGAATAGTAATCTCAAGAGGAATTATAATGTTGAAGAGTTTAAAATGAATATGTTAGCTGTCCATAGAAGTGTGGAGACATCAATTTTGTTTCAATTTTATTATATGGATGAAAAGGGAACAGTGAAGCCAGCTATGGGATTAAAGCGTTTAGTGCACTAGTTGTAAAGCCATGGAAAGAGCTCACCATTTTATCATACCATTAGGTACAAATGAACAAGATATTTACTATTTCATAGTCTAGCATGTTTCAGATAGACTCAGCCTAAATTTGTGTTTACTCAGTTAAAAGTTCAGTGAAATTCCTCACTTTCAGATATTTTGGGGCCAAATACACAGCAAATAATCTTCATGCTTTTTAAACGTTTTGAGGTTTGAATTCACTGGTTTTGTTTTCCATATTCATCCCATTAATTATTTTTTAAAAATGAATATAGCTAACTTAGAGTTAGGGAGATTCATTCTGAATAGTCAATAAGTAACATATAAACCACAACATCTTTTTAATATTTCGGAAATGTGAGCATGATAATAATGAACATACTTATCTGTAGAATAGTCTAAGAAATCTATTCTACAAAGAGCAGGATTCATAATTACTTAGAAATACGAATGTTAAGTTGGTATAAAAATGTCTCAGCAGTTTAATTTGGAAATGGGTATGTATAAGTTCTTTCTTGTTTTTATAAATAACTGACTATTTTGATGGTTTCAAGACACGGTTGTGTAATAATTGCATGTCTATCATGATTGAAAGCATGAGTAAAACAAAATCTATGCAAGAAGGGGCACACCCCAACCCCTCAGAATAATTGCACATTCTGTCATGTCTGATTGCTTAAGTAGTACAAAAAGACAAGAGCAAAAATAGACTCCACAAGTCAGTCATACTCAGAAAAATTTGAAATTAAATGACAGTAAATGAATACTACTAGAATACTCTCATATTTTTCATAGGTTAAAAAGAATAAACAATGCATATATGCTTGCTTTTCTTATTAGCTAGTATTATGACTGATACCTTACTAAAATTCAAAAGAGTTTCCAATCAGTAAATCTTAACACTGCACTGTAAATTTTTGCTATGAAGAAATTTAAGAGATAGTCTCTAACTTCAAGGAGTTTATAGTTAATTTAAAATACAATTTTAGTCTTCAGTATTATGTGAATCCTTTTTAAATTAACAGAGTGTTACATTAGGCTAATTAAAAAGTAATTATCATGACTGAATGCTTAGAAACTATAGCAACAGGTGTTTCAGAAATGGGAGGGAAAATGTCCATACACATATGTATACGAGCATAAACTTATGTTATTGGAACACTGCTGATATTTAGAGTTGAAGCCCAAAGATAAAATAGGGTATTTGGACTGTGTTTAAAACATCTCTCTTCTATTTTGATGATTAGAGAAATGCAGGCATGAAGTATAATCTTGTTTTGTTTTTAAAAGCACATAAACGAAGAAAATACTGCTAATACTGTCACCCGAATAAGTTCAGTTTTGTGAAACGACATTGATGTTTTCTAATAAAGAAATTGCCACCCATTGTGTTTTCAGAAGCAGAAACAATATTTATTTGGCTTTATCTTTTCTTATATAAACTTGCCACATGTGAACATATTCTAACTTTATACCCCGGTAGTGGAACCTGCATGACAGAGTATTGCAAAAAGAAATGTGCAATATTAAGTGAATAAGAGCAAAATGAAAATCTCCTTCTGTGCTTTCCTTGATCCTTTGCTAAAATAGAGTCTACCATCTATCTCAACTATCAGTAGACTTCTGTCACTTCTGTATTGGGAGGGAGCCAATTCATAGTGTTTACCTTGACAAGATAGAGTAATGGGTCTAAAGTGTAGTAGAAGACCCAAATCAGGATCTAAAAGAGTGTATAAAATATAGCTAGGAAGAAACAGAGCATTCACTTAAAACTGGGAACACCCAAATATCAAGTAAGAAGTGTACCCTAAACGCACTTGGGCCAAGAGAGAACAGGAAGCTGAGTAGAGGTCTTCACAGAAGAGCTTCTAGATATGGCTAGATTTTAGCTGCCTTTTAAAACAGGAAGCCACCTGAGTTCACATGGGATTAAGGTTCCCTAGCATCCAGGTGAAGGAAAAACTGTTTTCAAACATATGGGTATAGAAGTGAGGCAAGCAGTTTGCATAAAGGATAGCAAGCTAATTAGAGTTGCTGCTAAGGGGCATTGTAGAGAAGAGAAATATGAATCCAGAAATGAGAAATGTAAAGCAATTTGAAGAACTCTGAGAGTGTAAATAATAGTAACAATAGCAAGGGTTTAGCTCTTTGACATGTGGGAACATGTTCACATGCACTGTTTGATTTCATACACATACAAACTTCTGACACAGAAATGTGACTACCATTTCACTTTTCAAAGAGCTCTAATGCTCCTTCCTCTTCCATGAAATGGGAATAACATGGTACCTGTCTCTCTGGACTGCTGTAAAAATTAAATGAGATTATACATGTAAACAGCATATCAAGGTGCTTGGTATATTTCAGGTGTTCAATAAATAATTCTGATATTAAAAGGAAAAAAAGTAGAAGGAGTTTAAAGGTATTTTCCCAGTGGTGCATAGCTAAAAAGTAATAAGACTAAGACTGTATTAAAGCCTTTGACTCCACATTGATTTTTTTCTTATATACTGCACTTCTATTTTTATAGGAAAGATCCCAGGCTTACAAAATGAGGTTTAGTTTGGCTAAATATGAATTTCTCAATTTGTAAATTTTATTAAAAGAAAAGAGAACCTTCTTGCTCTTGTTTTCAAAAAACATCTCAAGTTAATCTCTATTATAAGCAAGATGCAAATCAACCCAAAGGAAAATAGCATCATCTTTGTGAATTTTGGATTATCCAGTCAATTAAGAGTCTTCTCAACCATGATGGGACCCCTCCCTCTCCATTTCTAGCTGGTTGAGTCTCAGGTCTAGGAGGCATATCTATTGCCATGGCAACATTGGAAAGAGGTATGAGGTACTTGGTGGTCATTGTTCAGCTGTTTCCTCTGAACACCTTGTACCCCTATCTGATGAGCAGTCCACAGTGGTGACTGTGATCTCCAGTTAGTGATCCTGGGGATTGTGCTGGACTACAGGTTTTTTTCTCAGCTGCTGCCAAGCACCTCCTAGAGAAGCATGGGAACATCTTAATGCTCTGTTGGAGGCACAGAAAGTCTTTAAAGTATCTTCGCATAGGCATGCTTCTACACCATCCATCACACCACTAAGTCACACCACTGTCTCTGTTCACCACTGTAAATCTTTATGCTAATTTTTTAACTGCTGAGTGAAACACGATTTCTCTCTGCGGTTATGTTCCTGA
The DNA here is from genome assembly GCF_000442215.2 of Lipotes vexillifer. Taxonomy (NCBI): domain Eukaryota; kingdom Metazoa; phylum Chordata; class Mammalia; order Artiodactyla; family Lipotidae; genus Lipotes; species Lipotes vexillifer. The sequence goes on along the minus strand of NW_006780679.1, from coordinate 1,963,767 downwards.
AACTGCCTGTGGTTTCTGTTATTGCCCCATCACACTGGCTAAGTAAGACAAGGAGTAGGTAAAGGCACACAGGGCCCCTTCTAGAGAAGCACAGTGGGGTGTCTCATGCTTCTGAAATGAAGCAGAATACAAAGTCCAGAAACAAACCTATAATAAAATGCTCAATTGCTTTTTGAGAAAGATACCAAAACAATTTAATGGTGGAAAATGCAGCCTTTTCAATAAATCATGCTAAAACTAGATATATGTATGAAACATAAATAACTTCAACCCCTATTTTACTCCATAAACAAAAATTAATTTGAGATATATCATAGACCCAAACATAAAAGAAAATATCTTTTCTTTTGAAAACTATTTTTGAGACTGGAAAAGATTTCTTAGATGAACACAAAACGTACTAACCATTAAAAGATGCCTAAAAATGAACTTTTTTTACCAAAATTTAAATAATTTGCTTATAAAAACAATAAGACAATGAAAAGGCAATTTATATACTGATAAAAAGCATTGGCAACGAATGTATCTGACAAAAAAGGTATTTAGAATATACAGTGAAGTTCATAACTGAATAATAAAAGGCAACAACCCAATTAAACTGGACAAAAGATTTGAAGAGACAATTAGTACAAGAAAAAATGCATACGACAAGATTCTTAACAGCCTTACTCATTGGCGAAATGCAAATTAAAATTACAATGAGACACTGCTGCGTATATAACAGAATGGATAAAACTGAGGAGACTAATGCCAAATGTATCTGTGGATGTGGAGCAACTGGAATTCTCATACAGTATTGGTGTATGTGTAACAGAGAAAAAAACACTTTGGAAAACAGTTTGCAGGTTTCTTATGTAGTTAAACTTACATCTCTCCTGTGAACCAGTGATTTTTACTTGTGAGAATTTATCCAAGATAAATGAAAATAAATATGCACAAAAACTTTCATGCAAAAATGTTCAAGGAAGGTTTATTCCTAATAGTGAACAACTGTATTATAGCAAAGGTCCACAAGTAGGAGAATGGATAAGAAAAGTGTTATATATTCATACAGTGGAATAGTGCTCAGCAATAAATTATAAATACATATAATAACATGGATGGATCTCAAAAACATTATGCTGAATGGAATAATTCAGAACCTAAATAATATGATTCTATTACATGATGTTCAAGAGTAGGAAAACTAGGGCTTCCCTGGTGGCACAGTGGTTGAGAGTCCACCTGCCGATGCAGGGGACACGGGTTCGTGCCCCGGTCCGGGAAGATCCCACATGCTGCGGAGTGGCTGGGCCCGTGAGCCATGGCCGCTGAGCCTGCGTGTCCGGAGCCTGTGCTCCTCAACGGGAGAGGCCACAACAGTGAGAGGCCCGCGTAACGCAAAAAAAAAAGAGTAGGAAAACTAATATCTACATTGATAGTAATCAGAATAGTATCTTCTCTGAGTGTGACAAACATTGACTGTAAAATGCACTAAGTAACTGAGTTTATAGAAGTGTCCTCTATCTTTATTGAGTATAGGACAAGGATGTATATATTTATAAAAATTATTCAAATTCTACACTTAATATCTGTTCATTTTATTAATTATAACTCAAAAATGATGTGGAATTTAATTTTTGAATTAAAAATGCTTTAGGAAAAATATAAAAAGTTTGTGAGTCTGGGTTGTAAAGTAGCTAAATTTTGAGTAAATTTTGATGACATGCAGTGAGTTATTTAGCTATCACACTTTTAATTGAAAAGCTATTTATGATACTTTTTCTATATAGCACAAGGGGTAGAAATAGAGTCAATGGTTGGAAGTGATACAGTAGTTGGAGAAAAGCAACTTCATTAATTTAAAAAATAGTATTCAAAGGTAAAGTTATTTGGTCTCCAGTGCTCCCTTTTTCTGGAAGGATTCTAGCAAGAAGTAGATGCTTATTTTTCAGAGATGCCCTCAAGAAGGTTCTCATATTGCACAATACATGTAAATAAATCAAAAGAGCACCCAGAAATATAAATGCTTGCATATGAAAAGGTCATTTGGATATAATTCTTTGTATTAAAAACCAAGATTTTTTTTTCAATACCATTGAGTGATATGCCATGAAATATAGTCTTAAGAATACTGAAATCACGATGGTATTGAGATAGAATATGATTTCAATTTATTAATTAATAATGGGATTTGTTCAGACTCCTTTAGTTGCAACAACTCAAATACCGTACAGAATAAAATAAGATAAAAAGTTGGTTCATACAAATGTAAGTTCCAAGGTCAGAGCTGGCTCAGGAAATTTGTGAACTTTAATAATGCTGTTGGCCTAGAGTCTGGCTCTCTTTCTCTTCTCCTTTTTTCTCCCAACCTCTCTCACAATTCACCTTGCTCTTGTTTCTTTTTCTTTCCTCTAGTTCTCTCTGTTTGAGTCTTATTTTACTTCCAGAGAGGTTAGAGGAAGGCATTTCATATCTTTAGGTTTGATAATCCAAGAGGAAAGAGAAAAGTCTCTCTCCCCTTAGACAAAACAACAACAAAACAAAACAAAACAAAACAAAATCCCCAAACTGTAACCACATGAAAGGAAGGCTGGGACTTGGGAGGAGCAGGTGGGACTAAAGTACTATGATTTTTAGTTACTCCAGGGCCACAAATGCTGGGGGAAAGGCATTTCCCCAAGGATGTGAAATAAACATTATAAGAATAACTGAACAGGGGATGCTAGGTGGATCAAAACAATAGACATAGGTATAGATATTACTATAGATATAGGTACAGATATAGATATAGGTTGTTCTTGATATATAGATCAAGGCACTCCTGTATATAATAAGTACTCTATCAGTTAGGTCCAGTAAGGTAACAAAAACCATGCTAGTAATATGAAGGGGAAATTTACTAGAAAAATTGTTAACTAGTAATAAGGAATTATTTTCTAAGAGGTCTAAAGTCCTAAGAATGCAGGAATAGCAGATGTAGGGAGCAGCTATTACCTCAAATGTTGAGGGAGAGCATCTGAGGAAGGAACCCAGCTGGAGGAGGTCCTTATCCTCCCCCAAACTGAGATTCAAACCTTCTTGCAAGAGATATGGCTGGGGGCCTTCAGCTGGTAGAAATTGTTGCTGAGGGGCTGTAGGCCAGTACCGGCAGGAAAAAAAATTAAAAAAAAAAAAAAAAAAACTATTAGAGTCAGTCCTTGGGATACTTCTTGCCTGCTGGAAACACTAACAATGAAGACTCCCACCAGGATACTGAAGTTTACTGGGAAGCATACCTCTGGGCTGCCATTGAAACATATTGGGAGACTTCCCAACAGTATGCTGGAGAAACTCACTGGAGACTGCACACCACTGGATGTCCTGCTCAACTCCATTTGTTGGAAAGAAAGCAGCACATTAGGTGCAAGAAAGGAAGAGAAGCCCCTTCATTTTGCAGTGCCTCTTCAGTATTATCTATTAGTCTAACATTGTGCCAGTTACTAAAGGAGAAATGTTTACAGGATCCAACTTCAGTTGCACAGACTTGTGCAAAGAAGAGTAGATGTGGAGCTAAGCTAAGCAGCAATAAGTTGTTAACTGACACATGTCGTTTTTGCCTTACCAGTCTCTTCCCCTCCTGTGGTCAAACAGCATGGAAAGTTGAATCATACCTTAAAAACAATTTACTAAAAAAAAAGACAACAATTTACTGATTTGCCTTAAGACCTCACTGTCATAGGCCAAAAAATACTCAAATCCCATGAAATACCAGCACCATTACTACTTCTAGTAATAGTAACAACAGCTACTATTTTTAATATATGCCAATCTTTGGAGTAAATGCTTTATTTAATATTTAAAACAACTTTATGACCAGGTAAATTTATTAACCCCATATTAATGATTAGTAAACTTAGACGTAAAGGGCTTGAGGTCAGGGAATAAAAGAGCTGAGATTCAAATCTAGGGCTGTCCATGGACTGCACATACACGCCCTGTAGACAACTCTCTATGAGAAGAATCCCTAGATTGCTTTGTGAGCTTGGAGTCAAAAACATGGAACACGATGAACTAAATGTTAAACAGCATTTAATGCAGAAAGCCTAGACAGTTATTTCATCCCATGTGTAATGAATGGTCTTGTAGGAAGAGTATGGAACACAGCACATCAGGTGTTACAAAGCTAAATGCCTACAGGAGCCTGGAAGTGATACTATCATAAATTGTTAGCCATTCCTGGAGATTGGAGAGTGCATGTCCATATCTGAAAGATCAGTGGCTCCTTAGTCTTATACCACACCAGAAAATAAAACCAAGTCGTCCGATTTTTCAGGAGAGGTTTTTTTAAAAAAGTATGTTTATATGGAATAATCTATTTTTTAAATGTTGGCGACTAATTAAAACATTTTTTAAAAAGACCCTATCAGATCAAATAAGTAATGGCCTGTGGTCAACCCATTCGATGCCTCTGTCCTTTAGGCATCTCAGCATAGAAACCATCTTGTCACTGGGGCAAGAAATATTCAGAGTCCAATGTTGAAGACTTCCTGCCATCTTAATAATGCTTGGATGGGCATGACCAGTGTTTGCCTCTGTGAATCCTTTTAACTCTCTGACCTTACATAAGAGTGCCATGTTCTTTATATCTGATAATCCAACCCATCAGCATATAGAGAACTCTGGCTGGCCTGGAAACTATTCAGCCTTCTAGTGAATTTGTAAAACTTCACACTGATTCATTGTGTATTGCTCTTTCAGCTTAGCTAGCACCTTTTCTTATTAAAGTGTTAAAAAAAAAACCCTAGGTCAACTTCTCTATACTCATTACCTAGGCTCAGAATTATCAAGAATTTATCACATTAGCTTCATGTATTATCTTTCACTATTACTGAAACATTTTAAAATAAATTCCAAATATCGTGATATTTAAACCTTATATATTTTAATATACATCTCTAAAAAGGAGTATATTTTTATAAAATTCATTGTCCCAGTGCCATTAGCCCATCTATCAAAGCTAACAATATTGCATTCATCCCATGTTCTCCTTTTTTCTCTTTGCTTCCTTGTGGTGTTATTTACTGTGTTCTCTTTCCC
>NW_006780679.1:1951139-1958559 GCF_000442215.2 Lipotes vexillifer | reverse complement strand
GCGGTTCAGGGTATCCCCCAATTACCAACAACCATTTTATATTCTTACAACCCTGAGGTGTCTTATTTGAAACTACAAGCAAACAAAGCAAATTCACAGTGGGCAGTTTGCGTTTGATGTTTCCTTCCTCCTTCACTGTGCCCTTTTTTCAGTTTTCTTCTAGGACTTATTCTCATCCTCCCTTCTAAAGGTTTTTGAAAATTGTCTTTCTCCTTTCCCACATAACAGGTGCCTTAGAAGTAGATGTAACACAGAAATGCATCTAGAAAGGAATATAATTCTAAAAGACTAAGCTCCTCAAAGTAAATCAGTACCTGTCCATCTGCTTTATCTATAATTACTTATACTTTTTAAATTGCTAGTATCCAGGACAGAAATGTTGTAGAGTCCTTCCTTTTACTTTCATCTAAATGTCGTCTGTTGGAGAGAAAATTACAGGAGAAGGATCTGAGTGTTTTAACAGCTGGGTTAATATTCATATGTAGATACTAGCTGATTCTCAGTAGCCTATAGTGAGATTGAATATTGGTACCCATCAATTACCATGGAGGAGTGTTATCCTAGCTATATTAGGTTCAAGCTAAGAATTATAGTACAACTGCTTTGGTGAATTATTTTAGACTATTATCTCAAATAGATAATTATTATAATTTTTTCCTAATTGTTCTCCATTCTCCATCTTTTAATTCCTAAATTACTAATTTGAACACTATTAAAAACTGTGTTTAATAAAAGACTTCCTCTCTCTCTGTCATGCCCCTGAGGATATCTGTTCTTTCTGCTAATCTATGTGTAAAGTCTGAGAAAGGTAAAGAAGGTGCCCAAGGGATATGAGAAAAGAGATGACACCCTGTATTAGTTTGCTAGGTCTGCCATAACAAAATACTACAGACTAGGTGGCTTAAGCAACATAAATTTATTTTCACATTGTTCTGGATGCTGAAAGTGCAAGATCAAGGTGTTAGCCAGTCAGGTTTTCCCTGAGGCCCCTCTCCTTGGTTTGCAGATGGCCACCTTTCTCACTGTGCCCTCATGTGGTCATTTCACTGAGGTTTCTTTCTCTTCTTTTAAGGACAACAGTCATATTGGATTAGGACCCTATGCTTGCAACCTCATTTCATAAGTCCATTTTGTAGGCCCTATCTCCAAAATACAGTCACATTGGGGGTTAAGGCTTCAACATATGAGTTTGGAAGAACCCAGTTCAGTTCATAGCATGCCCTGAGAGTACTTATTCTGTTCTATAAATGTTTATATAAAATAAACCATCTAAACTACGTTGGCTCTACATTTCAAGTATGCATGCCAAAGTCTGAATGTATATTTATTAGCAGACTTGGCTCTCTGCCTAATAGTTTGCAACTGAATCTTTTTTACATTTGATCATAGTTGACTAGGGAAATAATTCAGGTGTTTGTTCTGTTGTGTGTGTGTGTGTGTGTGTGTGTAGTCATTTAATTATTTCTGGTTTTGATAATTCAATAAAGTGATGCTCTCTACGCTGTTACAGTCACCCCTCACAAAGAATGAACACAACAGATATTTGGATCTGTCTTTATGTCTGAAAATCCATTCTTTTATTTTTTTTAAACGACACTACTCCTGTGAAGGATAGCACTTTTTTAGCTACTTGTCTCCATGTATAAATTGTAAATCCTTTTCTTAGTGCATGTATGATGAGTTAGAAAAAGTTTTTAGTAGTTTTAGTAGTTCCTTGAGATTCAATCCAAGGCGAGTCTCAAATATAAGCAAGGTATTAAATTGGAGAAAGAAAGAAAGATTGGCAATAACAAATAAAATAGGACTGTGACTTGCATATAAAAGTCTGAATGAAAAATGAGTGAGTTGGTGATTGAGTTTTACCAAAATTAGGTCCATTCAATATGGAAGTAATATTCTTAATTGAAAAAGTAGGCTAGAAGACTCTTTTAAAATAATAGTTCTGGAGAATTTTTTTTTTAATATTGTAATACAGGCTATGTATAACAAAATTTTCAGTACTGGCTGTGTAAAAATCACTATGCTTAGGGTCAAAACTGTGTTTTTGAAAACGTTTTTATTCTTAAAAAAAATCTCTTGCTAAAGAAAGCTCACATTCATAAGTTCTGGTGATTTGTTCCTAGTCTTGCAACTTAAGACAAACTAAATCCTAAACTGTCTCCTGTCTACCACAGGCTAAGACAATTAACAACAATTTAGAGTAATGAAATTAGACACTACTCAGGATAAATGCATGTCTTTGGTTTGCATGATAAGCTGTGGCTCTGTGATGAGTGTGAAAGTTTATGTGCCAGACAGAAGGAATTGTCACCTTGATTTTTTCTTTTCTTTTTTGAAGTCTGTCCCAGACCAGTTCAACTGTTAAATTTCAATTAAACTAAATGTGGCCAGAAAAACAACACACAAAAAAGGTTGGAAATGTAAGTATATTTCTTTTATCTAGCCTGAGCTGTTGGCAAATAAACTGGCTTTTCCATACTTGGCATTTATTAATAATATTTTGAATACCATTGTGCTTTTTACGCTGAGTGTGGTGGAATTCTCTTGTGGGATTATTAAATGAGTCGATTTGCATTCTAATGAGAACAAATGTTTGGGATTGCATTGTTAAAATGCTAAAACGGTGTGTGTATAATTATTTTGCAGCTTAGATTCGCAGAACTCATTTCCCCAAACTCCTCTTTTTAAATAACTAAAGAGTCAGAGCCTACTGACGGCTGGAGGGGAGGTGATTAGGGTAATTTAAACTGTTCACAAATGACTTTGCCACGGAATGAAAGCATTTCTTTGGCTTTGGCTGGCTCCTTTCATTATCTTTAAGCGGCCGCAGTGTTGAGTCCCATAAGAAGTCTCACCAAGCTCTCTTTCCTTGTACAGTTTCTCATTTGTATTGATTAATCATTTTGTAATTCCATTCTAGGTTGACTTGCTCATCTTTAAGGCATTTGCTGCTTTTTCTTTGCTTGTCTATCCTGTAACGGTTATGTTGTCTGTTCTAATACCTTAGCTTTATCACTGCAAGTCAAGCTTTAAAACATTAATCCCTTCACGCTTTAATTTCATATTCTATTACCAGAATGAATGCAAATACTGTTTCCTTTTTCTCCTTTTTAATCATCTTTACTACAGCTTTTGCCTATGGGCCAATAGTAAAGTAAGCTTTTATTATTTACAGTATAACTCTTTTTAAAATAGTTTTTCAACTCTCTTTCATTAGTTTTAAATTCTGTTGACCAAATACACGTTTACCGAAAATATCTGTACCCTTAAAACTTAATTTGTTGTTGCCAATTTTTAATAAACTACACATATTGCAAATTAACAGTCTTAAGGTTCTAATGGTAACAGTAGAAATGTTTTATTATCACATTTTTAAGTATTTTGATTATTAACCTTGACCTGAGGAGTTCATTCCGGTGACAAAATTTTTGGAACAACAGTGATTTCGAAAATTTTGGAACAACACCTTACATCATGCAGTTTGAAGTTGGGAGATAAACTAAAGAGAATATAGTCTGCCCTACTCTTTTTGTAGATAATGATTGAGAATCCAGAAAAGTTAAGTGATTTTCTTACAAACAAGAAATATTTTCATGCATATTTATTTTTTACAAGAATAATAAAACTAAGTCCTGTTTGTAACTTTATATTGTGATGACCAATGCTTTATTAACTAAATGATACTTTATTGCATAAAGTACTTGTTTACATATATATACATATATAGACACACAAGTACATTATACACACAATTTGTATATTATATACAAATATAGCTGTGTTGAAAATATTGACAGGGATAATACTTTGAAAAACACAAAAGTGTGAAAATCATTCAGTATAAAACATTACTTTATGACAGATGCTAATTAATACAATGGAAGTCGGTGGCTTCAACTAAAACAAATGTTAAAAATCGATACTATACTAATAGTTTTTAAATGTCAGTTAATTAATATGCTGTTGCTTATTCTTTGAGACATTAATTAAAAGCTTATGATAATTGATGTCAAGACGTTTCGTAATCTAAAAATTGGTACTTCAGTTCAAAGTCAATTTTTGATTATCTGAAGAACTTAAAAATTTTTAGAATGTGGCATGTTTTAACACAGTACAGTTACGAAGATGGGAAGGTCTACAGTCACCCATAACCCTAATTTAGCTGTTGTTGGAGGCTTCCATTGAGAGATCATTTAAGATTCATTTGTTTGCAGCATGTAACCAGAAACACAACCAGACTAATTTATACAGAACAGTGAAATATTTTTAGAGCAAACAGATGAAAAGAATAGATGTGGAACTGGCCTCAGCAATGCTAGTGGTCTATGGTCTATGTTAGTGGTCTCATTCCAAGACAACTTCTTTGGATCATATTGTTTTCTAAAGATAGTCAGTAGCTTCTGGGAGGGACAGGGAATGGATGCTAGCAAGGAAGCCCCCAAATATCCACTATATGGAATTATCAGTAAATGTTTCTAGATTATAGTATACTATCCAAATTACCAGACTCTGCAGGCTCCACTTTCTCATTTTCTCTGTCTTTGTCTCTGTCTCACTATTTTTTCCACATGTGCTTTCATCATGTGATTCATAGGATGCATTGAAGGAAATGGTACCTGGTAGAATGAATTTAAGTGAATGCAAATTATTCCATATTCACTTCATCTTATTTTCATACTTAAGATACATTACAGATATATGCGTCACAACAACACCTTCTCTTGTATACAGAAAAATTACAAACTTTGTTCTCTAAAACTTTGAATCCTTTAATCTTCTTGTGGATGAATTGCTCCCTCCTCCTGCCCTCCAAAGCATTAGTCTGTCATGACCTTTCATACCTGTTTTGTCTTTAGAAACAGCTTTGTAAATGTCACAAGCTTAGGATTCTTTTTAGAGGCTTTCGGTTTCAGCTCTATAACCACTGAGTAATCAAATTCAGGTTGGTTGTGGTTCATGATATTTATTGACTGCTAGTTTGGCTTTAGGACCCTAATGCCATAGGTTGAAGTGCCATATTGTCCTATTATCAAGGAAAAGTCTATGGGTCTTGTTAGTTCTCTTTTTATCTATATATTTTAAACATTTCTACAACCTTAATAATTTTAACTTGATAATTTTTCTTCTGTTGATATGCAAGAAAACCAAAAGAAACACAAGCTGTGACCAAGTTGCACCTAGATAATATCATCCAAAGATCGGACTAAGGAATGATGAACAAAACTAGGTCTTCAAATGAAATTGGCAGGAGGAAAATATAGCTAGACATTTATGAAGGCATATGAAAAATCTTACAGAGTTCATGAGCAAAGACAAATCTTACAGAGTTCATGAGCAAAGACAAAACTGAAAATTGAAGGACTATTGATTGCAAAAATGCAGTATTATGGATGATGTTGATATTTCAGAATGGCTTAGAAAAATTATCATTCTCAAGAGCGTTAACCTAATTTTTGAAATACAATAAATTAAGATCAAACCTTTAATAGTACTGATAATCCAGGTAATTGCATAAAGTTTACAAAAAGCCTTGTGGTGAGAAATTTTACTCAAGAGACAGAGCCTGCTCATACCTGGCACAAACCACAATTAGACTGGAGCAAACACTATTGGAGTTGATTAAGCAGCTCAGCCATTGTATGAATGCAGTGAAATGTGTTGCCCCCTCCTGTTTTGCTGGTGCTTTCTAATTGAGCAGGTGTGCTGTTTAAAGGGTGTTCATTAAGTGGATTTTAGTGTGTATGTGTGTGTGTGTCTGTCTGTATGAATCCTATTTCAGATTTACCAAATGGCTCTCAATATTTTTGTTTAAAAATAAACATAAAACAGATAAACCTTGTAGTATTTAGATGAAAATCTGTTTCTGTTACTTATACACCTGAAAAAATAGAGAAGCTTCTTTGTCTTAAAAAAAACGTACCCTTATTTTTCCTTTGCTTTGGCACTTTAAAAAAAATTGTAATTTTTCCAATGCAGTGCTAATCAATTTACCAAAATATTAAAATGAATTTAGAACTCTTGACAGTATTGATTTGCAATGAGTGTTAATCTTGGCAAAGCTTATTCCTTTAGCTGTAATAAGTCCAATTACTCAAAAGTACTTTATTGTAATTTTCTCTTTTTTAAAAAAAATATTTTTGCTTCTTTCTACTCAGCATTAAAATGCTTAGTAACACTATAAAGGTATTTAGCTAGCTTTAGGAATCTCCTACTAGTCTGTAAGACACGGAAAAATAAAGCTTCAGTGTAGACAATTAAATTAGTATACTTAAGAAAAATTAATTCCAAGTGGTTTTATAAGTTACTGGACTCAAAACTATAAATTATGAGCTGTGAGGGGATTTTAAAAGCCATTGTGAACCACTGGCATGATGTTCTACTTTAGTCAAAGGCCAAAAAACATTAGCTTATTGAAAGCAAAACAAAAATAGCATCACCACATATTCGTTGCATTGTTTTTGTGCTTTACAACTTAGAAAATGCTTTGACCGTACATTTTTAAAATGTGCTCACAAAATCCTAAACTGGCAGAAAATTTATGAATAGTTATCTTCATTTTACAGATTAAGAAATGCAGGGATAATGAGATTAAGTTACTACCTGAAATCAGATAGATTATCGTCAGTGGATCTAAGACTTGGATATATGTATATTTGTGTTACTTCTGTTATGCTGAGCTGTTTCCCAGGTCATAATGATCATGAGAGACCAGGTAATATGCATAGTAGATCTACAGAAAGTTTAGACAATACAATGAAAAGATCGGGAATTAACAAGGGATCTAGTAAAAGTCTAGCATCAGATACTAGCCAAGTGATAAATGTGTATTACACACTGAATTATGCATGGTATAGGGAAATAAACGAATAAGTAAATAAGGACATAGGCTTGCCTTAAGATAATGCATATATAATCGGAAAAAAATTATGCATGCACAAGAGAAAAATCATTCAAGACGATTGGGTATAAAATTTTGGAGGTAGGACCTTGAAGAAGAGAACCTGATTTGTATAACATAGAGTCAGGGTATCCAACACAGTAGTCGCTAGTCACACATGGTCACTGAACACTTGAAATGTGGCTAATGCAAATTGAGATGTACTGTTAAGTGTTAAATGTAGAGAGGATTTTGAAGATTTAGTATGAAAAAATGTAAAATATTTTATTAAATCTTTATATTGATTAAAGAATAATATTTTGATGCATTGGGTTAAATAAAATATATTATTAGGGCTTACCTGGTGGCGCAGTGGTTGAGAGTCCGCCTGCTGATGCAGGGGACACGGATTCGTGCCCCGGTCCGGGAAGATCCCACATGCCTCAGAGCGGCTGGGCCCGTGAACCATGGCCGCTGAGCCTGCGCATCCAGAGCCTGTGCTCCGCAACGGGAGAGGCCACAACAGTGAGAGCCCCGCGTACC
>NW_006780679.1:1942523-1951113 GCF_000442215.2 Lipotes vexillifer | reverse complement strand
TATATATATATATATATATAAATAAAATCATTTTCACCCCCTTTTAAGAGTTTTTTAACACGGCTACTAGAAAATTTTAAATCGCATATATATGGCTCATGTTTTAATATTATTGGAGTGGGACTGATATAAAGAGAAGATGAGATGAGGAGCAGATATGCAAAGAGGAGAAAGACACAGAGTTGGTTGGAATAGAAAGAGACTTTTGGTGACACCTTCCATTGCCCTAAATCTTCAATACAGACTACAAATTCTAAACCTTTCTTGTAAACTTTTCTTGTGAAAAGGCCCAGTTTTGCATGCAAGAGAAAGGAAGGTAACTTTTCACTGTTAGCTAAAGACATAGGGATGTATGATTGAGGGGTATAGGAGAGTGTAACTTTATCCCTACTCACATCTTGAATTAATTGAACTAGTAGAAAAGCTGTGGACTTCATCAGACTGTAAAATCAAAGTTTACTTAGCTTTCCCAAAAATGAGAGAAACATTCTGTAGCCTCTGGGTTAAAAATACATTCTTAAGAAATATAAAAAGCACTCTAAATACTAGATTAATCAATCCATTCAATAATATTTAGTGTATTCTTACCAATTATTTTGTGCAATGGTGAAAACAGAAATGAACCCTACATCAGTGTCATGGCAGCTGAATGAATATCTACACTAAGTAAATGAGCAGAAATTGATAATGAAATAGAGAAAATCAGACTCACATCTATTACTGTAACATAAGGAGAAAGTAGTCAGTGTTATGAGGGCTTAATGGAGAAAGAAAAGAATTTCCATCTGGGGATATGATACAACTTCATAGAGAAGATGAAAACTGATTCTTAAGGAAGGATTTAGACATAGGTATGTATACATTTTTGAAGAGTGCATTCTGTCTATAATTAACAAAGTTAATGTTGAAGAGAAAGCTTAATAGGAATGGATAGTTCAAGTTGATTAGAGTGAAGAGATTTTACGTTAGTGTACAACATGGAAAAATAAATTGGGACATATCTTGAAAAGCCTACAATAGTGAGGCCATGAGTTTCAGTGAGGGAGATAATATCATATAGCAGCAAAGTTAAAATAATAATAATAGTAATATAATAATATTAGTAACAGTAATGATAATAATGGTTTATTGCGTGTAAAAATAAGTCAACAATGTGAACTTGTTCTGTGATTGCTAGACTAACTTAATAAAAGTGACAATAATAGCAAAATAACAACAACAAATATAAGTTAACCTGCTAATGCTTCATCTAGTTTTAGGTAATTCCAAAAGAATTACATTTATGAATGTGGCCTTTGCCAGTGGTTTCTCAGATTTCCTTGTCCATATTAATTGGTCTAATCCATGCAGAGTCATTCCTACACTTTTGTACTCAGTTGAAATATTATATAACAAGTCCTGAGATCTGACTTCTTATGCAGCCACTGGGGAGCTAGATGAAACAGCCTGGAAATGGAAAGGCCAGTGAGAGACAGGAGACTGAAGGAATCCAAACAGATACATTTTCCTTTTCTTCCCTCTGTCTGCAATTTCTAGGTTCTCCCTGCTGGTGAACCTTCCACTGAATCCCCACGTGACAAGCAAACTCATTTGCTCTGTGACTTTTGGTTTCTCTTTGCAGGTCATGGGGAAGCAGTAGACATAACAGTAACACAATTCATGCTTCTCCTTGCCTCACTCACCTCACTTGAGGCTTATATCTTTTGAATACATTATCACACTTTAATTTTTGCCAGTCAGTTTTTGTTTTTGTTTGTTTGTTTTTTAAGAAGACTGGGGCTAAGAAAGGGATATTGACAAATGTAATTAAGTCAAAAGGAGGGCAGAAACACTAACATTTTTAAGGTGTTTTTGTTTCAGAAATTCTTTTTTGGTACTTTCACAAATTATCTCTGATAGTACTTCACGGCAACTCCATTATTTCCACGTACAGATGAGGAAATAGGGGTTCAGAAATGGAAAATGTATTACTCAAGGTTAAACAGATAGTAGGGGATAGAACAAAGGCTCAGAGAGTTTGGCTAAATTGCTTGCGGTCTTAGATGTGGCAGAAGAAATAAAAGCTCAGAGAGGTGAAGTAACCAGTTTGATCCACACATAAGTCAATGGGGGTAGAGAAGAATTTCACAGTCTGACGTGACTAACTCTGTGAATTGAGATACCAACTTTTTTGTCTCACTCGCTCTCCCAGAGCAAAGAAGGAAGATGAGGAAATCTTACAAAAGATTAAAATGATTAAGATGCCTACGCAGAAGAAAAGATAACTTCAAGGGACAAAGGAATTTTAGAATATGTGAAGTGTTTTCTTCTGAAAAAGACATTTTAGACTTTGTCTATATAACTCCAATAGCAAAAGAGAGAAATAGCAGAAGAGCCCATTTTGGCTCATAACAGGAACAAAACTTTCTGCAAATTGAAACTACTTAAAAATGCCAAAGGCTTGTGATTTTTCCCATCATTGATAGGGAGTGGGAGGGGTCAAACTGGGTCTGAAAAATTTTAGAAAGACCATGCTGTGGAGAAAGTGTTGGACTAAATTATCTTTATAGTAATTCTTTCTAATGCAGAGATTACATGATTTTGAAATCTTTTAGTTTGACTAATGTTTGAATGCACTGAAATTTTAAAAGCAAGACATTATAAATAGTTGCTATGAATAGATACTATGACCATTTGACCCCAAATTTCAGCTAGGCAAAGATTTCCTTTTAATCATGCAAATGAATACTGGAAAATAGGCGTCTCATTCACAGTGTCATGAGTTTTTAACCTTAAACTAATACAGTGCCCACATCATTGTATGACTATTTTGGAAAGAATTAATTCTTCATTTCATAAGAATAATTGTGTAAAGGTCAAGGTAAGGTTTTCATGCCTGATAAAGAATGTGTTGGTGTCAACTTTAACCCAGTAATTGCCCTCTGTTATCAAGAGTTATTATACATAAAACTTCAGTGACAAGTAGAACATATATCAGCTTTGAGTAGGTGTTAAACATACCCAGGGAGCAAATGTAGCTTTTGAGATATAGGTTGTATGAAAATATCTCATTATTTCAAACCTGATCTTTAAAACTAGATTTTCAATCTATTTTATTATGAAACTTAACTTACAATAATAAAGAATTCATGATTATCATTAATATCAACAAATCTTTTATATACCCCCTGAATAAATTAAAGTCTGTTCAATGATAATTATTTCACATGTCATGTAAAAACATGAAATTTTGTAAAGTTAGCTATTCTTAGAGAAGCAGAATTTTTACAAAGAGATGTCCCAAGAAGTTTACCCAGTAGGAGAAAAGGTGTCTGAATTGGAAATAGCTTCTCACTACAAATAAACTGATTTGGTTGAACATTTATCATAAGCTTTGAGCAAAGAACAAATGCATTTATTTAAGTTGTGGATTTTCCTTAGCATATTAGAATATCTTAGGAAGCATGGCCTTCCATACTCAGAAAGAAGAATGTCTTACAGACTGCCTGATGCATATAATTTAAACTTCCAGTGTAATCATCTTTCTTTGATAACTCTGGAGAAGCAATAAAGACAACTGTAGCCTCACCTAAAGTTTGCACAGGTCTCCCCTGCTTTTTAAACCAAGTCTCATGTATATAATGAAAGGGTCAAGAGTTTTTTTTTTTTTCTCCCTCCAAAGGGGTTACACTAAATGAATTTTTTAGTGTTTCTTTTGAACCCCTCCCCTCCAAACATCTATTATTGATTAATACTTGCTCAAGCTGGAATGCTTTTCCTCAAACCTTCACTTTCAGTTAATAGTGCATCATATTCTACCACCTTCTCTCCCTTTCCCATGGATGTGATTCCCAGAATGATATCCTGGTCTTAAGGTTTCCTCCTTGAGTTTGTCAAAGTATATTGTTGCAGTAGCTGCTTTACTATCTACCTATCTATCTATCTATTATTTTGTCATAGA
This sequence comes from Lipotes vexillifer, assembly GCF_000442215.2. Lineage (NCBI taxonomy): Eukaryota > Metazoa > Chordata > Mammalia > Artiodactyla > Lipotidae > Lipotes > Lipotes vexillifer. Next base: position 1,947,173 of record NW_006780679.1, on the reverse strand, counting down.
AAAATAATTTCAGTGGGTGGATCTTATTTTGGAATGTGTCAGACGTGCTGTGTAAGCCAGGTTATGATTGTGAGTTACTGAAGAAAGTTTCTGAGTAGTTTTGGCTCTCTCTTGGAGATTTCTCTGTTTAGAGATGATATCCCCATGAAATGTAATAGAGAAAGCTATAGGCTGATGAACTCGATTCTACAGTGAGTTATCTTGTTGTACAGTCAAATTTTATAAAATGTATATAGGCCTTCAGGTAATAAATGTTTCTGTAGTGCAAGGCTTTAAATTCAGTAGGATACAGATCTTAGAGAAATTCTTTCATCCTGATTTTGTCCCTAGAAATCAATAAGTAAGACATGACCCTTCTCACGGTGACATCACAGTCTATTTGAAATAGATTTAAGATTTTATTATTCAAAGATTGTAAGGATGGATATTCTTATGTGGTTCCAGAGCACATGTTTAATATTGTAGGGGAGAATAGAAGTGAACAGAAATGGGTTTGTTGGACTAGGTGACCTGAGCGTAATATAATACTGATAAAACTAAAATTTTGGAAACTAGAAAATAAAATTTATTTTACTTAACTTAGGAAAGTTAGAACTTTTCCTTTTGAGTAATTGGCAATATTATGAAAAAAAAATGATAACTTAAAGATAAGAGTATAATACTCCCTATGGTAGATAGGATTGTGGTTTCTATGGTCTTCTCCCTTGCCCCGATCCCTACCACTCACATTACTTCTGTGTTACCCTCTATGGCAAAAGGACTTTGCAGACCATATAAATGTTGTGCACTTATTAATATAGGGAGGCTGTCCTAGATTATCCAGGACAAGTCATTGTTAGCGCAAGTTCGTGTTCCCAATGCACAGTGAGGCCAAACAAACCAAAACGTTGGAGTTTGGAGCAGAGAAAGGTTTATTGCAGGGCCATGCAAGGAGAGGGGTGGCTCCTGCTCTAAAAAATCCTTGAGCTCCCCAAACGGTTTCTTGAGGCAAAGCACTTTTAAAAGCCAGCCGGGGGTGGGGGTGGGGGTCGCAGGGTATGTGAACAGCTCGTGCACAATTCTTTGGCTGATGGTGAGGTAACAGGGCGATGTCACAGGGTTCAACACTATCAGTCCTTAGGCTCCAGGAGGCCTGGGGTTAATGTGCTCATGGTCATCAATAGTTAACATCTTCCATTTGATGGGGGGTTTTCACATCTGTAAAACAACTCAAGAAATGCGCATCAAATACTGTTATCTAGGTACTTCAGAGAGGAGCTGAAGCAAAGAATGCAGGGGAAGGGCCTGTCCCTGGAAGGCCCCATAAGGGCCTGCTCAGTTACATAATCACATGGACCTGTAAGAGAGTAAGAGGGAGGCAGAAGTGTCAGAATGAGAAATGAATGTGTTGGAGAAATGTGCCATGAGGAAGAGTCAACCTGCTGTTACTGGCTTTGGAGATGGAGAAAGGAGGCCATGAGCCAAAGAATGTGGGAGGCCTCTAAAACTGGGAATGGCCCCGGTTGACAGCCAGCAAGGAACTGGGACCTTACAGCTGCATGAAACAGAATTCCGCCAACAACCTAAATGAAGACGGACATGGATTCTCTCCTGGAGCCTCCAGAATGGATCACAGCCCTGCAGATACCTTGATTTCTGCTTTTAGACTCTAAAGAGAAACGCTGCTGAGCCAAACTTCTGACCTACAACAACTATGAGATAATAATGGGTGTTGTTTTAAGCTGCTAAATTTGTGATTATTTGTTAAGATAACAGTAAAAAAAAACACACTTCCCTACAGTTTTAGGCAGCCCCATCACTGCTTCTGTATTTAAACTCTTGTGTCTCTGTGTGTGTGTGTGTGTGTGTGTGTGTGTGTGTGTGTGTGTTAAAATTTCAGTGCACTCAGATGTTGTGGTCCCATTTCTTCAGTGTGCACCTGGGACTGGAGAAATAATTTCTCTGACTTCCTTTACAATTTATAATACAACTGGCAACTTATTCTCCTACTTAAAATTTTTTGTGAGACTATTTTAGAGATGGAAAAGAACAATAATATTATCTACTTCATTGTGGCCTGATGTCACAGTTCATGATTGTTCCAAAATTAAGCAGATGCATCTAAATTGCCAAAATTTTATTTCATATTAGCAGGACAATAGCAAGGCACGGGACAAAATAATGTTCTTATTTCCTTTTATCCAGACTTGTTGCTCACACATTTACTCAGTCATCATTTTGGAGGTTTGGATATAGTGTCATGAAATTATTAGCCATGCATAAAAAGTTATAGATCTTGTTAGAGTTTGCTGAGATTTTCACTATTAGCCGAGCACTGTGGAAGAAAATTGTCTTAAGAATATTAGTATTGGGCTTCCCTGGTGGCGCAGTGGTTCAGAGTCCGCCTGCCGATGCAGGGGACATGGGTTCGTGCCCCGGTCCGGGAAGATCCCACATGCTGCGGAGCGGCTGGGCCCGTGAGCCATGGCCGCTGAGCCTGAGTGTCCGGAGCCTGTGCTCTGCAACGTGAGAGGCCACAACAGTGAGAGGCCCGCGTACCGCAAAAAAAACAACAAAAAAAAACCAAAGAATATTAGTATTGTTAATGCAAAGTGCTGTGTCTGTCTTTGCCAAAAATTTGTATGTGTCTTTTACATAAGTTTCCCACTGGAGGTCTGTAGATTTAAAAACAGCAGGAAAATCATATATGTTATGAAGCTGCACTTTGTTTAGCTCTAGTACTATGAGCCAGGAATCTCGTGATATCTTTTTTACATATTCTCAGCCTGTTTCCTGAGAATTTCTTACTACCCTTAAGGAGAGAAAGGTATTTCTTTCTCATCTATTGGGAGATTCTGGGAGTCTTTCTTAAGGTCTCGTTTTGCATGGCTTGATGCCCCTGCCCACATTGATAACTCACCAAGGGCTCCAGATTTTATAATTCAGTCTGATTAGGCTGTAGTCTACCACATCATTACGTAAAATAGTGTTATAACAGTACACATTCAAGTAAAACACTAACACAATTAAGATTAAAGAACGGGTTAAGTAGAAATGGGGGAAAAACACATTTTTCTTCCCCTGCTCTGTAAATAGCAGGTTGACTCAGACATCTTCCTCATTTAGTAAACTACCTAAAAACAATAGGCTATAATGAGGTAAGTTGTCAGCTTCACATTACAGCATAGCTTGGGGGGGTGTGTTCTTTTGGTAAAGGAGTGTATTTTTGTAGGAAAAAAGAAGTAAGTGTGTCAGTGTATCAAGTTAAAATCTCAGTGACAAACCAGTGCTAACTAGCACATGTCTGCATGTCACCAGAGGTGGCTGTGCCTGACATTTCCTGGAGGACAGCCTATAGTTAAGTGGTATTGAAAGGCACCACAGGCATTATAGCAAATGTATAGGGGACAATGAACAACAATGGGGTAAAATCAAGCTATTTGAGCTAATGGCTGAAGCTGTGTTCAGTGTATTATACTGGTGCCATTCACTGTGGCTAAGGTTATGTCAGGGTTTTCATAATAGAGCTACTATTTTAGAGTTTTATAACCTGGCAATAAAAATTGGCTTCTGGCAAAAACTTGACATACAAGACAAGACCTCAGCAAGAAAGTGATTTTTGAGAAATCGTATTTTGTTGCGGGGAGAGGGTATGGAATATGTTTTGTTGTTTTAGATGTCCATTTGAGTTTCTGAAACTCAAAATACAGGTCAGATTGGAAAATGGCATTTTGTAAGTTATTCAGCTACAAGGAGGAATCAAATTTGCGAAAGCCTGGTCAAACAATACTTATTGTTACAGGCTTGGCTGAAAACATTTTTATCTTTCAAAATGTTTTTTCCAGACTTTTCAAAGTGGGAGTATGTGTGATGACTCACAGTCTTTTATTTTAATATACAGAAAGGCATGGTTGTGTGAAGATCAAGCAGTTAAAAGGGGTTTTATTTTCAGAAGGTAATATATTATGATATATTGCTTGTTTTTTGAAGTTAAACTCCTTAATAACACCTAATTCATTAATCCTATTATTAAGTGTCATAGATTCATTGCATCTAAATATTGGGGAAAAATCCAACTTCCAAAAGAGCTGGAAGATATATCTCTGTTATCATTACCATTATCATCCACTATTCATTGTATCTTGAGTCTGTGCCCAGTAGTGTACTGGTGACTTGGGTACACTGATGTAACATGCAGTATTTGACCTCATGGATCTTTGATTCACATGTTGTCATAGAGAGAGATATACACAAAGAAGGAATAAGGTAAAAAGGAACAAAGTGTACACATATATGTGCTGTTGTACACTAAAAATATTAATGATAGTTTTCAGAATAGAAATTTTAAAACCTTTATTTTAAACATTTGCAGTAGGCATGGGGCTTATCGGGTTATAAGAACTGAGTTGCAGAGAAGGAGAGAAGAGAAAGTTGAGAGATTTGGAAAAGGAATGATGCCAAAAGGGTAGAGGGGAGGACATTAGCAGAGCAGTGATTCCTGACTACAGAAGATGTAAATGGTGATTTTGATGTTGATATTATTAATAACTATTAATATATTGTTAACAATAAATAGTATTAATATTATTAGTGGGTTTCCCTGGTGGCGCAGTGGTTGAGAGTCCACCTGCCGATGCAGGGGATACGGGTTCGTGCCCCGGTCCGGGAAGA
>NW_006780679.1:1822390-1941093 GCF_000442215.2 Lipotes vexillifer | reverse complement strand
GGAAAGGTAAGAGGCCACAACAGTGAGAGGCCCGCGTACCACAAAAAAAAAAAAAAAGTATATAAAAGACTCTCAGGTGAGCAATTAATCTGTATCATAGATCCTTCTTTTCTATTCCCAGAATTCAATTTTAAAGACCAAGAGTATAAATAGGAATAATGCCAACATCAACTCTGGTTTTGAGGAAAAGCTGTCATGTATGTGCTGGAGATTTTGATGAAGAACTGCCATATAAAGACAGTAGAAGATTAAGTGAAATACTAACTTCTTTAAAAGTCATAAACTACCAAATATCACTTAACAAGAAATAGATAACCTGAATAGTTCTACAACCATAAGTGTATTGAAGCTTTAGTTAAAAACATTAAGCCTGTATACACACAAATAAACACACAAATTAAAAATATATATATTAAAGGCCCAGATGGATTCACTAGTGCATTCTCCCAAACATTTAAAGGAGAAATAAACACACTCTAGCAAAACTCTTCCAAAAAATATTAAAGAATAGGGTATCTTCCCTAAATCATTCTGTAAGGCCTAAATGACACACCAAACTCAAACAAGAATATCACAGGAAAACTACAGAGAAGTTATCTGTACAAGCATAGATGCAGAAATCTAAACAAAATTTTACAAAATAAATTCTAACAAAAAATGCAAAGGATAATACATCATGACCAAATCAGATATAGCAAATGAATGCAAAGCTGGTTTAACACTGGAAAAACAATAATGTAATTCTGAATAAAAATGAAAAAAAATCTATGTGATCTCTATGTGATCTTCTGAGTATATGCAGAGAAAGCATTTGAAAAAAATCAAATATTCTTAATTAAGAAAAAACTAATAAAACTTCTCAGCATACGAGAAAGAAAAGGGAAATTATTCAACCTGAAAAAAGAGCATCTAAGAAAAAATCATAATAATTGAAAACCAGACAGTCCCTCTAAAATCAGTAGCAAGGGAAAGATGTCTGTTCTCGTTACTTCTATTCAACTTTACACATTCTATCCAGTGAAATAAAGCAACAAAGATAATTAAAGATAATAAGGCAATAGAGATTTACAAAAAAATACCCAGATTAGAAAAGAAGAATAAACTTTTATTGAAGATGTCTTGATCATCTATTGCCAGTAGATCCTACAGAATGTAGCAAAAAACTACTATCACTATTGAGTTTAATAAAGTTGTAGGATACAAGATCATTATTAAAAAAATTAGTTGAATTTCTATACACTAGACAAAAACAATTGGAAATTAAAATTTTAAGTAGAATTAAATATATGAAATACTTACAGATAGTAAAAATGATATGTAAAATCTATACTCTTAAAACTATAAAACTGATGAAGAAATTAAAGAAAAACTAAATAAAAAGAAAAATGCATTATAATTATGGATCAGAAGACTCACTATTATTGAGATGTCAGCTCTCTCTAAATACATCTGTAGATTTACTCCCGGTCAAAATTTCCAGTTTTCTCTTTTTTTTTTTTCCGCAGAAATTGACAAGCTGATTCTGAAATGTTTATGGAAACACAAAAGACTTTCCCAGAACACTGAAAAAGAAAAATCGTGGAGGACTTGACCTCATTTTAAGTCTTATTATAGACCTACAGTAATCAAGATGGTGTACTATTGATATAAATGTAGACAAATAGATGTTGAGAACAGAATAGATCCACACATATATGGTTAATGAATTTCAGCAGAAATACAAAGTAATTCAAGGGGAAAGAATAAGCTTTGTAACAAATGATGCTGAAAATTTAATATCCATATGTAAAAATAAAAAGAACAAAGAGAAACAAAAAAACTCAACTCATGCATATGCAAACTTAACTCCCAGTGGATCATATAGCTGTGCATTAAACCAAACCTAATATACACCTAAAGGTAGTATACACACAAGAAATATACATACATATGTAACTCCTATCTAATATGAAATAATGGAAATAATTGGAAAAATTATAAACTGAAATATAAATTTTACATATATTTCAAACAAATGTTTGATAATATACAGTTTCTATTTTTTACTTTAAGATAAAACACAATACTACCAGTAGACTCATGGACAAAGTAAATTATAAATGGCTAAGAAGTCAATAAAAACAAGTTCAATCTCTTTTCAGCAATAGTTCACTCCTAGATATTTTTAAAAAATAGGCATGTGCATAAAGATTTGTGAGAATGGAAGTAATCATAACGTAATGGTGAAAAGTTAGATACAAATTAAACATCTAATCTTATAAGATTGGTTAAACAAATTATAGAACTTCTATTCTCCAATGGTCTTGGGTTACTTTTTTAATAAAAAGTAAAAGAAAAGTAAATATGGGGAATAGAAACAAAAGACTTTAGAAGTTAACAAATGCCAGCTGATGGTATTTCTTTGATTCTGTAAGCAACGGAGAATAATAGAAAGGAACAAAGAAGAAAATTGTTTTTTCATAACTCATTGTCTAATTCTATATTTGACCTTATATGCTGCATATATGTGACTCTTTTCAGGATAATAATGAGGTCTTTAAGCATTGAGGATTTCTCATATACCCACAGAAAGTTATATAGAGTCAATGGCCAGTATGTACAACAATTTCCATATTAAGAAATCAAGAATTTTGAGGAAAATGACCATATATCTGCATTTTTCAGGTATTGTCCAGTCTAATACTTGACACAATTTAAAATTGAACTACCAGAAGGCTAAATTTGAAAGAATATTATGAAACTAATGAGGCTATAATTTTGGGTTATATTTCATTGTGATGATTATATTTTTCTAATTAGTAAGGATTTTTTATCTATATTGGCAATTCAAAATGGATATATGATCATGAAGCATGTGGCAAGAGATGTGTAATACTGGGGTTAATTGGGTGGAAAGTTCAATGACAAAACAAAATGAAATAAAACCTGAAAGGGCATGAAACCAAGCTAAAAAAGGTACAGTAGATGACATCTAGGAAAACTGTGAAATTTTTCACAACAGTAAGTTAAAAGCATTTGGATGAATGCAGAGGGTAGGAGGAGGAGAGGGATATACAATATACTAGAAAAGAACCCATCTCTCTGAGTAGAATATTCTGAGAACTTCCTAGAGAGTAATTTTCCCAAGGAAGTCAAATATTATAATCACGGACTTCCAACCAAGCATAGAATATTCTTGTGGTTTATCTCACCACATCATACGTATTAGGTTTAAAATGCACAATCTCAACAAATCAAGTCTTTCTCAGCACTCCTGTGTAGTCAGGTGACTGAAGTTAAATGTGTGGGAGATAGCAAGATGCTACAGTGTAGCATATTCATTAGTAACTTATAAGGATCTTCAGAGGAAGCAGAAAGTACTGAAGTTAATTTGCAAAATTTGTTTTATAGACAAAAATGTGGCAAATATGTGTAATTATCTCAAACATAGGAAAGGTGACATAAAAATTTTGAGTTATTGGGGCTTCCCTGGTGGTGCAGTGGTTGAGAGTCCGCCTGCCGATGTAGGGGACGCGGGTTCGTGCCCCGGTCCGGGAGGATCCCACGTGCCGCGGAGCGGCTGGGCCCGTGAGCCATGGCCGCTGGGCCTGCGCGTCCGGTGCCTGTGCTCCGCAGCGGGAGAGGCCGCAGCGGTGAGAGGCCCGCGTACCGGAAAAAAAAAAAAAAAAAAAAATTTGAGTTATTTACACATAAAGTACAAATAAAATGATTATTCATATGTAATCTTTTCTCAAATTTTGGTTTTACTCAAAATTAGAAATAAGTACCGTGAATACTAAGATATCACATGGTATTTAATAATATTAATAGATAGCATTCTCTATTCTTTTATAATAGCTGATGTCTGTTCTTTAATTCAGCAGACATTTATTATGCAGTGATGGCACACCCAGCATTTTATTAGGTGCTGTGGAAAATGTAAATAGCAGACAATCCAAGATTTGTCTGAAGTCAGGTTTCTGAGAAGCAAAGCCTAAAAGTGATTTGAGTGAGGGAGTGTTTCTTAGGAAAGCCCTAGAAGCAGGGGAGTGAAACCAGATTGGGTAGTAAAGGGGAACTGAGCAAGGATGTGGTCTCAGGTAAAGTGTAGCTTTGGTCTGATCCACAGGTGAAAACCATAGAACGTGCTCTGTACTTCAGAATCGTTCCCTCCTGGAGGCAAAAGGGCTGGTTCTCTGTTTCCTGTATGAGAGTCAATTACTGGCTATGAGGAGGCCTTGGGAGGGCTCACCTTCCAAGTGAGGTGATTCCATCCAACCTAGGGATATTCTTCAAGGAGGAGGCAGCTGCGAGCCATGAGGAGCTGGGAGAGAGAGCACCCAGCCTGCCAGAAGGAAAAGGCATGAAGTAACTAGTGCAAGACTTTTCCTTCTTCTTTCCCTTGGCTGTTTACTTCTTAGTCTCTTATCGCCCCGATAATCCCAGCAGACACGTTTTTAAAAACCATGTCATCATTTCCGTGTTTCTCACCTACATTTTAGTATTGCTTCGTGAACTCTAGTGGTACCTTCGACTTTCTTCACTGCATCTGTGACACTTAGGCTAATCTGATTGTTGAATGGAGTCAGGGTTGCTCAGAGTAGTTAACTTCACTAACCAAAACCTTCCAATGACCTCCCGGATCCTTGAGCATGGCCTATCGTACCCTAAAACTCTGGATCTCTAATACTTTACTGATGCTCTTTCCTGTCGCTCACTACTATGCCCAATACACCCATTCAACTCCAGTCACCTTAGCCTCTTGCTGATTCTCAAACATGTTAAACGCACTCCTGCTCAAGGTCATTGCAATGGCTGGTCACTCTACCTGGAACATTGTCCTTGTCCAGTAAGTTTACTCACTTCCTGCCTGTAGGTACCTGATCAAATGTCATTTTGCCAGTTGGACTTTTCTGATCACACAATCTAAAATAGCTCTCCACTTAAACACATTTATCACTACCTGAAATACTATATACTTTTTGATTGGCCGATTGGTTGTCTGTCTAATCAAACTAGAATATTAAGCATATGCATAAGAGTAAGAACACTGTTCCATTCACCACTGGTTCCCTTACACCTAGAACAACGTCAAGACCATAGCAGATACTCAGTGAATATCTGGTTAATGAATAAATAGGTGTTGAAGGAGCAAAAGAGAGAAAATACTCTGCAATTGTCACAGAAAGCCATGCTGAAATGACTTTTGTGCTGAGACTTTACAGGTAGGAAAGTAGATGAGAACTTTCCAAGCAGAGAAAGGAGCCAGTGCTTCTGAAGCAACAAAGCACAAATGTCTCTGCCATTCTTTGCTCATGCTCACTACTTTGGAGAGCCCATCAGTAATCTCAGCAGTGTTCTCCATGAGGATACCTCTCAGATCTATATTCTACTTTCCATTACAAGGCAGCTTGCTGGATATTTGCAGTTACATGGTCTTTTGTGATCTTAAAATAACACTTTCTAGATTTATTCCTGTCTTTGTGGCTGAGGTATTAAAATGATCAGAGACATCTCATTGTCCCTCGTCCTCTTGTCCTATCAGTTAATAACTTTTATTGATTTTTTTCCTTATAATATCCTTTATTCTCTTCATACCTACTGCTATAGCCATATCCTAGTATGTCATGCTATCGACTGGTTTCTCTGACTCTAGACTCTTCCTTTTTAATTCATCCTGCCCAATAGTGCAACATGAACAACTCTAAATTATACTTTCAGCATGTCACACAATAAACTCCTGCAGTTATCTACAGTGTTTACTTCCAAAGTCATAGCCTAATAGTCAAGGCCATCCAGGACTTGGCACTGACCAACTTCCTACTTTGTCCTCTTTCTTCTTCTTTCTTTGAAGTCTCAGTTTTTTTCACATACACTTATCTACTGTTGTGCTTTTGCCCAGTTTCCCATCATCCTGGAATGCTATCCCATTCCTACAGTATAAATTTAACCTGTTCTTTCTTTGAAACCTGGCTCAGTCTTCCCCCTGCACACAAGTGCCCTGACCAATCCATTGAAAAGGATCTTCTGTGTATTTTGAACATCTAAAAATTTCATCTCTATGATTCATTTGGAAAGTAATCAGGGATTAAATCAAGGTGCAGGATGGAACCTACTGCCTAGTCTCAGCTGGCCCAGGCCATCTTGTACAATATTGTGAAATTAACCTCCCTAAATAGGTTCTACCACCCACAGAATCATAAGATTTAACTTCAGTAAATATTTATACATGTTATCCTTTCTGACTAAAAGTTTATTTACTACTGTTTTACATATAAAATTCCCACTTAGCCTTTAAAGATTCACTCAAGAACAGAATCATTTCAAGTAAGATGTAACTAACCTTTCTGTGTTAACCTCTGCTTCTACTTCTGTTGGCTCAGCACCAGGAGGTTACTTTTGTTACAGCTATGACTTTATGTATGAACAAAGATTTTGAATTGCAGAAATTAAGAACATAGGCTTCAGAGTTCGACCTGGATTCAAACTTGACTCTGCCTCTTTATTGCCTTTATGACCCCAAACAATTAGATGTGATCATGTGTTGTGCTCACTTCAGTTCCTAAAAATAACTGTGGGTGAATGAAACCAAAATGTCTTGTTTTTGTCATCCTGTAGCTTCACAAAAGCAAAGTGGATAGGTCCTTTGGTGTTCTCTTTAAGTTTAAAGGGTGTATGTAATCATATACAAACTAAGAAGGAAATGGATGGAGAGGGTGTTGCAGATTGGGATAGCTACTCTAATTCTTCACGGAAAACCCTCTCACTTTTGTTTTACATAATTTTGGTCACTTAATTTGCATAGCTGTTCTCTTGTCTTTCACTTGCTTATCTGATAGCAGTGTGTGGTTGTTTTCTTTGCCTTTTGAGAGCTCTGGATGATACCTTCTTTCATTACAAAACTTCCTTAACAAAAATAGTATCAAAATACGTATTCATATTTAATGTTAGAAGAACAAAAACTGGAATAGTGTTACTCACCTGGCAGTTATCTTGCACTTACACATTTATTCTCCTAGAATATGTCAACATAGATAATGTTATTACATTTTATTTTTTTGTCATATGATTTCTTTATCTTTTGAGGAATAAACTGCCAGCTTCTGTTATCCTAGGTAATACCCGTTTCTTCTAACGATGTACAGCTCTAAAAATATTTAACAGTGCAATAAATATTATTAACTGAAAAAAGGAATACTTCATTCAGCAAATTTAGTATGAAAGACTTTATTATATTTGTCATTTAGAATGCTTCTGCCTTTCAATAACAAAATCCCTGACTCAAAATGACAAATGACAAGGAAACAGTATTGTCACTGTAATAGGAAGTCTTGATTCATGATGAGTGTCAGGCTTGATTGATTTTTTTTGGCACAACAATATGATCAACTCTACCAGTTCTTTTTATTTCTGGTCTCTGCCATCATAAACATTTGCTTCCTTCAGGATGGATGCAACATTTCCAGCCATCAAATCCAGAAGGAATAACAAAAGGAAACAGATCATTTATCCCTTCATTCTCTCTTAAGAAATAGGAAAATTGCCAGAAACCACTGACCAAACTATTTCTCCCCCCCACCCCCACCCCATGCCTCATTGGTGAGATTTTGGCCTCATAACCATTGCTGGGCCAATCAAGTTCACTCCTTGGAATGCAACGGGCCAAATTTCCAAGGCCAATCTCGTAGTCATGCAGTCTATGCAGTAGCACAAGAACCTGGGCTTGGAAGAGTTCCATTCTTAGTTTAGTATACTGCTAGTATCATCTTGAAAGTCTTAATAATCTTTAAACAAGGGACCTGCGTTTTCATTTTACACTGGACCTCGCAACATTATATGGCTGATTGTCCATATTCCCCTGAGGTCATTAGCTATATGAGGCAGGGATGGCTAGTATTTGTACGTCTCCAAGAAAAGAGAATGGGGGGGGGCGGGGGTGCTAGGTAGACAACCAGCAGGTTTTAACTCCACTCGTTATTTGACTTTAGAATGGTTTTAGTCCAGTCTAAATCACCAAGAGAAACAACAGTGAAATGACCAGTGCTACACATACTAGAAGATTAATTCCTCACGTTAAAGAAGCCACTGAGTACAAACTAGAAATTGGTGTTGTAGTGGAGGATTTAAAGGGAAGTGATTAAGAGTTAAGGCTTGTCTTCTTACATTGTTGCTCCTGATATCACCCCCAAATCGTAATTGACCCGATGAAACTGATTTTCCTCCATCGATGCCTACTTCCCAAACTTAACACATTACCTTCTTTGTCCTCATGCACACACACACACACACACATTAAAAATTTTCACCTATTGTCCCGCCCCCGGCCTCCCGCCCTTCCCCTTCCCGCCCGCTCTCCTTTTCCCCAGTCGCCTCACGCTTGCAGTTTTTGGCTTTCACCCCCACCAGTGACCAAAGACTTGACTACTCAAAGTCCAGCTCCTCAGAACACTGCTCGACATGGACACCGGTGTGATTGAAGGTGGATTAAATGTCACTCTTACCATCCGGCTACTTATGCATGGAAAGGAAGTTGGCAGTATCATTGGGAAGAAAGAATCAGTTAAGAAGATGCGTGAGGAGAGTGGTGCACGTATCAACATCTCAGAAGGGAATTGTCCTGAGAGGATTATCACTTTGGCTGGACCCACTAATGCCATCTTCAAAGCTTTTGCTATGATCATTGACAAACTGGCAGAGGACATCAGCAGCTCTATGACCAATAGCACAGCTGCCAGTAGACCCCCAGTCACCCTGAGGCTGGTGGTCCCTGCTAGTCAGTGTGGCTCTCTCATTGGGAAAAGTGGTTGCAAGATCAAGAAAATATGTGAGAGTACAGGGGCTCAGGTCCAGGCGGCAGGGGATATGCTCCCCAACTCAACTGAGGGGCCATCACTATTGCTGGCATTCCGCAGGCCATCATTGAGTGTGTGAAACAGATCTGCATGGTCATGTTGGAGACTCTCTCCCAGTCCCCCCCGAAGGGCGTGACCATCCCGTACCAGCCCAAGCCGTCCAGTTCTCCAGTCATCTTTGCAGGTGGTCAGGACAGGTACAGCACAGGCAGCGACAGTGTGAGCTTTCCCCACACCACCCCATCCATGTGCCTCAACCCTGACCTGGAGGGACCACCTCTAGAGGCCTATACCATTCAAGGACAGTATGCCATTCCACAGCCAGATTTGACCAAGCTGCACCAGTTGGCAATGCAACAGTCTCATTTTCCCATGACGCATGGCAAGACCGCATTCAGTGCAGGTTTGGATGCGTCTGCTCAGACTACTTCTCATGAACTCACCATTCCAAGCGATTTGATTGGCTGCATACTCAGGCGTCAAGGTGCCAAAATCAATGAGATCCGTCAGATGTCTGGGGCACAGATCAAAATTGTGAACCCAGTGGAAGGATCTACTGATTGACAGATTACCATCACTGAATCTGCTGCCAGTATTAGCCTGGCTCAATATCTAATCAATGTCAGGCTTTCCTTGGAGACGGGTGGCATGGGGAGCAGCTAGAACAATGCAGATTCATCCATAATCCCTTTCTGCTATTCACCCCCACCTGTGATCCATCTGTGTAGTTTCTGAACAGCGATTCCAGGTTTTAAATAGTTTGTAAATTTTCAGTTTCTACACACTTTATCATCCACTCGTGATTTTTTAATTAAAGCATTTTAGTTCCTTTCTCTGTTCAGCTGTTAATGCTGAGATCCATATTTAGTTTTATAAGCTTCTCCCTGTTTTTGTTTTGTTTCGTTTTGTTCTTTGGGGGGGGTTTTTTGGCTCATGAAATTTTTTTGTTTGTCGTGGAAATGTAAGAGTGGAATATTAATACATTTCAGTTTAGTTCTGTAATGTCAGGAATTTTTCAAAAAAATTAAAAGATGGACTGGAGCTTCTTCTTTATGAATAGAAAAAAAAATTTTTTTTTTCAATGCCTCTTATTACAAAAGAAAAGCGGAAAATCCTTACCCAGTATTACAAGGGCCAACATGATTTTTCCCTCTACACCTACATTATGTAGCACTTGTTGCTACTTCAGACTCTCAGCTCTGGCCAGCTGGGCTTTTCACTTTCATTTGAGCTCCATGTTGTCTGCAATTTAGGAATCTTTGTCATGCTATTTTGCCTGCTTCCACTTCCCTCCTGTCCTGTTTATCACAACAAACTTTTATTCATAGTTAAGATCAAATTTGGAGTCATTTCGTCAGAAAACTTTCGCTGCACCCAATTCCAGATCCACTTATTTTGTTATGGAGCCTATAGAATTATATTGCTTTCTTTAAAAACTGGTGTCTCAGTTCATATGCACACTTTTATCAGTATCTGCAATTTGTAGATTAATAGCAAGAAAGCTTAAGCCCAGGAGATCAAGGATAGCAATAAAAAACAGTTTCATGAAGCTTTTTCAAAATTTGACTCAAATCCTCTTAGAACCACTAATGGGTAATATGCAAAGATAGAATTGTGTCACATGCCTAACTAGAGATTTTGTCTGTTGAGGATGTGAGTTAGTTAACTAAGCTTCATAATTACATTTAATTGGTGTGTCTGTTATTCACTCAAACATACAGCTTTTAAGTCACTTATTTTTTTATTTGAACCTATATAATTGCCTGTTTTGATTTAAACAGGAAAGCAACAAAAATATTTGAATACCCTGATTCAGTGACAGATCTATATTCTTTTGTTTAAATGATTTCTAAGGTACTTTGAGGATTCTTTTAAACTCTAACCTTTAACCTGACTATTTCATTAAATGCTTTCCAGTCATTTCATTGTTTTTTGAATCTTCTTGCATTGCTTTCCAAACTTAAACACTGAAGTACTTATGAATCTGATGGGCTTGAGATGCTTCCTAATGAAGTCTGGAGGACAGATTTTTATTCCTCTCTTGACTTTTTGTCCTTCATTAAAGACAACTTTGAATTTATATTTTCATTAGGCCTCTTTCCAAGTGTTATCAATTGGTTGGTGATCTGATTACTAATTAAAGATCTGGAGTTCAAAATAGAGCTGCAGATTTAAAAATGTAGTGTGTGTGTGAGTGTGTGTGCGTATGTGTCTGTATCTGTGTCTATCCATATAATATATACATAAGCACACACATTGGTGACTACATTGTTTTTTAGAACTCAGTGTTTGTATCAAATCCATCCATCCATCCATTCATTCATTCATTCACTAAATAATTATTGAGTATCTGCTATGAGCCCAGGTACTCATTTAAACCAGCAGTCCCCAACTGTTTTTGGCACCAGGGACCGATTTCATGGAAGACAATTTTTCCACGGACTGGGATGGGGATGGTTCCGGCGGTAATGCGAGCGATGGGGAGCGGCAGATGAAACTTGGCTCGCTTGCTCACTCGCCACTCACCTCCTACACAGTTTCAATCCCCTCTTTTCTTTGATGTTCTTGAGGAGGAATGGGTGTGGAACAAGGGAATAAAGTTTTAGATTGAGAGGTTAATCATAAACTTGACAGAGGAACTCAGTTTTAGTTCTGCTTCTGTTTCAGTAACACTGTCATTTAACTTACATTCTAGTAATGGAGACAGATAATGACAAGAAAATAAAATATGTGCTCATAACAGTATATGTATAAGTGTATAACAGATAATGTATAAGTGTGATAGTTATACAACAGAGAATGATTGAGATAAGGAAGAGAGTTGCTACTTTTTGTAGGGGGTCAGGGAAAATCTATCAGAAAATGTGATATTTGAATCAGACAAAGACGTTAAAGCAGTTATTATAACTATTTCCCACATGTTCAAAAGGTTGAATAAAGGCAAACAAGATATAAAAAGACTCAAATTGAACTCTAGTATTAAACTACAATTTTTGAGGTGAAAAAATAATCAGATTAGGCAGCTTAGACTTTGTAGAAGGAAAGATTAGTTAACTTGAAGACATCACAGTACAAACTATCTGAAATAAAACACATCGATAAAAAAGAAATTTAAAATATAAAAAGCAAAGTGGATCAGTAAGCTGTGGGACAACTTCAAACAGCCTAACAGATGTGTAGTTGAAGACCCTGAATGGAGAAAGGGGAAAAATAAAAAAAAAAAGAAAATATGATATTTGAGCTGTGACCAAAATAATTAGAAGGAATGAGCAAGATGACAATTTCAGAAAAAAAATTAGCTCAAAGTAAACTTAGTTTAGCCTTGAGGTAGGAACTGAGTCCACCTTTATATAGATAGAAACTTTAATTGGTTGGGAAATATTTTCTAAATCCAAAAATCTTGGGCTTGTTCTATTTTTATTTCTTGCTTTGTGACTGCATGAAGGGGCAACACCTGGCTATTACTCATGAAGTCAAGGACTCTTCATACTTCTGAGATGAAATTTTTGTCCTGCTTGCCTCTGATTGACTATGCCATCTTGTTCAAATTACTTAACTTCTTGGATGCTGTTTTTAAAATTACTTAAAAGGTTTTTTCTTTTTTGTTTTTTGTTGTTTTGTTTTTTTAAGAGAACAGTCATTCTTGTCCTGTTATCTTGCAGGAGGGTAAATTTGTAAGAGAAACTGTGTAGAGTCATATTTAAGGAGAAGATTTGGGAACTGGATTTGTAAAACTGGATTTGCTTGTGAAAGCTTAAGCAAATTACTTAGCATTTCTGAATCTCAGTTTCTGATCTGTAAATTATGGGATAATGGAATCCACATCAGAGCTATTGTGAGAATTAAAGGAGATAATTTGTGGAAAGTATCTGGCACATAGGAAGTACTCTCAATAAATCTTAGGTATTATTACTATTAATCAGAAAAAGTAGTGACCGTGAAAGTTCTTTGCAACTGGAAGAAACTCTGTTTATAAACAGAGGCTATAATTACGTGTCTGGTAAGTAGTCACACAGTAATTATGGGGTAGTGGCTTTAAGCATTTTGCTAAAGAATAGTCTTTATTTTTTTCTTAATTTGTGACATATTTTGAGTAGAGAATTGGGCTGTTTTAGAACCATTATAATCTACCATAATTCACCACTGTTTTTCAAAATTTTCTGTCCAGAAATAGCTTTTTCACTTGAGATATTAGACATGTAATAAGTCATCATATTTGTTATCTCCAGGGAGGTAAGTATTCCTTATCCTCTTATGGAGGGCTGAATGTTTTCATCTGGCCCTCTAATCTTAAAGAGACAAAGAAGTATTCCCTTCCTTAAGCACTGTGTACAAGGTGAATGAAGATAAATAGCAAGGCCACAGTGAATAATTATATACTAAACGAAATGTGCAATTATTAATGGTACTGTTTTACTTTTAACACTTTAATTGTCTGCCAGAAGACCATCCAAATATACTACATACTACATTATATTCTCTGTTTTTCTACTTCTTTGCCTACTGAAGCTTTTATAATGATTTACATTAGTAATGGCCTTTCTGCAGTTCACTTAATTTAATCATCCTCAGTTTATTCTTCCTTTGATGGAAAACAATGAAAGAGAGTGTAGAGTTCCCCCAAATGAGAGCCCTCACCTCAGTAGACCCAGGTGTATGATAGTATATACTTCTCAGCTGTGCAGTTGCTCTAGAAGTTCTGTCCATAAGGTAGGAACCATAGATTATATATAGCCCTAACTTAAGGCAGGAAAACAATCTTATTTTGCAACAGTAAGAAAACTAATGCAATAACAGCAATAGCAGACATTTCTCGGACACTCACTATGTGCCACATACTCTGCTAATCTATGTGGATTTCCTCACTTAATCCTTATTTCCAAACTATGAGAAAGGAATGTGTATGGTCCTTTTTATATAAATGGGGAAACAGGCCCAGAGAGCTAAGGTAACTTGCCATGACCATGTAGCCAGGGTCTGTTGGCACATATCCAAACTCAGGAGTCTAGTCTGACCTTAGAAGCTGTGCTGTTAACCACCACTGATCAGTATAAGCCAAATGATGTTATTCTCCGATTCACAACTCTCCGGAACTTTCTCTTCAGACTTCACAACTACTGGCCTCAATGTCCGAAACCCTCCTTTTCCCAGGTATTCATATATTTTACTTCCTCATTTCATTCAGGTCTGTGCTCAACATGCCATCTAAAATAAGCAGCCCCTGCCACTCTATCTTTTAGCCTGCCTTCTTTTTCCTTCATAGGTCTTTTCATTACTGGACACCATATATTATCTGTTTAGTTAATATTCTTTCACTGCACCATAAGGATCTTGAAGACAGAATTTTTTGTGCTAAAACACTGTAGAAGCTCAGTAAATGTTGAATGGAGAAATGTATGAATAGATATTAAATAATAAGCCACTTAGTAACAATATTAAGTACAGTGTCTGGCACAAAGAAAGCATTCAGTAGAGGTTGGTTCATTTTTTATAATAAAAAATACAGTAATAATTATCATTATCAAAAGTGATGAGATGAAATAGAGTATAAAGAAAAACCCACTATTTTGAAATCCTCTGAAGAGACCTAAACAGCTGAGGTAGAGCCAATAATAGAGATAATTTTGCTAAAGAGAAGAAATACCTCCTTATTTTCCTGGAAAAGAAAGAAAAAAATATTCCAAATTGAATCTATTTTTTAAAAATTATCAATAATTAACAGTCACTTCCAAATTCACATCATAAACTCTAGGCACAGAAGGAAACTTAACACATATAACATGTTTTTCCCGGGAGTGGAATTTTAAAATTTGAAGTATATCAGCCCTAGTTAAAAAATATATTACACACTTTATTTTGAAGCAAGTATACATCCATGTCATATGGTTTAGATAAGATAAAATAATGTAAACTAGAATCTGGCATTATTTATATGTATTTGTTGTATATTTTCTTGAATGGAGAGCAGAATTATTCTCAATATTCCTATATTCTTGAAGAACAGATTATTAAACTTACAGTAAACACAGAGAAAGGCAGCTAACTTATTGAATTACTAAAAATGATGTTCACATTCTATAGTTTATGATAACCACACTAAGTTTACTTCATACATTACTTTTTAAGGATCTTTTGCTAAACACAATGCCAGTTGGTTGTGCAGCATTATTTTCCATAGCTCTCCTAAAGTGAACTGTGGATATTAGGTTATCACAATTCTCTAAACGATTCATATAAAACTAGTAGATTTTCTTAATCACAGAAATGTCACTTTCTATTTCCTCAGTTTAGAAATAAAGATGCATTATCTAGAGAAGTTGACTGGAATGTCTCTGACAATACTGTAAATTGTGAGAAACAATTATATAACTAACTTCTAGACTCTGGAGATGTAGTGGTAAACAATGCCAACATAGTCCTTCCAGTTGTGTAGTATTCATTATTTATAGTAGACATGAATGGATGTGGCTGCCTGGCTGATAATTCAATGGGAACAGAGAAAGTTTCCAGTTGCCAAATTTCCACTATATTATTCTTAATTCTCTCATAACTGATACTTCTAGAAATGGATTCTGAGAGTCAATCCCTGTAATTTTTTATTATGTTTTTTAAAATCTGAGACTAAGTTAGAGTCCTCCCTCTGTCCTCGTTGATGGTAATAGGTAAGGCATGTGAAGCTTGTTAGCTGTTGACAGCTACATTTCCTTCTATACATATAAAGCAAAGCCATAGTGTGAGAGAATAAAGTCAAGGTACGTACAAAATGAGCAGTGAAGGCAACCCAGACTTATGGATGCTCTGTGTCCAGTTAAACTTGAAGCCCAGATGAACTCTGTATTTCTAGTGGTTTAATTATATGAGATAATCTGGTATATTTTAAATCAATATCCTTCTTTCTGCTGAAACTAATTTATGTTTTTATCACTTACAACCAGATTAGTTGTAACTAATATTATTAGACCTACTATTTACCTGCTCACATCCAAATGCACAGTTATAAGTATCATCAATAAAGGAATTTGAAGTGAAAAGAAAGAAAACCAATTTTCCTCTGAATTTATCAAGAGAAAGCTTCTCATTTTATTCATGTTTTAAATCTTTATTGTCTAGTACATAGTAGGTATTTAAAATATTATTGCATGTGTGAATTAAATATATGAGTGGGCAAAAATTAGTGAATATTAAATACAGTGAAATGAAATGAAAATGATTATTGACATTTTGGGCATGAGAACTGAGAGAATGGTTGGGGGTAGTAGATAATATAAATATCATGTTGGAAAGTATTCAGTTTGAGATGCAATAGGAAATCTAGCCCAGAAAATCTAGCCCAGAATCATTTTTCCTCTATCCCCTGTGGTTCAGTTGCATCATGAAATAATTCGTCTCTGTAATTTTATTTGTGTGATTCATTCACCTGGAATAACCCTACTTTTTCATCTCTTTTTTTCTTTTTTCCTCAAAGTCCTATTTGTCCTTCAAGACCCTATTCAGATTCCATATCCTTCCAAACCCAATCCCAGTTCTACCCAATGGCATGCATTTCTCCCTCATCTGGACCACTTTATATTTCAGATAGGTCTTTATGGAAGCACTTAATACAGTCTACCCTGTATTATGTTTACATATACATGTTCTATCTTCTTCAGTACGTTTTGAGTCCTTGAAGAGCAGGGATAAGTTTTTAATTCTATTTAAAATTTCTAGACTGTTTCATACAAGGGATGTATGCCATATATGTATATGTATAGCATACAATATACTGTCCTAATGGTGGCTAGAAATTTAAGACTAAAGAGTACGTAAAAGCTCAGCAATGTAGGCACATTAAACACTATATTTATGTACCAGATATATTAGAATAATAGATACAGTAGATAAATATGTGTGGGGATATTCAGTTTTGGAAAGTGGCCTAGGTGTCCAAACAAAATTAGTAACTATGTTGGAAGGATCAAAACTGGTAGCACAGGTAATATAACTTTTAAACTATATCCATTTTTTAAAATACATTTATTTATTTATTTATTTGGGGCTGCGTTGGGTCTTCATTGCTGCATGCGGGCTTTCTCTAGTTGTGGTGGACGGGGGCTGCTCTTCATTGCGGTGTGCGGGCTTCTCATTGCGGTGGCTTCTCTTGTTGCGGAACATGGGCTCAGTAGTTGTGGAAGCGTGGGCTTCAGTAGTTGTGGCGCACAGACTTCAGTAGTTGTGGCACGTGGGCTCAGTAGCTCCGCGGCATGTGGGATCTTCCCGGACCAGGGCTCGAACCCGTGTCCCCTGCATTGGCAGGTGGATTCTTAACCACTGCGCCACCAGGGAAGTCCTAAACTATATCCATTTTTAAGGTATACAGAGTCAAACTTATTTTCTTCTCTTTAGCTCAGGACTTAATTCTGTACGTATATGTGCTGCTGGCCAGGATCTCCGAGACATATAAGGTTTGAAAATATCGTACATTCATGTGGTTTGCATAAATTACTTTCTAGTTTTTTGTTTTTGGCTTTTTGTTTTGTTTTTTTCCCCAAATGGTGTATCAAGCTTAGGAGAAAATATTATGCATAATTACTACACCTTAGATTGCAATATACTATACCAAACTAATCATAGATATTTATAGCCTGCATAAACTCTGTTTGCCCATCCATGGCAAGCATTTAATAAAGCTAGTTCATCTGGAAAGGAAGTTAAATTAAATAATCCAAAATGAATGAGATGCATATTCACAAAAACGTGGTGTTTAGATTGAGCTAACAAAAAGGAAGTCAGGCCCCAGCAAAGACAAGCTAGAATTCAGTCTTTCTCTCCATATGATACATAAAGCCTTCACCCTACCTTTTGTGACCAGTCATTTTAGACATTGTACCTTGGTCCATTTTTATTGAATCCTCTAAAATCCAATACATCTCTATTATATACTGCATAAATATAATTAAAAAAATTATCCTCCAGCTGCTGTATACAAATCTAAAAGCTATATAAGACTATTCAAGTGAAATTTTCAAGGTAGATTTTACTTTCCTAACATGAGGGGAAAATTAATTTAAGTGTAAATGTAAAGCTAAAGGAAAGATGGTGAAGTAAATTCTGGTATTTTCAATCTTGCTGAATGATCACACCGTTGAAATCATCTATAAAAAAGAAAAGCCCTGGGACATTTAACTGAAGATCATTTTCCACCACCATGCAAACTCAAGAAGCACCTAATAGCAGCAAATAGCAATGGTAGGCAAAGCTATTTTGTCTCATGAACAGGCTGTCAGACCATGATGTAGTCTACAATCTCTTATGTGCAATTCTAAAATCCAAATAGCCCTAAATATTAAAAATATTAAAAAAAAATCATTTGGTATCAAAACCTCTCTTGATCTGATAGAAGTGATGCATAGTCTTTGTGTGTGTGAATAGTCATACATTAAAGACATATTAATGGTGGTATTATATATGGTGCTTTTTTTCTAAATCAAAAACTTTTTGAATTCTGAAACACTTATGCCCCACTGACTCCAGATAAGGGATTTTAATTCATTTATTTATTTTTGGCTGCGTTGGGTCTTCGTTGCTGCGCGCGGGCTTCCTCTAGTTGCAGTGAGCCGGGGCTACTCTTCATTGCGATGCGCGGGCTTCTCATTGCAGTGGCTTCTCTTGTTGCTGAGCACTGGCTCTAGGTGTGCAGACTCCAGTAGTTGTGGCACACAGGCTCAGTAGTTGTGGTGCATGGGCTTAGTTGCTCCATGGCATGTGGGATCTTCCCGGACCAGGGCTCAAACCTATGTCCCCTGCATTGGCAGGTGGATTCTTAACCACTGCGCCACCAGGGAAGTCCCTGATACAGGATTTTAGATGAGGTGAAATCAGTTTCCCCTCTCAAACCTGAAGCATCATCTCCCTCTTCACTCCAGACCACAAACAGACTCAAGTTTCTATTTGCATGTAATGATTTGAGAAGAGTTTTGTTTAGGGACAGTATTTTGAGAAGGAAAAGGAATTAGACATTAAAAACATATTTTTGCCTCTTTTTCTACTCTGCTCAAATGAGATTTGACTGCGTATGTTTAGAAGGGTATGAACCAGAAGTTGAAAAAAAACTTTTTCTGAGTTATTGAGAACTTGGGCCAAAGCAGATCCCTTTCATGATCCCTGTGATACAGTGAGGTATAGATCTGAGGAGAAGGCAAATATCCTCATCACTTCCAACTGGCACCATGAAAGCTGCAGTATTGGAAGCATAAGGAAACAAGACTCCTGACACGACCACTGGTGTTTACTTCATAAGATCCACGAGCAGTTTTAGCCATTGATTTGGAAGTGATTTGCCTTCAAATGACTTAAAGGCATTAGAAGTTAATAAATGAATTCTAGAGCAGGCAAAGAATATCATGGGCATAAATTGGTGACTCTGACACTGAATTATGTCTCAAAGATATGTCTTTGGGGAATCCAAGAAATAAGTGAGGAACGTTTTTAGGGAGCTAAGTTCTTGAAAATGCATGGAATTCAGAGCCATTCTAATAGGGACATAAATGTAAAAGAGGCATTGATAAGGTTAGGTAACATTTGGGTTTGGTAGTTTGGGGTTTTGTTTGTTTATTTTTACCATCAATAAGCAGCTGATAAAACTATG
The DNA here is from genome assembly GCF_000442215.2 of Lipotes vexillifer. NCBI lineage: Eukaryota > Metazoa > Chordata > Mammalia > Artiodactyla > Lipotidae > Lipotes > Lipotes vexillifer. Next base: position 1,921,638 of record NW_006780679.1, on the reverse strand, counting down.
ATATGGGCAACATGCTAAGACCACCAGTGCTCCTCAAAATACCACAAAACTCTCATTATCCTTATTAGCATTATTTTCTGCATTCTTCAATTAAAATTTCCAAACCTCAACATTAATTACTTGATTGTAAAAATTGGTATCTTTGCCTCTAAAGGAACACTGGTACTCGCTTCCAAATGCATTGGACATAACCCAGTAATGTCTTCTTGATTTGCCTATCATGCCTACATTAATTTCCATTGCCATATTTCAGGCGTTTATTAGTGCATACCTAATCTATGGCAATAACCTCCTAACTGATGTCTGTATTTCCACTCTTTGATCCCTCCAACTCCTTCTTCTAATGTCCAAGTTTTGTTATTAAAGTCAGGTTTAATTAGTTAACTCCATTTTTTAAACTCTCTCACTGGTTTTCTTTGGGAGGAGAAATATCTCAAATTCTCATCCTAGAGGCTGTGGTCCTCATAATCTGAATCCAATACATATCCCAACTTTATTCTTCTTAAATCTTATCTTTCACCCTATGACACTAAACAGATTACTCCCACTCACCATTACTTAGATTTGCTATTTATCCCCCAGTGCCCATTGCTGTTTCCCCTGGAATGCATGTCCCAGTTTCTAGCCTCCCAGTAGAACAAGCCCAGACCAACCAGTTCATCCAGTTTACATGGATTTATTTTCTCTTTTAGGATTTTTATAAAATCAAAAGGAACTATCCCAACATAAATTCCCTTAAACAAAATGGTCCTTTGTTCTTCTTAGTAAGAAGGAAGTCATTTTCATTTTGTACTTATATTACAGATATTAGCAGAGATGGGTCTCAGTTTGACTATTAATCACCACTTTTTCCACTATTTTTCTTGACAAGTGCTGAATAAACTTTGATGGGTTCGGCATCTGGAATGCAGTTAAATTTTGGAATACAGTCAGAAATGGGTGTTCAGAGCCTGGGGCTCTGATGGTGAGATGTTATATGGATATGACTCTGGTGACTCCAACACTTTCTTTTTGGTCAAATTAATGTCTGGAAGAACATTACTCACAATGATACTGGGCCATTTATAAGTTGTGCAGTTTAAACAAGTGAATCAATTGCCTCTCCATTTGCTAGCAAGCAAGGAGGGGTGAAGAAGTCATTTATTAAATGTATTTCAGATAACAGTGAAGGTCTGGAATTGGATGTTCTCTTGAAAACATTGCTTGTTGACAGATGGAGGTATGAGGAGCATGGGGCTAAAGGTATCAGAAACATTGTTTGTTTGTTTTTATAAGAGGAGACATATATCCCAGATGTTTAACTTCTGAAAGATATGTCCAACACTATGTGTTGGATGTGAGAATGAGAGCCCATTTGCAGATTACAGAGGCAGTGTGTCCATGCCATTGTAGGCATTCAGAGGCACTTAGAATGACAGATGCCAAGCTCTTCTTTTGTGGTGTGTGTGTGTGTGTGTGTGTGTGTAGCATTTCTGTGTAAATATTAAATATTTGAAATAGGTTTTATGAATAATTTTCAATAACCTTCCCATTTACCTACTTTCTATTAAGTCTGTAAGTCACACCATGTTCTGTAGCCTTTTTCCACCAGTCATATGCCTCCTTCCTTTTTCCTTGGCATCTTTATGTAGCTCATTATGGTATGTGTGTGGTGAGCAGGATCATGTTATTCTTCTCCCGGTTTGCCTTTCTCTTTACAGAGTTAAACTTTTACTCTTTCAGAAGTGTTGGGAAACTAGCTTCTGTTCTTATTTTTATGCTTTGCTATTCATTCCTTCCCCAGAGAAAAGAGGTAGACTTTAACTGGTGACTTTGGGGAAGGGACAAATATGCGTAACTTATCCATTCCTGAGCTCTTGCTTACTTGACAGTTTCACTCTTCTCTTCTATTTTCTGTGTGATAAGCAAATGTTGGTTAGAGCTAAGGACCTGTCTTCTAGCTTAAAACCTAGGGGATCATATCTCTATCCCTGCTGTTGAGACTCCTGCAACTGGTTAACTACCTACTTTGAAAACCTATCTCAGCAAATGTGGATCCCAAGATCAAGAGGTAGGGGAAGAATTTGAATCAGCTGCTCTTGCACTCCCGAACTGTTCTCCAAATCATCTGTGCCAACAATAAAGTTAATTTTTATACTTAGATATATTATCATAGAGATCTAAAAGAGTGAACATTATATGTATTTTCTAAGTTATGTAGTTTCTAACTCCATTCAGTGTTTTTTTTCCACATCTAAGACTGTGAATATTTTCAAAAATGAAAAAAAGTAAATTATTAAAATACTTTTTACCTAAGTTTATTGGTTCAATGCCTGATTCTTTGACAGAATGTTTGGTTTATTGCTAGAAAGTACTAAACTGGTACCATTTTGAATGATTTATTATCTCCTTAAACCTTCCCCTTTTAAAATAACTTGTGATATCATATTCATTAATACATTTGTAAATGTTTAATTATATGTAGTATATTATTTGCATTTACTAAATCAGAGGGACACTTATTTTGAATCCACACATAGCCATTTCAACTTCAGTAATTACCAAGACACGGACATGTTTTATTTTCATCTACATCTGCTTCCTGTCTTCTCCTATTATTTTGAAGTAAATCCCAGAGAGCATCTTTTTTTCATCCATAAATGAGTGTGTATCTTTAAAGCATAATTATTTTTAAAAATTAACCATAGTACCATTCTTGTACCTCAAAGGGATAATTTTTCAAATATTGTGAAATATTTAGTAGTGTTGAAATTACCTATCCTCTCATAAATGTTATTTATCTTTTTTTATATGTTATTTACTTGGTCAGTATCCCAAAAAGGTTCAGATGTCGTACTTCATTGATATGTCACTTATGTTCTATTAGTCTTTAGGAATCTTTCTCCCCCCACCTCTCCCCAGCCCTTTTATATCTGAGGATATTCCCATAGCTTAAATTTCACTGATTACATTCTTATGGTAACTTTTCATATTTTCTTCTATCCTATTTTCCCCTAAATCACTCTCCAATATGGTAACCACTAGATACATGTGGGTATTTAAAATTAATTTAAACACTCCCATAACGGTAAAAAGTTCTACTGAAGAGTGCTGATCTAGAGGATTTATCAGATTCAGCTTCGATTTTTTGACAGTATTTCTTCAGAGTGGAGCTGTGTTCTTTCACCAGGAGCAATTTAATACTTCCTCTCTGTGATGTTAGCAGCCATCACAGATCAATGTCCAGTTCCGTCATTCATTAGGGGTTGCAAAATGATTATATTCTAATTCTGTCATTTCTCCAATTATGGACTGAAACTGTTATATAGAAAGAAACTCATGCATATCTACTCTGTAACCAGTGATAACAGTTCATATAGAAACCGTGAAATCAATGCTTGATTTTTTTTCTCTTCATTGGCTAGTTTCCAAAATCATGGATTGGTAACTAGCTTACTCCAGTTGCATATTTTTGAGGGGAGAGGGGAGAGGGGACTCTTAATATCAATTTGTGAATTTTAAAATGTTTGATGTGATTCAATTCATTGAATTTTTTATTCATATTAATGTTCCAAATGTCCACTTTGGCAACACTTCAAGTTGGCACCTGAGCCTTTTTTTTTTTTTTTTTTTTTGCATGATCTTACAGTTCTTCATAGCTTCTTATTTTCTGGTGTGACAAAATGTTGAAGTTTATCAAGCACATTCCAGGTCTAAACATGGGCCCAACTAATTTCTTCAAGGAGCTCTGGCTATTTTTACCCAGAAGTAGTTTTGTTAGACTGTAATCTCAGTAGTAGGTGCTCATTGCTACCAGGTTTGACATTGTTTCTAGGCCTTTTCGGTGGACAAACTCAGGATTTTTTTTTTTTTAAGAGAAAGTACATTATGTACTCTTTAAAGATAAAATATATAAGCCCATTCTTCCATTTCCAATTGAATTCAGGACTGCAAGGATTTTATCTAACCTGTACTACCTTATATCTGTATTTCCTTTTCTCCAGGCTCAGAAACCTGGTTGGCAAAGTTGTCAATAACAGAAATTATAGAATACAGTTAGTTACTCATTTGCTTTGTCCTGTGATACAACAAAACAGCTTCAAAAATCCATCTTCAAAATTATGGCCAACATTATTACTATGTAATAATAGTACAATAGTAAATACAATAGTACAATAGTAAATACAATAGTACATACAATAGTATGTACTATTTACAATAGTAAATACAATAGTACAATAGTAAAAATAACATTTTACTATGTAAAAGGTTTTAAGATTACAGTCAAATTATTGTGTTTTAAAGTCACTTGGAGTAATGAGCAATAGAAAAGTAGAAGATAGTGGCCATTGTTCATCGAATGCTTACTACTAGCTACATACTTCTCTGAGTGCTTTATAACATGGGTCCCCAACCCCCGGGCCGTGGACTGATACCTGTCCGCAGCCTGTTAGGAACCGGGCCACATAGCAGGAGGTGAATGGCGGGTGAGCGAGCAAAGCTTCATCTGCCACTCCCCATCACTCCCCTTACTGCCTGGACCATCCCTCACATTAACCGTCTGAACTATCCCCCCACGTCTGTCCATGGAAAAATTGTCTTCCACGAAACTGGTCCCTGGTGCCAAAAACATCGGGGCCCTCTGATTTATAAGGAATAACTCATAGTTTTGAAAATAAATCTGTGAGGTCAGTGCTATTTTAGATATGATGGAACTGAGGCAAAAATTGGTTTAATAACTTATTGAAGATTATAGCGACAGAAAATGGCTGAATAGGAGTTTGAATTCCAGGAGTCTAGCTCTAGAGCTCATGCACTTAACCACTTGATACCATCTAGGATTTATTAGAGGTGGTAGAACATGAAACCCTGTAGAGAAGGAGAAACCATTGAATTCCTAGCCACAGTTATTTTAGATCCTGTAAGGTCTACATAAAATTTTGTTTCTGAGACTATGAGGGGGTTTTTTTGTTGTTTTTTTTTTGGTTTGCTTATTTGTTTGTTTGTTTGTTTTTTTAATGTAAGCTAACTATTTCCTTACAACCAAATGATCTTAGAATGAGACAAGTTAATGGAATAATTTATATTGTGATTGAGAGAGGCCTAGATTGTATCCTAATCTTGATATAGCTAGAGTACAGCTAAGCACATTTTTTTCCCAAAAGAACTCCTGTTTAAAAATGAGACTCTGTCCTGTCTGAAGTGAGTATTACAATATTTATATCTGTTTTTGATTTTCAGAAAAACTACAAATTTTGTAAATATGATCCAGTCAATTTTTACATACAAAGCATGATACACTAATAACTATGTAGTGGTGAATATAAGTTTTGGGGCTACATGAAAACACAATCTCTCCTCTTTTGAAAGTCAAGAAAGGTTGTGTTTATTTGCTCTTTTGGGTAAACATCTAGAATGGGATGTCTTTGCCTAATATAATACATAGCATTTTAGTTTACTTTCAAAGTATGTAAAAGCATCTATACCAGTGATCAAGATAAATTTATTGAACCCCAGGTTGTACGTTGATAATTTTAAAATCAAGGCTTTTTCAAAATTAGAATATATTCTCATAGCAAGTGAAGGCAAAGGAAAGGAGAAAAGAACTAAGATATAAAAAACAGAAAACAAAACAAAAAAATCCTTAATGTTTGAAAAAAGTAGCTTCCCCCCAAAAAATCAAATACTGCATGCTTATAGTTAACAACTATGTTCACTTGTTTTGTAGGTTACTTTATATTAAGGTAGAGGCAAGAGAAACTTTGAAGAAGAATTCAAAGAGAAAAATACACATGTAGCAGAATGGTCTAATGGAAAGACTAGGCTCTATTATACCTCTATTTTATCTATCATGGGAATGAAGCAAATGCTGTGTAGCTCCTCTTTCATCCCCCAGAGGCCTCTCAGAGTTGGGTTTTACTTGGTGTGATTTCTCAGCGACTGATAGCTCTCTGTGAGCAGTGAATTCTCCAAGGGGACTTACTTATACTCATTGCAATATAGTAATCAGAGCAGGGGCTCTCTTGCTTAAAGGAAACTGGGAGTTGGGGGAGGACGGTGTCTAAAGTCAAAATCCTATGTATCAAAGGCTTAAAAACAAACAAAAAATATTGTCAACCTACATTTCTCCTTACAGGAAGCTTTAAAAAGATAACCCACTATGTATTACTTTACCCAAAGGCCAAAGGAAAAGTTTACTGGTTAAGAATCCCAACAAACCGGATTTCCTTCATATAAAATTTATGAAAAAACACCTATAAAATTGCATAACTCCAAGTGGGGATAAGTCTTCTTTTGTGAAAAGGGCAAATATTCCTTTAACAAATACTTCCATTGGCATATTGTTAATGGGGTTATCACGAAGGGCTTATGTGATGATCCAAGAGACAACTGAGAAATTTGGGATGCTTGTTCTTCTCTGTCAATCTGGTTTATGTTATTTCTGAGCCAAACTGTTGACCTTTTCTTACTTCTTTTGTTAAGCTGTGGCACCAAAAGGATTGCTTATCCAAACAATTTTAGAGAACCTTTTCACTGTGAGAATAGTAAGGGGGTTAAATTTATTGAATACTGCTGCATTTAACCTATTCAATTGGAACACATTAATTAGATCTAATTGCAAAGTTGTTTTAATTGGAAAATCAAGCATTGCACTGATATTGGTGTGCATGATTAAACAAAGTAACTGAGGTCACCAGTAGATCGTGTAAGATTCATGCCTGTGATTGATTAAGTATGAAAGTTAATCAATTTAATTTATGTGATTGATGTTGACTCTTTCCTTTTGAAATTGCCTGTTCATATCTTATTTTATCAAGATACTCTGCATGGAATGTCAACTAAACTACAGTAGCTCTTCAATTTGTTTATTTTGGTATAGTGATGTGTTTATTTCTGATCTAAGTAATTTTAACATGGCTTTTGTGTCACTAATTAAGATTTTCAAGTTACTTGAGATAAAATTAGATTTTCTATTAAGAAAATTTAATTTTCCTGGGGAAATAATTCAAGCAACATGGGAAACTTAACTTATTAGTTCCATTAGTAGTGGAGTTGATAGTTTATTGCCTTAAAATATATGCCACACAGCTCAGGAACAGAGATGTTCCTTTTTTAATCATCTCAGTGTCAATGTGCTTTGTGTTTCCCGATGACTATGATGATAATTGTAATAATAATGAGAAGATGAAGAACATTTATATAGTACTTATTATGTGCCAGGCATTGTTTTAATTTCATTAAATATAATAACCCATTTAATAACACATTATGTAAATGCATTTCCTTCTGTGAATTTTCTTTTATCAAAGTCACAGTGGTAATATCTTCTTATATATTGGATGCTTTCTCCTGCACAGTGGCAAACATACATTGTTAAGTCATAACAAGGTAACATTATTTGCCTAGGTAACATAATTAGTAGTCACTTGATAAATTTTCATATATAACATTGCAAAAAATGAACATATTCATGTGATTGAATCTATACCTCAAATTAGTCAGGGTCCTCTAGGGAAACAGAACCAAAAGGAGATATCTATATCTATATATCTTATCTTTCTATATCTCTATCGATCTGCCTATCTATCTATAGAGAGAATTCTTTTAAGAATTTCTTTTAAGAATTAGCTCCTGAGATTTGGGTGGAGAGCCGGCAAGTCTGAAATTTGTAGGGCAGGCTGGCAGGCTGAACACTCGGGCAGGAGATGATGCTGTAGTTCTGAGTCTGAAATCGTGGGTTAGGCCACCAGGCTGGAAACTCAGGTAAGAGTTGATGCTGCAGTCTTGGAAAATTTCTTCTTCTCCAGGAAAACTTAAGTTTTGTTCTTAAGGATTTTAACTGATTAGATGAGGCCCACCCACAATATTGAGAGTAATCTACTTTACTTAAAGGCAACTGTTTCTAGATGTTGACCACATCTACAAAACACCTTTACAGAAAAACCTAGATAAGTGTTTGATTAAATAACTTGGTACTATAGCCTAGCTGAGTTGATACATAAAATTCACCATCACATACTTTGAATTTATATGAATGGTGTATAAAGATGAGCAGGAGTCTTGGGAATAAATATATAATTGAATATAGTGAAACGTCAATGTAGTAGTGTTCCACAGCTAGATAACAGTACTAATAACTTGTGACAAACATTGAACTTTGGTTCACTGAACAACTTTTCTAAACTATTTTCTTCCTTTCCTTTTAATTTCCCAAACTCCCTTGTAGCCTGGGGGCCATGGAAATCAGTTTTGTTGCAAAAGACATAAGTACAGGTCTGCTAAGGGAGGGATATTGTCATGTGGGAATTTTATTTTATTTTTTCTAAATAAAACAAATACTGCTGCATAGATTTTCCTCTTCCCTTTCTTCTTACCCAAGCTACAGAAATAAAGCCTACTAGAGCAGCAATGACTGGCAGCCACGAGGACAGAAGCCAACATGTTAAAGATGACCAACCTTTGAGATAGGAAGAACCAGCTTCCTGGAGGATAGTGCTGAGTTCTTACTCTAGGCTAATAGTCTCTGTCACTGGATTTCTGGTTACATAGGAAAAAAAGAAAAAAAAACACTCCCCTTTAAGCTATTGCAAGATGTGTTCCTTGTAATTGTCTGCTGGTTTGTTTGTTTGTTTTTGTTTTTTGTTGGTCTCTGGACACAATCCTAACTGAAAGTTTTTCCTATTTTTATTAGTAAAGGGAGAATTAGTTTTTATCTATTGGTTATACAGAACAAACCATGACATAAAATTGAGCAGTCATCTTTCACAACCACTGTCTCTTTATCAGGAGAGAGAACTCTAAAAGAATCTTGAAGCATTACAAACTTCATAAAACAAAATTAAGGGTTCCTACAAGAATGTGCAACGTTGACTACAAGGGTTTATGAAATCATCTACATACTGTTCTTTTCTGAGCTGTGTTACTCTCCTTATTCCTTAGTCACTGATATTACTTAATGTCTAATGCAAAGGATAATAGGGCCTATTTTTCTATGGATTCTTGGAGGGGAACACTCTAAGAAAGGAAAAGAATGGAGATATAGGCAAATGTAAGTGTGAGAGTTGTGTAAGGATCTTTAGAATTAATGCTGTACTTTTTTTTAACTGTGTATGAGGTTAGCTTCTCCCCTCCCCAGGGATGAGAGGAAATGGTAGTGGTACCAAAAATATAGTTTTACCTTTGTTTTGTTCTCATATAACATTTAGTATCTGGTACACATTCATGAAGAAATATATGTTGGGTCACTGAATAAAGAACAAGCAAACTAATTAAATGTCCAACTACCAGAGATATTCATGTTAGAAGTACTTAAAGAAGAACAGACAAAAATAACAAGAGCTTAGGCTGAGAAGGAAGTTTCAAGAAGATGACTTCTGTGAAATCTTGAAGTATGTAAACAAGAGGAATATCAGTTTACTTAGTAAAACCAAGACTATAACAGTAAGGGACACTTCTTGTAATTTTAAGTTAAAAATATTTTATAGGGATATCTTTTGCAGTTTAAAAATTTTAATACATGCATGTATGTGTGTTTGTATATATATGTATGTGTATATATATATGATGTAAAATAAGGAGTCTATTCCAAGGGTTTTAACAATCTTGAAGCATAAATACAGGCAGATCTTGGCGTTTCCATGTGTTACTTTCTGTTTTTTTACAATAGCTTCCTCCCTTGTTCAGAAGACCGTGACTTCAGTGTCAGGCAAGTGGCATGTGAACAGCCACTTCTATGTGTAGTGGAAAAGTTGCTTACAAACAGTAGTCAACACTTATAAATTTGGTGATTTTACATAAGATTTCCTATTTCTCAGTTCTCTTGAATATTAGGGAAAACGTGACAGCACTGAATCTGCTTTCCAAGATGGCATCCAAGATGGCTGGTGACAACAAATGCATATCCTAATAGATTAAGGCATACAATCAGAATTCATTCCAGGTCCCAGTATTCCCTATTTTCTCCCCAACAATGAGACATTTATTCAGGTATTATTAATCAAGAAACCTGAATTACTGTTTGGGTATAGAAAAATACAGAAATATATATTTATAACAATATCTTTATCTAAAAGGGAAGACAAAATACAGGCCAGAAGGGCTTCTTGGTTCAAGGAAAATGTGATAATGCATATTTCAATTAGAGATTAAAGAATATTACACGTTTAATAGTAAATTGAGGGCTTCCCTGGTGGCACAGTGGTTGAGAGTCCGCCTGCCGATGCAGGGGACACGGGTTTGTGCCCCGGTCCAGGAAGGTCCCACATGCCGCGGAGCGGAAGTAAATTGACAGTGTATCTATAACTATACTGCCCAATGTGGTAGCAACTAGCCTTTTGCAGCTATTGAACTCTTCAAATGTAGCTAGTCCAAATCAAATATGAGCTATAAGTTGAAATATACACTGAGTTTTGAATACTTAGTAAAAAAGAATTTATAACATTTCTTTAACAACTTTTTAATTGATTATATGTTGAAATAAAATATTTTGATATAATGAATTATATAAATTGTACTATTAAAATTAATTTCATTCATTTTTTTATTAATATGATTACTATAAAATTAAAAATTCTATGAATGGTTTGCAAATGCCACTTGACTTATAAAATATTATACTTTTATTGGACTGTGCTATCCAGAGGATACATCTAGCCTCTCTTTCCAGCTTCACTCATTTTTGTTACCTGTCTGGCACCAATAAACATATAAGATTTTAGCCCCCTGTATAGGATTACAATTTGCAGCATTTCTATTTCATATAAAATATTTCATATCCATATGGAAAGCAAATATTTCAGTTCTACATAAATGAGAATTTTTGAGATATTTAAAAGCACTGTAAATAAGTAAATCCAACAAACTGTTCCATTGTACTTCGTTGTCATGATTTAGAATACTGGTTTTACTCTTATAGAGTAAGGATGCCTTTGAGATAGTATTAAACAGTTATACACTATTTATAATATAAATAAGGATATCAATTTATGTACAAGTATTTTGAGCTGTGTAGACACAGTGTTAAGATGATACATTACAGATTCACAAATCATTAAGTGCATTGGATTTCAGAAATTATGTATTTTTATAAAGGTTGTTACATTTCTGTACATTATTATATGTTATATCCACAGCAAAATCTAGAGTAGCACTGTAATAAAAAACATTACTATATCTCCTGTGAAATGTATGAACAATCACAGTGAATGTGTTTAATGAAATTGATAAGTCATATCTCATTGGTTCAAGTTTAGAATTTGTGAAAAGTTAAGTTCATGTCAGGACAGGTTTTGCCACCAAATGAGATATGAAAAATACTTTTGTTGAGCACCACAAAAGTGCCCACTGGGATTATTTGGATTCATGATGCTATAAGACTAAGAATCAAAGAATACTTACATAACTAGCAGGATTAGTACTTTAGGTACTTGAAGACTTACCTGTTAATTTTATTATTTCATCTTTTCTGTCACTCAGATAAACTTAGTTCTTCAAGGTCTTTAAATACCATTGACTCTGGAACTTAGAAAAGGTAGAAAGAAATAAAATAGTGATAGAAGTCTGCAACTTAAACTTAAGCAACAGAAAACCTTTTCAGTAGGAATTATCCATTTTCATATTACGGTTTTAAAATGTCAGAAATTATATCTTTTGTTTCCTAAATTTAAGAACCAAACTTTTGTTTTTTAAATCTCCTGAAAATCATTGAGTTGTTTTATTACTTGCAGAAAGTGATGCAGAAAAATAATGTTGAATTATCCGGTATCTCTTCTTTAGCATTTAAATACTTGCTTTGCATTTCCATCCCTCTTTCCATGGTCCTAATTCAATCTTCTGGCAAAATTATTGCTTTAGCCTCTTTTAAAATACCATATCGCCATATTTTTCCCATTTGGAATCTACTAGACTCTATACTGCCTTCAGGCTATGCTTCTCACCAGACCCCTGGTTAGGTAGTTTGCATCTATTTTTTCTCATTGAATTCTTAAAACAAAATTTGGATTATAAAATGGCATTAGGTAGCTCAGATTTTAAGAAACTTGTCCGAATTCAGGAATTTGGTAAGAGTTACAGTTAGGATTATAATGTAGCTTGAAGAAATAATTTTTGAATTTGTTTCCTCAGTGTCATTCTCTTTCAGGGGAAATCATCACAGGTTAACTAAATCATTTTCTATATCTTCTAGAGAATGCTCTAGAGAACTCACCATGAATTCAGAACATATTTTAATATAATAATTTATATAATCATGCTACAGGCTTTAAAACTACAAAAGCTATACAGGTGTTGTTTTTTTTTGGTTGTTGACTGTGTGTTTGTTTTTAATTATCAGCACTAATAAATTAGTATCCAATTTGCATGCCTTTTTTTTTTTTCTTGCTTAATTTATCTGGCTAGAACCCCCAGTTCAGGTTGAATGTTAAATAGAAGCCATGAAGTGGATATCTTTACCTTATTTCTTACCTGACAGGAAAAACTCACAGCATTTCAGCATTAAGTATGATGTTAGCTGTAGGTTTTCTATAGATGACCTTTATCAGGTTGAAAAAATTCCCTTCTGTTCCTGGTTTGTTGAGAATTTTTATCAGGAATGGACAGTGGATTTTCTCAAAGGTTTTTTCTATATTTATTGAAATGATCATATGTTTTCCTTTTTTCAGTTTGTTAATATGGTGATTTATATTACTTTTTGAACGTTTAAACCAGCCTTGCATTCCTAGGATAAACCCCATTTGGTCATGATTTATATTCCTGTTTATATATTGCTAGACTTGCTAAAATTATGTTAAATTTTCTTTTTTGCACTTATTTTTAAGAGGAATATTGGTGCATAGTTTACTTTCTTTATATATTTTTTATCAGATTTTGTATTGAGATAATGCTAGCCTTAAAGAATGAGTTAGGAAGTATTCCCTTCCTTAGAGTATTCAAGAAAAGTTTGTGTAGAAGTGGATTTTTTCCCTTTTAAATGCTTCATGGAAATCACCTGTGAAGACATTGAGACTTAGTGTTGTCTTTGTGGAAAGATTATTAGCTACAACTTGAATTTATTTAATGGATGCAGGATTATTCAGATTCTGTATTTCTTCCTGAGTGGACTTTGGTAGTATGTGTCTTTTAAAGATTTTTTTCCTTTCCATCTAAGCATGGACTTTATTGGCATAACATTTTTCATAGTACTCCTTGTTATGTTTTTCATTTCTTGTAAAATCTGTAGTAATGCCACTTCTCTCATTCCTGAGATTGCTAATTTGTGTCAGCTCACCCTTTTTTCCTGGTTGGTCTGGGGAAAGGGTGGGTAATTTTATTAATCTTCTTAAATAATCAGCTTTTGGTTTCTTTGGTTGTTTTAGTTTTTCAGTATTTTATATAATCAATGTTTATTCTAAGTTGGGTTTCATTTCCTATTATTTTTCTAGTTTCTTATGGTGGATGCTGAGGTCATTGATTTGAATTTCTTTTCTAACATAGGTGTTTAACACTATAAATTTTCCCCTAAGTTTTGCTTTGTCAGCATCTGACAAAGCAAAGTTTAATAAGTTATATTTATTTTAATAAATAATAAGTTTAATTTAATAAACTTGTTTAATAAGTTATATTTTTAATAAGTTATATTTTCATTTTTATTCATTACAAAATACTACTTTTCCTTTTGAATTATTTTTTGGTTCATGGGTTATTTAAGGGTGTGTTACCTACTTTCCAAATGTTTGAACTTCTTTCCAAAGATCTTTCTGTTTTCAGTTTCTAATTTCACATCATTATGGTCAGAGAAAAAACTCTGTATACCTAAAATCATTTTAAATTTAATGAGACTTGTTTTATGGCCCCATTCATGGTTATATTGGTAAATGTTTGGTGTGTACTTCAGATGAATGTGTATTCTGCTGTTGTTGGGCAGAGTGTTCTATAATGTCAATTATAAAATGTTAGTTGATTTTGTTGTTTAAATTTTCTACAACCTTACTGATTTTTCTGTCTACCTTTTGTATCAATTGTTGGAATATGGAAATCTTTCATTCTTATTATAAATGTATCCCTGAAGTTTTTATTAGTTTATGCTCCATGTATTTTGAAACTCTGGTATTAGAGCATAAGAACTAAGGATTGTTACATCCTCCTAATTAATCAATCATTTATCATTCTTATAAAGAACTTCTTTATATCCCTGGTAACATTACGTGATCTGAAATTGTCTTGTCGGATACTGCTATAGCAATTCCAGCTTATTTTTGATTAGTATTGGCATGGTATGTTGTTTTCTTTTCTTTTACTTTTAACGTACTTGTGTTTTTATATTTAAGGCATGTTACTTGTAGGTAGCTTATAGGTGGATTTTGTTTTCTTTTCCAATTTGATAGTGCTTTTTAATTGGTGATATCTAGACTATTTTTAATGTAATTATTGACATGTTTAGGTTAAAATGTATCATCATACTGTTTATTTTCTGTTAGTACTGCTGGTTCTTTGTTCCTTTTTTCTCCTTTCAGACTTCTATGGATTAACTCAGTATTTTTTATGATTCTATTTTGTCCCCCCTTTTTAAAAAATCCCTTAGCTATAACTCTGTTTTATTATTTTAGTACAGTAAGAATATCTTTAAACATAAGGAAAAGTTGACTGCCTGCTCCCAGCACTTGCATTCAACATTTTACTGAAGGTCCTAGCCAGACAGTAATTCATGAAATAAAATAAATTATAAAAGAATTATAAAGGAAGAAAGAAAACTGGAATTGTCTTCAGAAGACTCCTTATCTCAAGTGCCCAAAAGAATCAATAAATAACGCAGTCCTGCAAGTGACGGCAGTTGCAGTGTGGGTCTTACTGCTCCTCCCTTACCCTAGAGTATCTTCTCTTTTTCTCCCTTTCTGCCATTCCAGCAAGCTGCAAAACCTCTGAAAAGAATGCCTCTGCACCTCTAGCTCTCGCGGAGGTTGGCGTCTTCAGAGGAGTCTCCTATTGCAGGGGGACCTTCAAGATGGCAGAGGCATAAGACATAGAGATCACCTTCCTCTCCACAAATACATCAAAAATACATCTACATGTGGAGCAACTCCTACGGAACACCTACTGAACGCTGGCAGAAGACCTCAGACTTACCAAAAGGCAAAAAAATACACATATACCTGGCCGTGTGGCTGACAGGGTCTTGGTGCTTTGGCCTGGTGTCAGGCCTGAGCCTCTGAGGAGGTAGAGCAGAGTTCAGGACATTGAGCCACCAGAGACCTTCTGGTCCCACATAATATCAGTCGGCGAGAGCTCTCCCAGAGATCTCGGTCTCAGTGCTAAGACCCAGCTCCACCCAACGGCCAGGAAGCTCTGGTCCTGGACGCCCCATGCCAAACAAATAGCAAGACAGTAACACAACACCACCAATTAACAGAGAGGCTGCCTAAAATAATAATAACTTCACAGACACCCCACAACACACCACCAGATGTGGCCCTGCCCACCCGAAAGACAAGATCCAGCCCTACCCACCAGAACACAGGCACCAGTCCCCTGCACCAGGAACCCTACACAACCCACTGAACCAACCAAACCCACTGGGGGCAGACACCAAAAACAATGGAAACTACGAACTTGCAGGCTGCGAAAAGGAGACCCAAAATACAGTATGTTAAGCAAAATGAGAAGGCAAAGAAATATGCAGCAGATGAAGCAGCAAGGTAAAAACCCACCAGACAAACAAATGAAGAGGAAATAGGCAGTCTACCTGAAAAAGAATTTGGAGTAATGATAGTAAAGATGATCCAAAATCTTGTAAATGGAATGAAGAAAATACAAGAAACTTTAACAAAGACCTAGAAGAACTAAAGAGCAAACAAACAATGATGAACAACACAATAAATGAAATTAAAAATTCTCTAGAAGGAATCAATAGCAGAAAAATTGAGACGGAAGAATGGATAAGTAACCTGGAAGATAAAAGAGTGGAAATAACTACTGCAGAGCAGAATAAAGAAAAAAGAATGAAAAGAATTGAGGAACGTTTCAGAGACCTTGGGGACAAAATTAAATGCACCAACATTTGAATTATAGGCGTCCCAGAAGATGAAGAGAAAAAGAAAGGGACTGAGAAAATATTTGAAGAGATTATAGTTGAAAACTTCCCTAACATGGGAAAGGAAATAGTCAATCAAGTCAAGGAAGTGCAGAGAGTCCCATACAGGATAAATCCAAGGAGAAACATACAAAGACACATATTAATCAAACTATCAAAAATTAAATACAAACAAAAAATATTAAAAGCCGCAAGGGAAAATAACATACAAGGGAATCCTCATAAGGTTAACGGCTGATCTTTCAACACAAACTCTGCAAGCCAGAAGGGAGTGGCAGGACATATTTAAAATGATGAAAGGGAGAGACATACAACCAAGATTACTCTACCCAGGAGGATCTCATTCAGATTCAATGGAGAAATTAAAAACTTTACAGACAAGCAAAAGTTAAGAGAATTCAGCACCACCAAACCAGCTTTACAACAAATGCTGAAGGAGCTTCTCTAGGCAGGAAACACAAGAGAAGGAAAAGACCTACAATAACAAACCCCAAACAATTAAGAAAATGATAATAGGAACATACATATCGATAATTACCTTAAATGCAAATGCATTAAATGCCCCAAACTAAAGACATAGACTGGCTGAATGGATACCATAACACCACCTCTATATATGCTGTCTACAAGAGACCCACTTCAGACCTAGGGACACATACAGACTGAAAGTGAGGGGATGGCAAAAGATATTCCATGCAAAAGGATATCAAAAGAAAACTGGAGTAGCAATTCTCATATCAAACAAAATAGGCTTTAAAATGACGACTATTACAAGAGACAAAGAAGGACACTACATAATGATCAAGGGATCAATCCAAGAAGATATAACAGTTGTAAATATTTATGCACCCAACATAGGAGCACCTCAATACATAAGGCAAATGCTAATAGCCATAAAAGGGATATAGACAGACAATCATAGTAGGGGACTTTTAACACCCCACTTTCACCAATGGACAGATCATCCAAAATGAAAATAAATAAGGAAACACAAGCTTTAAATGACACATTAGACAAGATGAACTTAATTGATACTTATGGGACATTTCATCCAAAAACAACAGAATACACTTTCTTCTCAGTGCTCATGGAACACTCTCCCGGATAGATTATATCTTGCGTCACAAATCAAGCCTTGGTAAATTTAAGAAAATTGAAATTGTATCAAGTATCTTTTCCGACCACAATGCTATGAGACTAGATATCAATTACAGGAAAAATAAAAATGTAAAAATTATAAACACATGGAGGCTAAACAGTACTCTACTAAATAACCAAGAGATCACTGAAGAAATCAAAGAGGAAATGAAAAAATACCTAGAAACAAATGACAATGAAAATATGATGACCCAAAACCTATGGGATGCAACAAAAGCAGTTCTAAGAGGGAAGTTTATAGCAATAAAATCCTACCTCAAGAAACAAGAAAAATCTCAAACAACCTAACCTTACAACTAAAGCAGTCATAAAAAGAAGAACAAAAACAACCCCAAAGTTAGCAGAAGGGAATAAATCATAAAGATCAGATCAGAAATCATGAAAAAGAAATGAAGGAAACAATAGTAAAGATCATTAAAACTAAAAGCTGGTTCTTGGAGAAGACAGACAAAATTGATAAACCATTAGCCAGACTCATCAAGAAAAAAAGAGAGAAGACTCAAAACAACAGAATTAGAAATGAAAAAGGAGAACTAACAACTGACACTGCCAAAATACAAAGGATCGTGAGAGATTACTGCAAGCAACTATATGTCAATAAAATGGACAACCTGGAAGAAATGGCCAAATTCTTAGAAAAGCACAGCCTTCCAAGACTGAACCAGGAAGAAATAGAAAATATAAACAGACCAATCACAAGCACTGAAATTGAGACTGTGATTAAAAATCTTCTAACAAACAAAAGCCCAGGACCAGATGGCTTCACAGGCGAATTCTATCAAATATTTAGAGAAGAGCTAAAACCTATCCTTCTCAAACTCTTCCAAAAAATAGCAGAGGGAGGAACACACCCAAGCTCATTCTATGAGACCACCATCACCCTGATACCAAAACCAGACTAAGATGTCACTAAAAAAGAAAAGTACAGGCCAATATCACTAATGAACATAGATGCAAAAATCGTCAACAAAATAATAGCAAACAGAAACCGACAGCACATTAAAAGGATCATACGCCATGATGAAGTGGGGTTTATCCCAGGGATGCAAGGATTCTTCAATATACGTAAATTAGTGTGATACACCATATTAACAAATTGAAGAATAAAAACACATGATCATCTGAATAGATGCAGAAAAAGCTTTTGACAGAATTTAACACCCATTTATTATAAAAACTCTCCAGAAAATAGGCAGAGAGGGAACCTACCTCAATATAATAAAGGCCATATATTGCAAACCCACAGCCAACATCATTCTCAATGGTGAAGAACTGAAACCATTTCCAGTAAGATCAGGAACAAGACAAGGATGCCCACTCTCACCACTGTTATTCAACATAGTTTGGAAAGTTTTAGCCACAGCAATCAGAGATGAAAAAGAAATAAAAGGAATCCAGATCGGAAAAGAAGTAAAACTGTCACTTTTTACAGATGACATGTTATGATACATAGAGAATCCTAAAGATGCTACCAGAAAACTACTAGAACTAATCAATGAATTTGGTAAAGGAGCAGGATACAAAATTAATGCACAGAAATCTCTTGCATTCCTATCCAGTACTGATGAAAAATCTGAAAGAGAAATTAAGGAAACATTCCCAGTTACCATTGCTACAAAAAGAATAAAATACCTAGGAATAAACCTACCTAAGGAGACTAAAAACCTGTATGCAGAAAACTATAAGACAGTGATAAAACAAATTAAAATGATACAGATGGAGAGATATACCATGTTCTTGGATTGGAAGAATCAACATTGTGAAAATAACTGTACTACCCAAAACAATGTACAGATTCAATGCAATCCCTATCAAACTACCACTGGCATTTTTCACAGAACTAGAACAAAAAATTTCACAGTTGGTATGGAAACTCAAAAGACCCTGAAGAGCCAAAGCAATTTTGAGAAAGAAAAACGGAGATGGAGGAATCAGGCTCCCTGACTTCAGACTATACTACAAAGCTACAGTAATCAAGACAGTATGGTACTAGCACAAAAACAGAAATATAGATCGATGGAACAGGATAGAAAGCCCAGAGATAAATCCACTACCTATGGTCACCTAATCTATGACAAAGGAGGCAAGAATATACAATGGAGAAAAGACAGCCTCTTCACTAAGTGGTGCTGGGAAAACTGGACAGCTACATGTTAAAGAATGAAATTAGAATACTTCCTAATACCATATAGAAAAATAAACTCAGAATGGATTAAAGACCTAAATTTAAGGCCAGACACTATAAAACTCTTAGAGAAAAACATAGGCAGAGCACTCTGTGACATAAATCACAGCAAGATCCTTTTGACCCACCTCCTACAGAAATGAAATAAAAACAAAAATAAACAAATGGGACCTAATGAAAATGAAACTGAAAAGCCTTTGCACAGCGAGGGAAACCATAGACAAGTTGAAAAGACAACCCTCAGAATGGGAGAAAATATTTGCAAATGAAGCAACTGACAAAGGATTAATCTCCAAAATTTACAGGCAGCTCATGCAGCTCAATAACAAAAAAATAAACAACCCAATCCAAAAATGGGCAGAAGACAAAATAGACATTTTTCCAAAGAAGATATACAGATTGCCAACAAACACATGAAAGGATGCTCAACATCACTAATCATGAGAGAAGTGCAAATTAAAACTACAATGAGGGCTTCCCTGGTGGCGCAGTGGTTGAGAGTCTGCCTGCGATGCAGGGGACACGGGTTCGTGCCCTGGTCCGGGAGGATCCCGCATGCTGCTGAGCCTGCGCATCTGGAGCCTGTGCTCCGCAACGGGAGAGGCCACAACAGTGAGAGGCCCACATACCACAAAAAAAAAAACAAAACAAGAAAAGCTACAATGAGGTATCACCTTACACCAGTCAGAATGGCCATCTTCAAAAACCTACAAACAATAAATGCTGGAAAGGGTGTGGAGAAAAGGGAACCCTCTTGCACTGTTGGTGGGAATGTAAATTGATACAGCCACTCTGGAAAACAGTATGGAGGTTCCTTTAAAAACTACAAATAGAACTACCATATGACCCAGCAATCCCACTACCGTGCATAGACCCTGAGAAAACCATAATTCAAAAAGAGACATGCACCACAATGTTCTTTGCAGCACTATTTACAATAGCCAGGACATGGAAGCAACCTAAGTGTCCATTGACAGATGAATGGATAAAGAAGATGTGGCACATATATACAATGGAATATTACTCAGCCATAAAAAGAAATGAAATTGAGTTATTTGTAGTGAGGTAGATGGACCTAGAGTCTGTCATACAGAGTGAAGTAAGTCAGAAAGAGAAAAACAAATGCCATATACTAACACCTATATATGGACTCTAAAAAAAAAAAAAAAAAAGTTCTGATGAACCTAGGGCCAAGACAGGAATAAAGATACAGATGTAGAGAATGGACTTGAGGACATGGGGAGAGGGAAGATTAAGCTGGGGCGAAGTGAGAGAGTGGCATGGGCATATATACACTACCAAATGTAAAATAGACAGTTAGTAGGAAGCAGCTGCATAGCACAGGGAGATCAGCTCTATGCTTTGTGACCATCTAGAGGGGTGGGATGGGGAAGGTGGGAGGGAGACGCAAGAGAGAGGGGATATGGGGATATATGTATACATATAGCTGATTCACTTTGTTATACAGCAGAAACTAACACAATATTGTAAAGCAATTATACTCCAATAAAGATGTTTTTTTAAAAAAAAAGAATAGATAAATTATTTAATCAGGGTTACTAAATTTAAAGCCATTCTTAAATAATATTTTTATTCACTAGTAATCAGTACTTCAAAAAGTGTTCTTTTACATTGCATATTTATGTTGCGCATGTAACTATTTATGGAGGGAGCATCTAAGATCAATGGTTGTTTGTTTCTAATAGGTTTACTTACTTTGTTCATTCCTAGTTTTGTCTGTAAATTTATGTGCCTTAAATTGCATACATCTGGGCTTCCCTGGTGGCGCAGTGGTTGGGAGTCCGCCTGCCGATGCAGGGGACACGGGTTCATGCCCCGGTCTGGGAAGATCCCACATGCCGCGGAGCAGCTGGGCCCGCGAGCCATGGCCGCTGAGCCTGTGCATCCGGAGCCTGTGCTCCGCAAAGGGAGAGGCCACAACAGTGAGAGGCCCGCATACTGCAAAAAAAAAAAAAAAAAAAAAAATTGCGTACATCTATGAGAACTAACTTGTGAGTTTAGTAAATACCTCAAGGCAAACTATCTGCTTACTTTTCTATGTTTCTGTCATCACTCAGTCCCTCACTTGTGTATACCTTACATTGTTGCCAATGAATCTTGTTACAGATTCACTTTATTAATTTAAGAATAATTTATTCAGTAGTGTTAGTTGTTTTCAATAGGAGGATTTGTCCTATTTCCCTCTGCCATATTGCCAGAAATGTTTAACCTGTATAATTTTCATAATTCATACTATGTAATTCTCTCAGTGATGCCATGAGGCTATTTCTTTCCTGTATTTCTGTACATTTATTGATATATACATTTAACTTAAGCTTTCGTTAGATTTGTTGTTAGGTCGATTTTAACCTAATTCATAAACAAAAATCTATTGAGTACCTACCATGTGCTTGCCTCTGGTAAGTTATTAAGACACAGTCTGTCTCTTGGGTTGTATGTGATGGAAAACTTAACTCACTCTGGCTTAAAAATAAAGCTAATTAATTGATGTCTGTAGCTGACAAGTGAAAAAGTGCAGTAAGCTGAGATCTGGCTTCTCTCTGCTCTGACCACACTGGTGTTGGCTTCTCCACCACACTCTACACTGTGCACCCATCAGCCCTGCTTGTCTAGGCTTTCCCTCTCATAGAAGAGTCCAGGTTTCACATTCTCACCTTGTATCTTGCATGAAAAAAGAAATTTCTTCTGATAATAGAAAGTTACAAAAGAGAAAGTGAAAAGTTTTCCTCATAGAAAACCTCAACAGATATATAGTCATGTCGCATTGCATCAGCCTATTTAGAATATTTGTCTGTACATGAACTAGTTACTGTCTAGATAACAGGATATGCTGACTGGCATGAGCCTGGAACTGAGGGTGGTTTCAACTCTATCTAAACCATAGTAATGATTGATAGTAATGGTTGAGGGAGGAGGGGTTTTGCAAAGATAAATCAAAAGACAATTAACAATAAGGGAGCTGAATGGAGACTGGAGAAGTGAGAGGGTGTGGAATAACTACTTCTGGCCTCCATTCCATCTTCTAATAATTTATGAACCAGGAACTTTAAAATTCATCATTAAAATTGTTACGTCATTGAGTATATAGTCAAGTAAAATTGTCAAGTTAAATAGTAAACTGATGTTAGACTAGACTTCTCTGACTGTACTTTCTTGTGATATATTTGTCTCTGCTTTTTAAGCATAATCATAAGGTTTAGAGTTATTCCTATAAATTTTTATCCTGTTGATTCTTCACCATCATTCTTACTTGTTGGGCTGTTTCAGCATCTTGATTCTGTCAACTGTCATATTAACTTACCCTTCCAGACTGAGGTCACCTGAAAATGTGATAAGCATAGTTCCTTTATCTCTATCTGCAATGTAGATAAAAGTGTTTCATGGCACAAGGCTAAATACACTGGTTAAACTTTTTCTTTTGTTTTTTTGATTGTGGAGGAAAAGTTGAATAAGTAGCCACTAGCACATAATCAAATTATGATAAAAAATTTCAATCTTTTTATTAGTATCCATCCATGTCAGCTTGCATTAATAATGTCAATAATAAGTGTTCACAGTTACATATGATTATAGTCAGGGCTAGGTAAGGATAAGAAGATAAAGGTTAGGTTTATCAGTTGTACAGATTTCATGGTTAAAAAAAAAGAAGATAGTGATTTTACATTTTACTGCATCCATTTTGATCATGGCAAAACAGACAGAGGAATTCAGGATTACTGTGTTAAAATGTCCACATTAATGCTGTGTATCTATTGATTCTTATTTTGTAAAACTACTTACAGTAAGAGTTACTGGCCATCTGTTAACAATTCACTCCACCTTCCCAACTGGCCTGGCACTGTGATAGTGTAGCTTCTGAGTTCAAACTCACCGATTTGACCTTTTATATGGCCTTTATTAGCCCTGCCTGTTCTCTTTTCTCCCTGTTTAATCATTCAGTATGCTATGTGATCCCTTATTTGGTGGGATGTGTTGTGTGAATCATGTAGTTCATTTATAGATAGTGCATTCTCTAGATTAGAAAAAGCTACTAACTCAGAAAAAAAAAAAAAAATGCAAGTGAAGAATTGTAACAGCAAACCTTGCCAGTAAAGGCTTAACAGAGAATTTGAAGGGGAAATCCTTCTTTTTCCACCCAAAGCCAAGGGCAAGGCAGGAAATTTCCCTTAGTGCCTTCTTTGGCTAGCACACTTGTTGTTGTTTTACTGTTGTTTTTGTTGAAGACCACAACACATACTCACCTAGACCAAGACCCCTGTCTCTTGTCCTTGAATGACCATTAAAACTCAAGGCCCTAGGTTCGTTAGGTATTGCCGAATACATCAGGACAGCTGTAGCAGCAGCTCTCTACTCTGCTGTTCAGCTACCTTTCTTCATTTTGGCTTCTTTCACTGAAATACTCCCATTTCCTTTCAACATTCTTCATTTGTTTTCTTCACCATCTTTATTATCACAGCTGAGAACCTTCTAAGATTAAAGTATGAAACTAAGACCTAATTAACTACTCTAAGTTTAGGTTGACTACATTAATATATATATCCTTCTCCTAAATTTTTATTATTTTTATTATGCATTTTTCTAAGTGTTCATACATATTATCTCAACTGTATTGTTCTGTTCTACTCAACATAAGATATTCTCCTTTTCAAAAGTCACCTAAATTCATATTTGAGGTTTATATTTTGGGAGCAGAGCCCACTGTTAGTTCACCAAAAAAAAAAAAAAAAAAAAAAAAAAGAATCTGCCTTTGTCCATTTTTAATTCTATCTTAACATTTATATCATCATACATATTAATATGTTATATCTAAAAGAGTACACTTGTATATGTTAGGACATTTTGGGACACAATTCATTATGCTTAGTATTCCTTGCTTAGATTTGGAATCTCTAAAACAGTATGATTAAGTTTATTTATAATACTTATAATATATAATTAATATATTTATTAATTTCTATGAATTTGTGTTTGTTATGTGTTTCCAGAGAGTATGAAGTATGTAGAATATTCACAGCCACATTCTTTTGCAAACATCTTTATATACTTCCATGGCTGACATCAGGAATTCAGAGACAAAATATATAGTAAAGGAAATCAAGTTTATAGTCCCTGATTTTTTTTTTTGCGGTACGCGGGCCTCTCACTGTTGTGGCCTCTCCCGTTGCGGAGCACAGGCTCCGGATGCGCAGGCTCAGCGGCCATGGCTCACAGGCCCAGCTGCTCCGCGGCATGTGGCATCTTCCCGGACCGGGGCACGAACCCGTGTCCCCTGCATTGACAGGCGGTATAGTCCCTGATTTTTAAAAAGACTTTTTACTGGATGACTTGCTATACTCTCTTGTTTGGGCTATAACTATTCAGACGAGAGAGAGGGACAGAGAGAGAGAGGTGAGTATTTTGTTCTCTATTCATCAAAATGGAAATCTCTTATTAAAGTGCTTTGTGACCACCTAGGGGGTGGGATAGGGAGGGTGGGAGGGGGACGCAAGAGGGAGGGGATATAGGGATATATGTATACCTATAGCTGATTCACTTTGCTATACAGCAGAAACTAACACAACATTGTAAAGCAATTACACTCCAATAAAAATGTAAAAAAATAAAAGTGCACTTCTGATGATTTGCATGTCTTTATTTTTCCTTTTTGAAAATTTGATAATAGATTTAGAGCTCAAAAAAGAGTGACCCAAATAATTTTTTCTCAAAATAAGAACACTTTTGGCAGGCATTGGGACAATATCAACTTAACTCCTTCACACAATACTGTTTTCACAATTCAACTTGACCTTGAATGTGATTGCATTTCTAGCTGCAAGTGCTGCTCTTAAATATATGATGCCTACAGTGTTGTTAGATGAGTAGCAGATCTGAAATATGCAAAATTTGAATGAGGGGTACAGCCAGGTGCATAGAGTTTGTGAAGGCCAGATTCAATCCTGATGTGATGCAGTGTTAACTTGAAAGGATTGTTAGCCATAAAAAAGTAGCCCACCATGTACTCAGCTACACGTGAATTCAGCTGGTTAATGCAGGCTCCATTTCTTTGCTTGAGGTTAAATTCACATGAACTATAAATGCTTGATCAAGAGTATTTCTCTGACTTTGCATGGCCAAGGAGGCCCATGGAGAGAAAAGCCCTAGGCCAGGAGCATCCTGCTGGCCAATTGTTTCCAGTGTACCTCTCAGAAATGAGGAAAGAAATAGGGTATCTTTAGGCTGCATGGAGAATTTAGGCTTTTTGACATTTCAGTTCCCAACCTCTCAATAATGTTGGTTATTGCCCATTCACTTCCTGCTCTAAAACAAAACAAAAAACTTCCAACCTGGAGATAGAGATCTTCTTTTTCTGTTTTCCATTTGAAACCACTAATGTCAAGTCTCAGGAAATGCTGAAATTGGTCTGATTATTTTTAGTGCCAGTACCAAAGGCATCAGCCTCTTCTTATAAGAAGGGTTACAGTCTGGGTTGGAACTGGAACTGTAGAAGAATAATTAAGGGTAGACTTAAGAAAGAGCTAGAGGGCTTCCCTGGTGGCGCAGTGGTTGAGAGTCCACCTGCCGATACAGGGAACATGGGTTCGTGCCCCGGTCCAGGAAGATCCCACATGCCGCGGAGCGGCTGGGCCCGTGAGCCATGGCCGCTGAGCCTGCGCTCCGCAACGGGAGAGGCCACAACAGCGAGAGGCCTGTGTACCGCAAAAAAAAAAAGAGCTAGAGACCTGGATCTGGATAAGTGGAAGTAGAAGAGGATGATGTAGTTGTACAAAGACAGAACCACCCAGTGAAACTAAACATGGCATTTTGGAAAGACTTTAAAATTAGAGAAGTGGAGAATTTCCCTCAAGATCACATACCAAGGAGACATCACTAAATACAAAGGCTGATGGCTTTTTCTGCCTTTCTTCATAAAATGGGAGATACAGGTCAAGCAAAAGAGAAGGATGGTTCAGAACAAGACAGATATGGTGACAATGGTGTATTGGATGGGTAGCTCAGAATGTTTTATTCCTTCAACAAGTATTTATCGAACCACTGTTTTTTGATCCAGGCACCATGAAAAGAGCTGGGGGTAGTATAGTGTATAAAACCAGGCAGAATCTCAGGAATCTTCACTTCAGTAGGAAAAGAATGACACACGTAAATTTAAAATTATGTTAAAACTGCGTTACTGCTGGAAAGGAGAGTGACGTGATGGAGATTATGATAAGGAAACCACACTAACATACAGATTGTTCTTCCTTGAGAAAGTGAGTTTTGAGCTGAGATGGGCGGAGAACAATAGCAGTTTGTCAAACGAAGAAGGGTGGCTGGGGAGGAAGTAAGGTCTGGGCAGAGAAAGCTGCATGCTGAAGACCCGATGGCTGGAGTGTATTTGTTGTGAGTGATTAAGAATACGGAGCCAGAGAATGAAAACAAGTGTAGAAGAATGAGGACCCCAGATCTGATTATTCAGGGTCTTGTAAGCCATGTAAAGAAAACTTGTCTCTATCTTAAGAGAACTGGAAGCCAAACTTCAGTGTGAACAAGGGACTTGGAATCAGTAAGAGCAGATGTAGGCTGAGTGGTAAGGAGGCTACTTTTAGGAATGGAGAGGAGTGATGATAGATTGGTCCAGGGTGCTAATGGAAAGAATTAAGAGAAGGGAAAAATATGAGATATATTTGGGGGAAGAATTCAGTATGCAGTTAACAAACCAGCAAATGCAGGTAATACCCGCCATCCCCAAACGGCAACATTTGTCAGAGCCTGTTCACCGTGCTAGGGCCAGTACGTCTGCAGGATGAATGCCACCGTCTGGGTCAGGTTCACAACTTTTAAATGGTTCTTATCGTGATAAGAATAAATCTTAGCATAGAAAGTGTTGGTGCAAACAGGTAATTGAAAGTACTTGAGTAAAGAAAAACATGTGCCTGTGGGCAGAGGAGAGCAAAAGCTTTGGAAGAAAATTATGATACTTCTTTCCTTAATATTTTTTCCTTAAGTGCATGTAAGTAACATTCCCTGCCCAAGCTTTATGTGATATGGAGATAGAGAATGAAGGACCATGTAGAATGGAGGGAAAAAAATGTAGAAAACTAACACATCCTAGAATCCTGCCACTCATGTTGTTTCCTCTGTCAGGAGGCTTATAAGAAATGCAGAATCTCAGATTGAAACTCAATTCTACTAGATCAGAATCTGCATTTTAACAGATCCCTGGGTGATTTGGATGCACTCTCAAGTTTGAGAATCGCTATTTAAAAAATATATACAATAAGCATCTCACAGACGGGGTGGGGCACTGTGCTAGTACACATCAGTTGCAAATTGCAGCCCTTCTGCTACTCAGCCTCCTTCAGCATACACAGTCACACAACATGACGTGAAGTTTATTTTTGTATGTTGTACATATGCTCAAACATTGCATTAGCCATAGGTCTATCTAATGCTATTCAGAATTGAAATAAAAGAAAAGCACACCAACTTTTGAAAGTGACAATGAATGAAAGTAAAGTTGATAGTGACAGATGAGAAAGAAAAGCCTAAGTCAGAGCTCACATTTAATAAAAAGCAAGTTCCACCTGAGAATTTGAGAAAGATTGTATTGCTAACAACAAAATTGTCAGAAGATCAGAGTTCTTGCAAGCTGTCTGCCTATGGATTTCTTACCATTTTCCCTCTTTTCTTTCAAAAACAAACTGCCTACCATTCTAGTTATCTACTGTTGCATAACAAATCACCCCAATATTTACTGGCTTAAGGCAACAATGTATTATTACCTCTCATGGATCTGCAAATTGAGCAGGCTCATCTGAATGGTTCTAGTTTTAGGTCTTTTTAGTCAAATGGAGTCTGAGTTTGGGGACATTTGAAGGCTTGATTGTGTCCTGTGTCTAAGGTTGTTCATTATGTGACCGACAGCTAGGGCCAGCTGTCCCCTGGTAGCTGAGCTGGTATGTTTATTTGAATGGCTATGCATGGTTTCTCCATGTACTTGCCTTCTCATTGCAGAGAGAGACAGAGAGAGGAGAAAAGAAGAGAGGAGGGGAAGAGAGAGGAGGGAGAGAGAGAGGAAAAGAAATATTTTTAAAGAACACTAGACAAACGAGCAGAATTTGCACAGGTAGGACAGAATATATAATCACTGCAAATTAGATGCTGTTTTCACCCCTCCCTAAATATAGATTTCATTTGCATCATCATCTCGTCTACTAAATGTCATTGTAAAATGTGAATTTTTAAATGTCAGCTAACAAGGAAGTTTGACTACTCAATCTCTCTTGTTATTCTGACTCCACCAGTCTATTATTAGGGACATTTTAGCAGTTGATTGCTGGTATTCCTAATTAAGTATTGCTTGGTGTAAATTGATTGAAGGGGACATAATTTTAAAAAATCACGTGGTATAGAATCTGCTGGATTCTATAGTTCAGTTGCATATCCCTTTCTTGGCCAAAATGCATCAAGTAGATTTGCACAAAGATTTATAAAATTGTAATATAATTGTTAAAACTCCCACTGAGCCACAAATTACATGCTCTTACAGTCCACTACTCAGGGGTTTCATTGAAGAGATTTCTGCTTCAGATGGAAGAAGGGACAAGAAGCCTACACAAACTACAAAACCTTTAAAATCTTTTTCACTTGATAACCCTATAATTCTTGTGTCCCTTCTACATTTAACTTGGGTACATCATAGTGGGCTTTCTCCTCAACTCAAGCCCCTTAGATGCTTTCTAAAAGAGACTCAATTAATTGCTGCTGCCATTGTCACAATGAAATTACCTATCCTGTGAAAAACCTGACTCTAATTAATGTTGTAGCATATGCCCATTAATCTGTCTGCTCCTCCAGTTCTCTATTGAGACACAAACTCACTACAAGATCTTTCTTAAAAAATAATAAACTGATTGACTTGGCATGACACCATCACCTAATTAATAAAATGGTGACAATTTTGAAATCCCTGTTTTGCAGATTTGTAAAGGGACCCAAGAAAAGATGTAAATTTAGCAGTTAACAACCTTTGACTAAAGAAACAAGGGCTTAGATGGAATCGATATTGCCAGAAAGAATTTCCCCCGAACAGTCCAAGAAACCTGGAAATGCAAGAAAATAAATCTGCATCAGAGAAAATGGTCTGTTTATAGTGACATCTAGTGGTATTCGTTTTCATGCTCGCCCATTCCTAAATGAATTCCCAAGGAAGATGACAAATACAGAAAACTTGCTATTTATTTTTTTTATCAGTACAAATATGTAATGGATGTAACATGTAATTGGAGTAAAAAAATTAGTGTTTCACAAAACTTCATGAATTAGTATCATCAGGTGATTTGAAGAAACTGTTTTTGAAAGTGGTGTGGGTAAATGGATTATGATGGGGATGATAAGCACAAGAAGGGGAGTAATGTCTGCCTTTATGTATAAATAGGTATATTTCTTGATTTTGAAACATGTGACCCTTTTTTTTTTTTCATATCTTTATTTCGGGTGAATGAAACCAACCAATCAGGCAAATCTATCTTAAACTAAGATTACTAAAAGGACTACATTTCCAAAGGGTTTCTGATAATTTACACAAGTACAGTTTGACTCACTATACTAAAAATACCTGTGTGCAGGGGTTGGGCAGGGGGCAGAGTGAGATGTGGAAGCAGAACATAATCCTAAATTTTCCTGACAATTATGTTAGACCTTTTGTTTAGAACACATTTTTTAAATGTTGGAGATTAAAAGAAGAGTAAAATGTTGAAATAAAACAAACGACATTACTTCAAAATAGTAAGCGACAGCTAATAAAAGTTGTAGGCTTGTTACAGTTAAGGGGCTTATGAAGTTGCTAAATTTGCTTCAGCCACTTCAGAAGAGAAGAAATTTTGACAAGCAACACTTTTTCAGAGGAAGTTTTTGCTTTGCACCAGTTCTGACACTTATCCTTCTGGGAGAGCCCACGGAGAAACCCATCTTATGCATTACTGTTATCATACCTTCTGGATCATTTTAGGGCAGACCTTATCCATTATAGACAGATGCCTTAACTCAACACTTCATTCAACTAATATTAATGGCCACCCATCTGTCAAACTGTGAATGAGTCTGAACCAGTACAAGCTCTTAATCCTTGAAAGTCCATGTCTTCACTTCTTTACTGAAAAGCTTCCCTGGTGTGACACAATTTTTATCTCTAGCACTGTCCCATTTTCAGCAGTTTTCATCAATATTCTATGATATTAAAGTTTCAGAGTGTCCTTGAAGTTTATGTCTGTCCACTTGTACCCTCTGTACTTCAAGGCACATAGAAACTGCTTTGACCTTTGAGACCATCTTTTCTCTTCGCAAGATGAATCCCACACAGCTTGACACAGTAAGCATTACTTCAAAAGCATACCATTCTACTTTATTCTCCCATGTGATAACCATTTTGCCTGCAAGTGTCATGGGTGAGTATTTTGAAAGACCAAATGTGACAATAATACCTCCAAGTTCTACTCAGAGCATTTTGTAAAACACCTTCTCCTTAGAATATATAATAAAGTTGACTTTTTCATGAATTAAAATTTATCATTGAGGCATAAGTTAGTTATACAGTGGCATGGTTTAAATACCATTTCTTACCCACAGAAGGGAATTACGGTAAACAGATTCATAGAATTTCTAGCCTAAAAATTTGTCTGGGTGTTCTAGGGCATAGCTACAGGCAGTTTTCAGAAGCTTTTTAAACATGGGAATTGAAAATGCTTCATACATGTACCTAAGGATAAGGAGAAAAATTTTTACTTTTAACATCTATCCACAGGCTTGAACTTGACTGACCAAATCTTCCTAAAGGAACATATTAAGATTCAGCAGAAATATTTAGTGATGCAACATGTCAAGCACTCAGTGTACGTTTACAACTTTAAGAATATACAATACCTTTCCATCACCTTTGGTTTTACTATGTGCTGAAAAATGTAGCCACTGCCTGGCAAAGTGTCATCTGTCCTGGTGTAAGACAAAATATCGATGAAGTTCTGTTATTTTGACAGTGGCCAGAATCTCTGCAATATTCGGGGCACGAACCCGCGTCTCCTGCAACGGCAGGCGGACTCTCAAGCACTGCGCCACCAGGGGAGCCCATGTCCTTGTGATTTTAATTGTATAGCCATGGTTGATAATTCTGGCATCTGGTTTCTACTCCACCAGTAATTCTCATTTTTCTTTTTTTGGTGACATGGGGAGAGAGGATGGGTGATATAAGCCAATGCTACAAAATTCAAAAGATAGAAAACATATATATAAAAAAAAAAAAAAAAAAAACCCTCCATTTACCCTAATTCTCAGCCACTCAGCTGTCTTCCCCAGAGGCAACTACTATTATATCTCATATCTCCTTTAGAAATAATATATTCACAAATAGGCATGATTTTTCCTTCAACAACTTCTCTCTACTTCCCCCTTGCTATACAAAAGATAAGATACTATACTAACTTATCTGAATATTGCTTATTAAAATACTTGATAGTGCATATTAAAACCTTTCTGTATCAGAACATGTAATTTCGCTTCCTTCTCTTTAACAACAGCACAATATTTCATTCTGTGAAGAGGGTATACTTCATGTAACTGGTCCCCTTTGTAATGTTTCAGTCTATGTATTTGCCTGTTCACCACTATGTCCACATGTGTGAGAATATCTGTAGAGTGAATATTTGAAGTGGATGTGCTAAATCCAAGGTATAGTACATCTCTCATTTTGATCATTAATACCAGGTCACCCTCCTGAGCAAGGATGACTTGACACTCTCACGGACAATATGCAAGTCCTTTTTTTCTCTCTTGCCAACACAGCATATTAGCAACATTTTAATAACTATCAGTGTTGACAGGTGAAAAAAAAAAGTATTACATTGTGGTACTAAATGTCCATCTTTCCTGAGGGATGAGGTTGAATACCTTTTCTTATGCTTAAGAGCCATTTGTATTTCATCTTTTGTGTACTGTTTGCTCCTGTCCTTTACGCACTTCCCTATTGGGTTGTTAGTTTTAACCTGTTGGTTTCAAAGTTTATTTTATATATTAACAAAATCATTCTTTCATCTTGAGTTCCATATGGTGTTTTTTCCCTATGTAGAAATTTTTTTATTCTTCTCTGAGATAATTTCTCAATTTGCTTTTAAAAAAATTTCTTTTCCATTATGGTTTATCACAGGATATTGAATATAGTTCCCTGTGCTATATAGTAGGACCTTATTGTTTATCCATTCTATTTATAATAGTTTTCATCTGCTAATCCCAAACGCCCAATCCAACCCTCCTGCATTCTGCGCCCCCTTGACAACCATAAGTCTGTTCTCTATGTCTGTGAGTCTGTTTCTGTTTCATAGATAAGTTCATTTGTGACATATTTTAAATTCCACATATAAATGATGTCATATGGTAATTGTCTTCCTCTTTCTGACTTACTTTGTTTACTATGATAATCTCTTGGTCCATGCATACTGCTGCAAATGGCATCATTTCATTATTTTTTAAGGCTGACAATATTCCATTGTATATATATACTGCATCTTCTTTATCCATTCATCTGTCGATGGACATTTAGGTTCTTTCTGTGTCTTGGCTATTGTGAATAGTGTGCTATGAACATAAGGGTGCATGTATCTTTTCAAATTATAGTTTTGTCTGGATATATGCCCAAGAGTGGGATTGCTGGAATATATGGTAACTCTATTTTTAGTTTTTTGAGGGACCTCCATAGTGGCTGTACCAATTTATATTCCCACCAACAGTGTACTAGGGTTCCCTTTTCTCCACACCCTCTCCAGCATTTGCTATTTATAGACTTTTTAATGATGGCTCTTAATTTGCTTTTAATTTTTGTGGCACAATAGAACGGATCTCTGTACTCTGAAACTTTTTAAATACCATAAAAGCTTCTTGTATTTTTATAGTTTCACTTTTATATCTAAATATTTGATCAATCTAAAATTTATTATAAATTTATAGTGTTCATTAGTATTTATTTTTTATATTTTAATATTTATTAAATTTAAGTTGACATGCAAATATTAATGTGATATAATACATGAAATAAGTTTAAAAATAATGAAAACAATGAAGAAAAAAATTGGTCCAAGTAAAGCAGGGATGTATGTGAGTTTAATATATAAATTACATGTAGTGAAGAAAAATATTCCATTTAATAATGGACCACAAATTTGGCCATAAGCTGTCTGATAGACAGTGTGAGAAGGAAATATGTGATAATATAATCAGTTGTTAACTTTATAGGATCATTAAAATTAACACCCCCATGCACACACACACAAATATACACATACCCCTTATTTATCAAGACAATCAAAATATCTCCTAACACTAAAAATAAAAATATATTTCTTCCCTGCATTTTCAGGAAAATATCCTTAAACAATGAGCAGACTCCATTAATCTGTTTACAGTACAAGGCTGGCAGCATCAAATCAACCACAGTTTAGTAAACCAGTGCTACGTATATGGGTCCCCAGAATGATTTGATTGAGGCATAAGATATGTTTGATACGTGTCAAGGAAGTTTTTTTTTAATTTAGAGAAATGATTGACAACATATCTTTCAGATATTCTCTAAAAAGTTAGTTTCTTCAACTGAGCTTTAAAAAGTATGTTGTAGATGCAGATTTCAAAAATATACTTTTTGAAAGTATACCTATTGTAATTTTCCAATTAAAAGCAGTACACAATCATTAATGTTTACTCTCTGACTTACCTTATAAGTGATTCTTTACATTATGAGATCTCAAAGGCAGAGGATATATTTATGATTATATTTATACTTAAACATTTATACTTAAATCTGCATAATATATAACTTTAGGAAGTTGGTTGGTTCTCAGTAAAATCTGATTGAGTCACATGAAAATGGTTCTATTTTCATGAAAGTGTTTAGAGATAGGAAGGGATACAATTTTTTAAAAACCAAAATAGCACAGGGAATTCTACTCAAAACTCTGTAATGGTCCATATGGGAAAAGAAGCTAAAAAAGAGTGGAGATATATATATATATATATATATATATATATAAACTCATTTGCTTTGCTGTATACCTGAAACTAACACAACATTGTAAATCAACTATATTCCAATAAAAATTTTTAAAAAATTAAAAAAAATAAAAACCAAAATTGTAATATTTTGCTAATACACAATTATCTTAACCTTATGCTTAACCAAAAAGTAAGTTTTGGTTTATTTTAGTTTGATTTGTACAAGTGTGTTTTCTGATAAGCAGACTAAGAGCAAATAATAACTTTTGTTATTATAGATAATAATTGACATCAGATTTCATTTGTATCACCTTTGTAGGTTCTATCAGTTGAAGGAGCTTGTCTGTCTTGTTCACCCTTGTACTTCCAGCATTGAGAACAGTGCCTACAATATTAAGCATTTCTCGAATTAATGAATGAATAAGAACATATGTTAGTTTTTGACATGAAGTAGCTGAATAGGCTAGAGACACATGATTATACATCCCTCAAAAAGAATAAAGTATACATAAAGTATATACTTTAAAGTTCTAGTATGAATAACTGTGTGGTAGCTAAGTAGAGTTTTCTAGAAAGTGGCAGAATACTATTACTGTAAGCTAATTGCTAATCGTATTTTATAAAATTGCTTAGTCTCGCTGATTCTTTGGTAAATAGAAGTGAAAAATACTTGGTTGTGTTAGCATTATATTTCTGTGTGACAGAAAATACCATTCCTCTTAAATTTTTCATGTGGTCTTGTCCCAGTATCTTATACTGATTGAATTCAGAGCACTTACTTGACTCTCCGTTATTTAAACTTTAGCTGTTTATAAATGTATTGCCTCTTCTCCCAGATAAATTATAATACTAATATAATTACTGTTTATAACTGTAGTTTATTTTTCTATCTTATTGCGTATTTCAGTACATTACACTTTCTGATTTTTTTCTTTTCTGCTTTTACTGGATTTGTCATCTGTTGATTTAGAAGTTACAAACACGGTGATTGTTCTCCCAGTGGTTGTCCTGTACACCTATTTCCACATATATTTTCTTCTGTTGATTTGTTAGATGTATCAAGTCTATAAAGTGCTTTTCTCCAATACTTTAAAAATGTTTATTCCTTTTTTTTCTGTATCCAGTGCTAATATTGAAAATTCTCATGCCAATTAGATGGTCTTATCTTTCTATATGAGGGTTTTTAGAGTTATTCTGTCTTTGATATTCTTTATTGTCACTAAAATGTGTTTATATATGGGTTTTATATTCTCTCTCCTAATTAGTTCTCTGTCAGTGGTTTATGTCTGAGATCTGTAATCATTCTCTTATACTAGTGTATTAATCAGCTCGGGCTGCTCAAGCAAAATACCACAGACTGGGTGACTTAAAGAACAGACAATTTTTTTTACTGTTCTGGAGGCTAGAAGTCTAAGATGAAGGTCTGGCTGACTCAGCTTCTGATGAGAGCTGTCTTCCAGGTCTGTTGATGGTCACTTTTCACTCTGCCCTCACATTGCGTTTTTTTGCATTGTGTGATTCTGATACTGCAAGTCTAGAGATTGCATATTGTGAATCATGGCCTTAAATATGTCATTTCACCCAGGCTCCAATCTTCCCCATCTTCATCCAAAACACACACATTCTCTTTCACAATGGCTTTCTTTCCACCTAGTGATATCTTATATTTATTTAGTTTTGTTCATTTTAATTTTTAATTACTTTTATATTGTTTTGGTTATTAAGTCCTATGATCCATGCTTTTCTCTTACTTTTGTAGATTTCTTAGGGTTGACTTTTGAGGAGGGGACCTGGTGCCCATCTTATTTGCACTCTTAATAAAAACAAGAAGCCCCTTCATGGTTCCGTATTATAATTTTAAATGTTGTTATGCTTTTCTGAATATATATATTATAGAAAATATATGTAATACAAAAATTTGAAAAACAAATTTATCTTTAACTCCTCAAAACTAAGATAACTATCCTTAACTTTGGGGTCTCAATTCTTGTAGTCTCTTTCTTTTTTTAAAAAAAATTACATAGATAAATCGTTGGTGATTTATATTGTGGATTAGTTTTGGCCTGGATGTACATAGGTGACTTTTTATTTCCTGTATCAAGTGTTAAAATTAAATGCTGAATGGAGATATTCTTTTTAGAGCTAAATGTTCCCTTGATATCGTTGACTGTTGTAAATTTTCACAGTCTCCACATCTTTTACTTGAACTTACCCTTGAAATTATAGGAGCACTCACATCTGCATTCCTTAGGTGGGAAAACAATTATAAGATGTATGCTTGAAGAGTACTTGTTACTATCATGATTATTGGTAATAATAATGCCGTACTCCTGAAATACTTATCAGAATCCACTCCGCTTATATTGCTAATAAGTGATCAGTGAAAGCATAGAGATAGCATAACTACATAGCTACATAGAGCATAACTACATAGCTACATAGCTTGAAGCAGTAGAAAGAATATTATTTAATGATTTTGTTTACCTTTCCCCTTCGCCATCTGTCTTCTTTCATAGTGTAGCAACCTTTGGCATAAACACCACATGGAAGTTATAGCTAAGGCCAGGAACCCACCAATAGATTAACTCATGGCTTATGTCAAAAGACAGAGACTTACTTTAAGAAAACACAAGGTACACTGTTCTGGATGCTAAATAATAATGACGATGTCAACTGGTAGCACTTATGAAACAGTGCTCTATTAGGATCACTGCAGTGTGTGCTTTCTTTGGTTTATCTCGTTTAATTCTCACAACATAATAAGGTAGGCCTGTTACTAAGGTAAAGGTCATGTGTTTGAGTCAGCCCATTATTTGTTTATTCAACAGTTATTTATTTAGAGCCTATAGTTTGCTAGGCAATGTGTGTGGAGCTGAAGATCTAGGAGCCTATATACCAGAAAAAATACAGAAACAAACAAAAAGCAAAAACAAACCCCCTGCTAATGCAAAGTGCTTTGAAGAAAATAAATAGGATCGTATGAATATGATCAGATGACTAGGGAGGGGCAGTTAGGGAGGACTCCTTCTAAGAGATGATACTTGGTGGGACAGTCACATGCTCACCAGTGTTCCAGATAAGCCACCAAGTTTAAAGACCTTGAAATGAGAATGATCATTCTGTACTGTCCCTCTTTTTCCCTGGTAGTCTTCCTTGCTTTGAAGTCTACATTGTCTAATATTAGTATATAGTTACTCCAACTGTCTTTTGATTAGTGGTCGCATAGCATTATTTTTGCAATCCCTTTACCTTTAGCACAATTATATAATTACATATGAAATAGGATTGTTGTGGATACATAAATATTTTTTAATCCATTCTGACAAATTCTGTCTTTTAACTGGTGAGTTTAAATCACTACATTTAATAAAATTATTGATGTGTCTGGATTTAGGTCTGCCGTTTTACTATTTGTTTTCTGTATTTTCCCTCTAATTTTCACTCTTCTGTTTCCCCTTTCTTGCTTCCTTTTGAATTATTGAGTTTTTGATGGTATCGCTTTGTATAGTTTTTTAGTGGTTTTTTTTGCGGGGGGAGTGATTATGGCACATATACTTTTTTTTTTTTTTCCGCTTTACAGAGGCTTAATATTTTACCACTTCAAATGGTGAGCACAAACCTTGCTACAATGTAGGTCCTTTTACTCTCTTCCTTGTAGTTCTCAGATATTACAACTACATACATTGAATAACCCATTAGAAAATGTCATAATTTGTATTTTCAGTCATCATGCATATTTTAAAGAGCTGAAAAGGAAAATAGTCTGTTCTGTGTATCCAGATGTTTACCATTTCTGTTACTCTTCCTTTATTCCTTATGTTATAGGTTTCTTACTAGTGATGAATGCTCTTAGTTTTGTTTCATCTGAGAATATCCTTATTTCACCTTCATTTCTAAAGAATATTTTCACTGGTTATAGGATTCTAATATAGAATTTTTCTGCAGTACTTTAAAAATATTGTTTCACTTCCTTCTGACTGTCATGGTTTCTGATATCAAATATAGTCATTTGAGTTAGTGTCTCCATATGTAATGAGTCCTGGGCTGCAGTCAAGAGTTTTGTATGTGTCTTTAATTTCCGAAGTTTGATAATGATGTCTCTGCATGTGAGTTTCTTGAGTTTATTGTGCCTGGAATTTCCTGAGCCTCCCTCTTGCATCTGTAAGTTTGTCACTTTCACCAAATTAGAGAAGTTTTCAGTTATTTTTCTTCAAACACATTTTTCTCTGTCATATACTCTTTTTCTCTTTCTGTGACTCAGATGACACCAGTGTTAGACCTTTTGATATTGTCCCACAGGATATTGAGGCTGTTTTTATTATTATTATCTTTTTAATCTCTTTTCCTTTCTCTTTTTCAGAATGCTTAATTTCTCATGATCCACCTTGAAGTTATGTGCTTCTTTACCATTATCCTATTTAGGCCATCTAGTGAATTTTCTATTTTGATTATTATATTAGTCAGTCAGACTATTCCATTTCGTTTATCTTTGTATATTCTAACTCTTTGCTGAGACTTTGGATCTTTCTATTCATGACATGAGTGTTTGCATTTGCCTATTAAAGCATGGTTGTAATAGCTGTTCTAATGTCTTTATCTGATAAGTATAACAACTCTGTTATCTTGGTTTTGCTATCTGTTGATTGTTTTTTCTTTAAGTGTTAAGATTTCCTTGATTCTTCACATGTCAAGCAATTTTGGATTGTATCCTGAACATTTTGAGTATTGTGTTACGAGACTCTCTTATTTAAATCATAAGAAGATGGTTCTTCTTTCAGGTTTAAGCTAAAAGCTCTGATCTGCTTTTTTAGATTGTGGTTTCAATGTCTGTGCAGTTTTAAAAGTGTTTGCAGTGCTATTTGGATCACTTGGTGTGTTCACTTTCTAGCAGCCATTCTGTGCCTGGTCTATATTGTAGTCAGTTTTAAAGCCTTTGATATCCTATTTTGGGTCAGATCCCCACATGTTCAGTTCAGAGGTGAGCACAGGAGTTCATACACAATTTTATGGGATTGATCTCTCTCTCTTGAGCTCCCTCCTCTCTGAAAACTCCCTGATACTTCCCAGTCCCCTGCAGCTTCCTTTCCAGATCCTCTGGTCAGAGAGCTTGGGCTTTAGTTAACCTGCTTTTCCATGCACTTCCCACAACTGGGTCTGAATTTGGAAGAAAGTGGTAAAAATAGAACAAGAAAAAGAGGCAACAAGCAACAGATTCATCCCCCTGCTCTTGAGATCATGGCTCCTCTGTTAAGAAAGTTTCCCTCCCTCAGAGTTTTAGGTGCCTGCTCAACCACCAGGGCTGCAGCTTCAGCTCTAGAGTTTCCCAGGGGCTAGAGAGTGCAAGAGAGAATGGAAAAGAGAAAGAAAAATAGCCACAGGGAATTCTCGCACTTTCTCTGCATTTCAGGAGTCCTCTTTACAGTACTTTGGAACTCCTGAAGCTCTTTCGGTCTTTAGTATGCAGTTTTATGCTCCCTTTGAGTCGGGGCCAGGCCAAGCAATACAGGAAGGGGGGAGAGATAGTAAATTCACCACCAGTTTAGTGGTACGTTGAATTCTGCTCTCATTTCCCAGTCCACCTGCTACCATTTGTTTTTCTGAGTCCTCAGATATTTATATTCCTTCCAAGATGTAAACTTGCATTCAGTGGGAGAGACCTCTGTAACTGGAACCTCCCTGTCTTGGCTGTTTAAAAGCAGAATTTAAAAAGGTATCTGGAGAAGAATAAGTGATGGAAATTGGAGGAGGGGTACAGTTGGGGCAATATTATAAGTAGTAAGATGCTTGGATTTTATTCTAATAATAATGAGAAATCCCTGGAGGGTTTTAATCAAGACATATATATATATATATATATATATATATATATATATATATATATAATCTGATTTACACTTCAAACACAATACTTAGATAGCTATATGGGAAATGAATTGTGGGAATTTAAGATATTTGTTGATACGTTAAACAATATCTGTTGCATACAGAAAAAAAACATTTTAAAGTTAGGATCAAAATGATTTACCAATGGATAGAAGATAGGGAAACGTGAAAACAAAGGGATAAGGATGTTGGTATTTTTGGCTTGAACAATTGGGTAAGTGACACTGACATTTACTGAGATTTGAAAGACTGTGGAAAACAAGGCTTGAGGCTAAATATTGATATAAGATTTAAGAGGGTTTTTTGTTTGTTTTTTCTCTCCTTTGGTCATGCCACATTTGGCATGCCTGTTAAATATCCAAGCAGAGTTGCCAACTACTGGATACACTCTAGTCCACTGTCACAGATCCTACTAATGGTGAACCATCCTGGATATATATGACATAGGTCCTTAAAAAAACTCCTTTAAGAGTACCTGTCAAATACTCAAGAATATTTCTCATAAATACAATGTCCCAGTAATGCTATGTTACTTTATGCGAAACTCATTTTCGGTTTACCTTAAAACTTTTCAGGAATGCATTTGGCGGCTTGATTGGAGGTCATTGCGTAATAAGCCCAAAGTGATTATATTTCATTATATTTTTATCGTATTACAAATGTAAGCAAGTACTTGTTTCTTTGGTCTCTTTTATAATGAGAGTGCAATATATTGCACTACATTTCCCAATGTCTGAGTTCTTCAATCTGGAATAACATCTTGCAAGGTCTTTATTTTATAGCTTACAGTGTTCTTTTCTCATTCCAAGTCACTTTGACGTCTCTCTGACTATGTGTAATGTCATTTGCTCTTCTGGTCTCTAGTGAACAGCTAATGTTCAGAACCCGCTTAATGAAAACGGTTTAGTGCCTTCTGAATCTTTTTATCATCTGAAATTTAAAACTTGAAGACAACCTGGGTTTCTACTTTCTAATAAATCCTGATAATCTTTCAACAACTCATTTCATCAGAATTTTTATCCTGAAAACAGCACACATCAGGAATGATGAACACATACATACACACATATGCTGTTCACATACATACACTGTACATACACAAACAAATATTGTTCACATACATACACTGTAAACATACATATTTTTACATATACACAGACTGTATTCACACACACACATACCCAGCAATGTTGGAGTGACCTATGTTTTCTATATCCTGTCTGTAGCATTCTCTCCAGAGGTGGAAAGTAACAGGAGCTGTGTTTCTCCAGAAAATAAGAGACAGAAGCAAAGTGGTATCTAATTAAAATGTTTACATTTCCCATGAGATATAAGCTACTGACATTTTCTGGACTGTAAGCCAAGAAACGCTTAGGATTATACAGATGTACTTTGCAAACTACAATTGCCATGCAGTGAAAACATAGCTTAGACACAGTTCAGGAAATATGGATTGGATAACCTTTCTTTATAACTCAGAAATTAAAAGTTAGGTCCTATGAGAACTTATAGTAAGTTGAGCAGTTCATCTCTTCTCAAAGTAAATCAAAAATCCATTTCCTCTGCTTCATAGGCGTTCCTCCTCTAGAATGGTTTCCAACATCTGTATCTGAGTCTGCCAAAATCAGTGTTGCTTTGTTGTACCTCCTCCTCCCAACTGCTTTTATCTCTACCAGGACACTGTTCTTTCCCCTAGTTGTCGCACTCTTGTCCTCCAGCATTATAATATTTCTAAGATGTGAATGATGATACTGACGTCAGCTTCTCTTAATTGCCCTGTTCCTTAATTCCTCATAGTATAACTTATTCATACAGTCACATGACATATGTTTATTGAGCAACTGCTTTGTTCAAGCACCCTTGGAGGGAAGAGGATGTATCAACAATCAGTGTAGACAGAACTCCTGTTCTCATAAAGCTCATATTTTAGTTCAGGGAGAGGACAAACAATGGGCGAGAAATAAGCAATCAATAGTTCTTTTTTTTTTTTTTTTTGTATAGTGATGAATACCTTGAAGAAAATAAAACAAACAAAAGGAAAAGATAATGGTAATGGGGAGGGTCATTTGGGCTTTTGCATTCAATCCCTCAGAATGCAAATCTTCACTTCTTTCCTTCAAGGATTTGTATTGCTGTAGAGTTGTTTTTTTCACCCACATAGGCATTTATGAGGCCACCAAATCTTCATTTTACTTCCCATAGTTCATTTTTATTAGTCTAAAATAACTATTTTTAGGAGAATAATGCAGAGTGCACTTTTTCACTTCAAGGTTAATTTCCTATTAATGATAGATATAGGTCTTTGCATTATTATGTAGAGCATCATCAGTTCCGCTTTTCTCACTCTCCTACCTCCAGACTATGCCCAGAGGTTCTTTTCTAATAGAAATATCTATCTAATTTTTTCTACTAATAATTTTTTCCAGAAAAAAAATACACAGAATCT
The DNA here is from genome assembly GCF_000442215.2 of Lipotes vexillifer. Taxonomy (NCBI): domain Eukaryota; kingdom Metazoa; phylum Chordata; class Mammalia; order Artiodactyla; family Lipotidae; genus Lipotes; species Lipotes vexillifer. The sequence goes on along the minus strand of NW_006780679.1, from coordinate 1,878,894 downwards.
TTGTGAGGAAAGGAAATATTCCTATACTATTGAGCCAGAATTGATTCTTATGCAAACTTCTTTCTTTAAATAATCACTATGTGTGAAAAAGTGATAGCACACAAATATTCTTCCCTTGAACAAAGCAATGGATCACAGTGGAATGGGGGAGGGAAGAAATTTAATTATTTCAATAACATCACTTAGGAGAGTATCTTAATGCTTTGGAACTAAGGAAAGCATTCCAAATTAAGATTTCTACTAAACCAAATTTTACCTAGAAAATCTGCAGACACATTCAGGAGCTAAGCATGAGGTTGGGTAAAGAATGAGTATAACAAACCATTTTTACCTATTAATGAACCTGTATGAATTAACCACTATACCAAAAGCTATATGCTAACAATGACTCCTGAGTGACTACTACCTTTTTTTTGTCTACGACTTTTATAAGGAATATTTTCTAGCACTCTTAAACTTTGTATTCTTACATCCTCTTCAAAAGGATTCTTTGAGCAAAGGTTCCGTTTTCTTTACTTACTGATAATCACCACTTATCTAATGCACAATATCCACTTTGGTGGACTTTCCACATGTCCTTTGCATAGGAATAATTATGCGTAAAAAGCAGAATGTAACTGAAATCATCTTGACATGCATGCTTTTAATAGATCTAAGCGGAAAGTTATATACAACATACTGCTTCTTGAGTATCAGTTATAGGGTGAATGTATGGAGTTGCTTTTTTTTTTTTTTTTTTTTCGGGGTGAGGAGGGCAGCATGATTGGTCTTATGTCTGTTACTGGAGAGTAGGTTCTTGTTCCATTGCAGAAAGAATTCAGAGACACCGAGACCAAGAGAGCAAAACCATGATTTATTAAGCAACAGTACACTCTCGGGAGGGCGAGCAGGCAGGCTCAGGGGAGCAGCTGCCCTGAGTTTCTTTGGCAAGCTGGTTATGTGGAGTGTGAAAATGATTGGGTGGGATATTCATTGCAGAGGGAGGGGTCTTGGGTTGTATTTCCTGATTTTTATCCCATCTGCACCTTCCCAAGGGGAGGAGGGATTTTTGTCCTTATTTAGTTAGTCTTGATCAGAAGTATCATGGTGTTGGTGCATGATGAGCACTTGTTGGGGTTTGTTTTTTTTTTTTTTTTTTGTCGGGGTGAGGAGGGCAGCATGATTGGTCTTATGTCTGTTACTGGAGAGTAGGTTCTTGTTCCATTGCAGAAAGAATTCAGAGACACCGAGACCAAGAGAGCAAAACCATGATTTATTAAGCAACAGTACACTCTCGGGAGGGCGAGCAGGCAGGCTCAGGGGAGCAGCTGCCCTGAGTTTCTTTGGCAAGCTGGTTATGTGGAGTGTGAAAATGATTGGGTGGGATATTCATTGCAGAGGGAGGGGTCTTGGGTTGTATTTCCTGATTTTTATCCCATCTGCACCTTCCCAAGGGGAGGAGGGATTTTTGTCCTTATTTAGTTAGTCTTGATCAGAAGTATCATGGTGTTGGTGCATGATGAGCACTTATCAGCAAGATTAATTTTATTGTAATGAGGCCGCAATGAGCAAAAGGTTACATTCAGAAGCCAGAGATTCCCACCTTTTCCTACCTTGCTTTGTCTGCCTCTAGGACCCCTGTCGGCCCGAGATGTGTGGTTTCCTGCCATGTGACCCATGCCTTCCTTCTCTCCTTGTATCTGGCTAACTCTGCTCTAACGTGTCCAATGGAATATATTAGCCAAATGGCAAAAAATGGTCACATACACAGTCTGAATTCAAGGATACCAAAAGATAATAAGTTTGCAAACTATTTCAGAACAATGGAATTCCATTAATTTTATTTTTCTCTAAAAATTAACATGTTTATTGGTAAAAATTAGAAATTATAAATAACTAATTTAAAAATACCTAGCACTGTTTAAACCTTAGGAAATTTTCTTTCAAAATTTTTTAAACAGAAAATGTGATCTTTTATATTATCTTTGGTAATCTGATCCCTTTTCCTTTATACCAGGTACTGTGCTAGGTTTAATAGTGAGCACATCAGATAAAGTTTCTGCTCTCACAGTCTACTGCATAAAGTATCTTGCCATGTTGATAAGTATTCACTATCATATAAATGCCTAAATCTGTATTCTATATATTATTTAACCTTGCTCTATAACGAGACATTTAGTTCGTTCTCTACCTTTCTCTGTTATTCACAGTAACTCACCACCTGTGGAAACCCTGAGATCAAATATCCCCTCCTTCCCACCCAGTTGAACTTGACCTCCCATCCTCTCTTGTCTAGTTCAGAGCAAGCTGTTGATGTGATTGGATTAAAGTCATTCACACTACTGTAAGGAGTACCTTCCATGCAGAAAAGTTTAATCCAGAGTATTTAGTGGCTTTTGACACTATTAAATGCAGCCAACATCAATTTGCTAAAAGCCCATTCAGTGAAAATCAACTTGTCAAATATTGAATTTATGGAATGACTAATTTTAGATGCCTAGCATTTCCTCATTTCTGAACATTTTCCAAGAAAGAGTGAACTTTTCCGTAAACATAAATTTTCCTCTTTAGTTTTGAGAACACCCAGGCCACTTCACCTTTCTCTGCCCCAACTCTGTCCTCCTATCCCTTTGCCCTTGCATTTACACTGGCGTGTCCTCCTGCCTCCTACCTGCCTTTGCCCCTGCTCGTGCCCCTGGCAATAAACAGCTATAACACATTAACCTGGATTGGATTTAACATATTTTTTGATAGTTTTATGAGATTTGGTCATTTCACAGATTGGCTTCAGTCAAATTGTTTACCTTCCTCCACCTCAATGAACCATTGCTGAGAACATGGCTTTTACTTGGGTCTTTCAGAAGGTAATAATACTTGCTTATTGACAGTCAAACCACCTTCATTATCTATCCTAACAAGGATTTCTATACATGGATCAGAGCAATAACTTCACAACATTCACCTTCCTTTCTCATCAGGTCAAGGGTTGTTATGATAGTTTGAAGAAAGTGAATGATACATATAAATATTTCTCATTTTATATACATGAATAAAGAGGATTTGCTAGGTTTGATTTATAAGTGATTATACCTGACATCTTTAGCCTATGTTATTTTTCAAAAAGATGAATTTTGCCTGCAAAGCATGGATACAACAAGCTGAGTCATCATCTCTAATTTTTCATAAAACCTTCATAGGCTGAATTCAAGCACAGATACTGGAAATGCGTTTTAGAAAGTTTTCACTCATCCTAATACACTTGAAAATCCACAGTCACAGCTGGACTTCAGGTGGTTACAGACCCACACAGCTGCTTGGTGAGCCTCATGACTCTGCCTTGGTAAATAGGAGTTCCTTGAAATTGTGAAAATCCAGAAATGAAATCCTCATTTCACAGAATAAGAATATAAATCAGAATCTCTTGTGTGCATTGCATTTGCGTCAAGGTTGATACTAAATTTTGGATTTCTTCTATCATTTCATCCTTTTATCTATTCACTCTCCAGCACGTGGAAGCTACAGGCAGCCTACATGTGCAAATATTTACTATGGTTGAGAATAAGAGGAACAAAACAGAGTTCAAGGAAGTAAATACATTGCACTTTATAGAATTTAAAGTAAACGTATAAAGAGGACACCATTCATCCTTTGTTTTCGTACTTGATAAGATAAATCATATAGCAAACCATAATATAAGATATAGTACTTACCATACATTTAGCGTAATGGCTTAAGCACATTTTCTCTGTAGAAAGTATTCCTATGATAATAGGACAACAATATGAAAAATTGCCTGTGATAAAAATAAAACATGACCACAAAAGATAGCTCAGCATCTGATACCCCAAATACAATATCATAACAAATGTACATCTATTTATATATTTATACACACTGTGAAATCTTATTAAGTAAATATCAGTATGTAATTCCGTATAGTTCCTAGGATAATTTTCTAAAATATTAAACACAACATTCAGTAAATTCAAAAAAATTTGCCCCACTCTAGTAGCGTCTCAGGTTTTATATTGAAAAGCCTTTACATTTTATAATGCCAACATACAAATAAGCAGTAGCCTAGCCATTAAAACACATTAATCAAGTGTTTATTTTATCTGAACTCATCTAGGCCATGCAGATGTTAACTCTTTTCTGACTGTGTGTGAAATTATGGCAAAGGAAGTTTATATTAACCAAAATGTTCAGGTAAGAAACTATCTAGACTCTTTTATGACTATACTTAATATGGTAGACACCACTATTTGCACACCCGAGATCTATTTGTTTTTTCTACCTTACTTAGAATACCTTGTTGTGGCTTAGGGTGGATAATAGATGATAATTGATACTACTCACCTGTAAGAATTATGTTTCTTGCTTTGACATTCTACCTTGCAAGTAAAGGTGGTCTTGAGGGTCACTTAAAGTTAATGAGCCTAAAGGGGAAGTCTTTTGGGGGAAGTGGAATTTTGGGGGTTTTTTTTTTTTTTTTTTTTGGTAAATCAGTACAGACATAGGTGCCCCTCTATCCCATTGCCCACTTCCTGCTGTGAACATGGCCATGGTATTTGGATTTGCAGGAGGAGGCAATTATGAGAAAGAATGCAATCATGCAACAAACACAAATAAATAAAAAGTAAAATCCATTCCTAACCTACAGTTAGCTTGGTTTACTTGAAAGGGTAAGGGCTTTCTGACTGACAAGGACATTTCCAAGTACCTGTTCCCGAACTAAATTCGATGTCTTTAAGCTACACAAGAGGCTTCCGTAGCAAAACAAAATTTTTAGGGAAAAACTATATTTCAGGAATAAAAATTTTAAACTCTTAATCTATCCCAGGTTTTCATTATGTTAGAGCTGTTCACTTAGTTTTGTCACTCTTTTTATTTTTCTGTCCCAATTTTTTCTCTCTCTTATTCTCCCCCGAATAGAAGCTAAAGATAGCAAAGTCCGTGGCCCAGAGATGTTGAAAATATTAGGAGAAGGCTAAAGGGAAATCCAGTTTTCAGGATATTTTAGGAATTCCTGCATAACTGATTCAATATCTGTAACAATTACTTTGCAGTTGTGGCAAAGTAGACATCCACACGATGTACTGTAACACCAGACAATAAACACAATAGTCCTTGCACTAATTAGAAATTACCTTCAAACATCTGATCACTAATGCCACTCTTGTTAGCCAGCTGACCTACTGGATTGAAGTCCTTAGACAGTTCCCAGACTATGATATTGTACAGATACTGTAAGATGCTGTTGACTAAAGATACTAGAATACACAACAGAAAGTGGCTAATGTAATGGGTTACTTTTAAGCTCACATAAGTCCAGAGACTACTGATTCCAGGGTTTGTGCAGTGGCTTATGCAAGTACCCAAGTTCATTCTGCTTCTAATAAATACTCATTGTGTTGGTGATGTCTTACGACATGGTTACAAGACATCTGCAATACTCCACAGACAATTTCTGTAGCAGAAGGTAAGCAGGTGGAGAAAAACACATCTTTTCTTATTGTACCTGCCAGTCTCTTTTCTTAGGAGGAAAACCCATTTCCAGAAGACTCTTAACAGATTCCTCCTGTGAGTCATTGGTCAGAGTTGGATCACATTGGCTTTTTTAGATCAGTGAGGGGCAACTTAGAATAGGATTACCATGACTAGACTGAAAGAGAGACCCAGCCTCCTTCTATATAAAGTCATCCAAATTATATCTAAACAAAATTAAGTTGCAGCAAGTAATGACTGTCAGGTTCTCTAATTTTTAAGCTCTTTTATTTCTTTCTTGAAGATTTTGGAGTAACTGGCTATTTTAGTTTCCTAGGACTGAGATAACAAAGTATCACAAACTGGGTGGCTTTAAAACAACAGAAATTTATTCTCTCTTATTTCTGGAGGCTAGACATCTGAAATCTAGGTGTCTAAGTCTCTAGGGGAGAATCTATTCTAAGCCCCTTTCTTAGCTTCCAATGTTGCAGGCAGTTGTTGGCTTGTAGGCCCATCACTCCAATTTCTGCTTCTGTCATCATAAGGCTTATTGCCTGTGTATTTGTCTCTGTGTCTCTTCTCCTATTCTTTGTTGTTGTTGTTTTTTTTTTTTTTTTTTGCATTATGCGGCCCTCTCACTGCCGTGGCCTCTCCCGTTGCGGAGCACAGGCTCCGGACGCTCAGGCTCAGCGGCCATGGCTCACGTGCCCAGCCGCTCCGCGGCATGTGGGATCTTCCCGGACCGGGGCACGACCCTGTGTCCCCTGCATCGGCAGGCAGACTCGCAACCATTGAGCCACCAGGAAAGCCCTCTTCTCCTATTCTTATAATGACAATAGTCCTTTTGGATTAGGGCCCACCTTAATGACCTCCATCTTAATTTGATTACATCTGCAAAGGTACTTTTTCCAAATAAGGTCACATTCACAGGCACTGTGAATTAGGACTTCAGCATATATTTTTGGAGCTCACAAGTCAACTGATAACACTGACACAATTGATGGAGTACCTGGGGGTGTGGAGTAAGGGAAATGACCCTCAGGAAGTACGAAAACAGCTACACTTAAGAATGCAGATGGTAAAAACTAATACATAATCTTTTCAGAGTGTTGCCAGTGAGCCAAACTGTTTAGTTACTTAATTATTTATTAATTTATTTTTAGCTTTTCTGTTTCTTTGCTCACATTCAAATTTCTAAGAGTGACAACTAGATGGGTTATGTTTGAACAGCATGCCTACGCATTGGCAGGGCAGTAGGAAAGTCAACAGAGCACTTTGATTGTAGTCCTACCTATCACCCAGTGTCAAAGGGGGAGTTCCCTAGATGAAAACTAGGTGTGTTTATCAGAAGAAAAGAAACTGATATGCAAGTAAAAGTAAAAAACATGTACCACATGATTTAGTCAATCCTGTCCTGTCTGCCCTGCTGGTTGGCAACTGTCCCCTTGACTGCCACACTGACCATGAGAAATAGAATAGTCTTGTTTCCCCTTGGACACCCTGATATGGGGCTCTGTATGAGACATGGGGGTGCTATAGAAAATGATATAGCACACACATTGGACAATAAGAATTGAAAGCATATATAAGCAGTCTGTTCATATCAGCATGCACTGGATGAACATCAGCTCTGAATATAGATACAAATAAAATGTAATATTGACTGCTGTTTTTGTGAATATTTTATAAACAGATTATGCGACACCCTTAGCATTGGAAAGGAGTTATAGCAGGGAGAATTTGAAGCAGAAGAAAAGGAGAAGAAAAATATGAATATAAATTTCAGTTGTCACTAAGAAGATGTATAACTAATTTGACTCATTGTATAGTTTAACATTCTGGATTCAACCCAGAGTTTTGGAAGACAAAAAAGAATAGAAATTAAAGAGACCAAGCTTCAGATAGATCTGGATTGAAATCTCTGTTCTGATCACTGTTGTGTTTATAAGCCTAGTGCAAGTAAGGCATATGGTGATTGTTTTATTTATGCATGCTTAGCAATAGGTGTTTGTTAAGTGAATGAATAAATCAACTGTGAGTCATTTAATTGATAGTAGCTCATGATGACTCCCAATATGTTTCTAAACAAAATATTGGGACAAGAAATACACATACACAACTAAAACTCCTTTTCAACTGTAAAGTAAACAACACTATACATAAAATATGAAAGAAGAATCATCCTTGACTAACTATGGTGATACACTGTGCGTAATCTCATATACTCATTCAGCACCTCTCTGGGTAAGGCACTGGGCTTGGTATTTGGAACTGAAGTCACAAAGCCTTTGCCCTTGAAAAATAAGACAGATAGAAATTAGTCAATAGAGGTTTGAATAGTCCAGTGAGAGAAAACAGAGAAACACTTGATTTATCTGACTGGTAAGGCCAGGAAAGTCTTTGCCACTAAGATAAAATTTGAAATTGTATACTGAAACTATTAGCAGGATATGGTTGTTGTTGTTGTTGTTGTTTTCCTGGTAAAGCGAGATATTAGGAGAATAAAATGCTATATGTTACTAGTCAAGAGGAATTGGAATTCAAACTGCTTTGGGTCCTTGCCTAAGTGATTTTTTTTTTCCTTATGCATTGGATTTACCTCACCATTGACTCACACACTCCCTAAAGCTGACTAAGATTCTTTTCACTTTTTAAAGAGTTGCCACGTAATTATCTAAGAAGATATTATGAGGAATAAAAAAAAAAAAAAAGTGAAGTCTACAGCTGTTATAAAGCATCATGTAAATAAACAGCCTCAACTCAAATGTTGGAGAGGAAAGCATGGATATTGTTTGTGGTAGCTCCTGAGATAGGTTAGCTTTGCAAGGACAAGTAGGGGCAGTTTTGCTGTGGCTATCTATTGCATTGGATTCATTTGTACCTTTGCACCATGTCCCCTTACTTAGCTCTGATCCTCCATCTTTCATTTAGATAAGGATGAGCAATCTGTATGTGGGATTGGAGGGGATTAGTTTAGCGTACTTAACCAGTTACTTCCCTGAACCATTTGTCAACATGTATTCCAGAAAAATGGTGAGGTAAAAACTGAAGGGCAAGGAAAAAGTAACACTTTTAAAAAGCGTAACTGAGTTTGTGTTGAAGGGTACTTAGGCTGATATATGGCAGTTTTCTGAAAAATAAATAGATATCTCACTTCAGTACAATACCCACAGCCTTCTACTTACCAATTCCCTTGTGTTTAGTTAGGAGTTCAAATATTTTTGAAGGCATTTCAGTATAAATTAGAATAGTCTCCAGATGTTTTGGAACTGTAAATGGCCAGGCTAAAATTCACTTTTAATGAACCGTATTTTAATGTCAGTCTCTCCTGTCTTCGTAAGTGACAAAGAACTCATCTGACTTTGTAATGAATGCTCAACTGTTCCATTACCAATTCTGCCATTTATTACAGGTATTTTCCTGTGAATTCATGGTGATTTTAAGTGTGTCGAGTAAGAGAAAGGTTAAGATTAAGTAAGAGAGTAAACCTAGAATCAGTAGGATATGGACTCTCTGGGTAGAATACAAAAACCTAGCTGTGACAATTTCCTTACTGAAAACTGAAGGTTTGGAGGCCAGAGAAAACATAAATAAATATAGAGGATGTTGAACAGAGTAAATAACCTGAGACTGCAAGCTCAGAATCTATGACGTTGAGTCAACTGTAATCCCTGTGTCACTTTCTTGATGTTTAAAACCTAAGGTTTGAGGAGAATTGTATCCAGAGATTTCATAGAACTCAGCTTCAGGATTATTTGGATCAGAGTATTTGGAATTGCTTTTGCTTTGTAAACTTACATACGCATGATGTTTTTCTCTATTGTTCTACAAATTACAGCTCTTGACATTGTGACTAGATGGAGTGGAAGGTTATATAACTTTCTGTATAAGTTTCTCCCTTCACGCTTACGTGGAACTTTAGTGCTAAAACTGGGAAAGTCTTAGGCAAATCATGGAGTTGGTCACTTTAAATGCCTGGAAGACCCCCTGTCAAAGAAAGAAAGAAAACGTTCCAAGATTGTTATCAATAAAATGGATGCATAAATAAAGTGTAATTTATTGCATGTTTTCTTCCAGGTAATAAAAAGTGATGATGTGATTTTAGAAAAATCAATGTATAGAACTATATGTTGACATCATCAAATTTACAAATAAGCAAAATCATACATAGAGTGGTGTGACGCACAGAGTTTATCTGTTACTTATGGACTCTAGGCCCTGTGACGAATATTATAGGAATAATTTGTCAAACTAATTTGACAAGTATAATCACCAAGTAAGTAAATTCAAAAAAGAATGATTTTATTGAATCATATTATTTTTCCAGTTCCACAGTAGGAAAAGAGATATTTTAGATTAAAAATGCATGTTAGAATTTAGAGTAGGGGAGACAGATGTACGCTTTTATTAAAAAAATAAGTCTTTACTTACGATATGTTAAGCATTTAACGAACTTGACATATTTCCTCATGAACATACTTTTCAGCCCTGTTCCCTGAAGCTCACTGTTAAAGTGGATAAAGCTGCCACTCTGTAGTCATGAACTACCCAAGAATATTATGCTGAAAGATGATACCTTTAAGACGTCTCTTATTTCTTTCATTAATTCTATTATTTAATTTGAATTTATGAATATCAAAAGAAGGTTTGAAAACAGACTGGAAAAGCTTCAAATCAGTGGGCTCTTTGAAATGCACTTGGCTTTACTGTATTGCTAATTCATTTGCTTCCTACATTATACAACTATTTTGTTAAATTTTGCATTTGAAATGTAATTGCCTATTCAGTAATTCCTAGCATTAGTCAGATTTCTTGGATGACATAAATATTGATTTACTTTGACTGATAAAAAGAATCACTATCACTGAAGCATGTAAAAAAAAAAGTCAGTTGAGAAGTCTATTCAAAATGCTTTCATTTGAGCAATCTGTGTTTATAATTTTTTAATATGTCAACTTTATTAAGAAAGAAAAATCAACTTGAATCGCTTGAATAAAATTTGGAAAGATTGTTTTTGTGGAGCTTTGGCTGTCAGTCCTAGAGGCACTCTAAGGAGGGCGGCTATCAGTGTCACCACCAAGAAGATAATAATGAGTCAATTGGGGGACTTCCCTGGTGGCACAGTGGTTAAGAATCCGGCTGCCAGTGCAGGTGACATAGGTTCGAGCCCTGGTCCTGGAAGATCCCACATGCCGAGGAGCAGCTAAGCCCGTGTGCCACAGCTACGGAGCCTGCACTCTAGAGCCCACAAGCCACACAACTGCTGAGCCTGTGTGCCACAACTACTGAAGCCCGCGTGCCTAGAGCCTGTGCTCCACAACAAGAGAAGCCACCGCAATGAGAAACACGCGCACCGCGATGAAGAGTAACCCCCGCTCGCCACAACTAGAGAAAGCCCGGGTGCAACAGCAGAGACCCAAAGCAGCCAAAAATAAAATAAATAAATTTTTAAAAAATAGAACTTCAGTAAAAAAAAAAAGAGTCAACTGGAGTCTTTGTATATTTGATTATAATGAGTACCTATTAAATTATACTCTATGTTAGTTAGGAATTTGATTTAATATTCTAGTATATTCATTTTATGCATAAGGTTGCAGGATGCCAGGTCTCTAAAACCATAAGGGTGGATGGAGCAGAATGTGACCAAATAATCTGCAGAGATTCTGTAATTCTGTACTGTAGTCTAATTAGATCTCTTTCACATTCAAGGCAATGCATGTGAAGAGATGGATTCTCTTCAGTCCATTTATTTCCTGAGTATAAACCAGGCTTTCTCAACCTTGGCACTATTGACATTTTGGGCTGGGTAATTCTTTGTTGGCGGGAGTGGGGATAGGGCTTGTCTTGTACAGTGTAGAGTATTTAGCAGCATCCTTGGCCTCTACCCACTAGAAGCCAGTAGCACCTCCCTGGTTGTGACAATAAAAAATGTTTTCAGACATTGCCAACTGTCCTCTAGGGGTCAACATTTCCCCAGTTTTGAACTACTGGTGTCAACAGTAGTGTCTTCTTCCAACACTTAAGCATATCATTTTTCAAATTCAGGTTACCTATGAAAATAAACTGTAGGTATACAACTGGTTTAGCTTCTGCAAGAGGAAGAAAGATATATAGGAAAGAATCGAAAAGAAACTTAAGGAAAGGCTAGGTCAGACACTCTGTCCTTTAACTCCAAGAATGGTAGGAGGTATGTCACCATTTTACATGACATCTGCCTGTTACTATCACCTACTGTACTTTATTTGCACGTATTCAGCCAACAGCTAAGGACTTCATGAACTCGGCTCACTGAAGGGTCAGACTATCATGCCTATGAATTGTTCTTAAACAAATTCTCCATTGCATTAGTCACGAATAAGCTTTTCTTTAATGTCAGGTATGCCTATCATCTTATTCCTCTTCATTTTCTTCTCAAATATGTGTGGACACTGAAAAGACAATTCTGCCTTATGGATTTGGTTCCTGTAATGCACCTTCTGTATACTAGATTCAATACCTCTTTCACATAGTTGGGTTTTTTTGTTTTTAAGGTTAGAGTACCTGTGCAGTGTTTATATTAACTGATAAACAAAATGATCTTAAAACTAAATTTTACAACAATGTTTAAAGCAGTGGTTCCTAAACTGTAGTCTGATTAGTAGCATCAGCCTCACCTGGGAACTTGTTTAAAATGCAAATTGTCGAATGCCAGCCTAGACTTCCTGAGTCAGAAGCTTTGGGGGTGCTTTAACACACCCTCCAGATGATTCTAACATACACTAAAGTTTGGGATCCACTGGTTTATAGGTCTCATTTTGGGGGAAGTTACAGTTTATCCACAAACTGGTTTGTGAACACCAAATGGCCTTTAATATTTCTCCTTCAGCTGTCAGTGTGATAGCAGATTTTTATAAGGCAGAGCTTTAGAAAATTAACTAATGGCAAAGCAAAATATGCATATTGATAGCATCTCCTAAACTCACATTCACTCCACTTTTTTTCTTTCTTTTCTTTCTTCTAAGAGGCCATAACGTTTATTCCCTTAGCCCTGTAAATTGTCAGTAATTGACAGCCTGACTGAGAGTTGGGCTATAATTCCAAGTTTGAAAGAGCCAGGGACACGAACTCTTGCTTCACCTCTTAAGATGGATGTTAGGTCAGGAGCAAGGAGCAATGGAGCAAAGGGTTCCCTAGGAGCCTGGACTCAAGGCTATTGCCTGCAGCCCTTGCTTTTAGTACCTTGAGTTCAGCACAAGGGTTGCCAAATGTATATACCTCTCACCAGCACTGCAGTCATTTTTCTTTTTAACCTACACCTACATCTGAATGGCCTAGAAAGGGTTATACCCAATGATAAATTTATCCATGCGGGCTGAAAAACTCCAAGGGTTCCATCACCCTGAAGAAAGCAGTGTAAGAGACTCTAAGCCGTGCTGGTATTCCATTTAGCAAATGGCAAATAATAACATCATCCTGACAATTACAAGCTGTTTCATGCTACTGACATGTCAACAGCATCTGTACATTGAATGTATAAAACTTCTAATACTATCAGGTCTCAATCTATACTTCATTCTGTCAACAAATGCCTCTTGAGCATCTATTTTGTCCGGGAACAGTCTATGGAAAATTAACTATCATAATCCTTGGCATCCAGGTGATCACAGTCTCATCAAGAAAATCATAAACTTATAGATATTTAAGAGCTAAATGCTATGATCAAGCATGTGCTAAGTGCTAAATAAATTTATAACTGAGTTTTTAAAGACAGTATGATATTTCATGTTTAATCCTCATGACCTCTTGCTTAATGTTTTACTTCTCAAGTCATGTATATTTCCCAATTTTTGGCCCAGAGGATATGTAAAATAAAGTGTCTATGGATTTCATTTTAAGTCTGAATTTCCACCAATTCTTGTATAGTCTTTTCATAGCAAAGTATTTGCTGAAATACATGAAGGAACTTGGACAGTTTTTGGTAAGCAGAAGAGAGTCATTTTGCTTACAAGTACAGGAGTAGTCCAAGCACTTGCATGTTTTAGGACATCCAGCAAGTTTTGTAGGAGTGGCTGAAGTGGTGAGAAATTACCCAGGAGAGAAGAAAAAGTTACACTTAATGGTATTTGGGCAGCAATCTAACTGGAGGCTGAAGAATAGTGAAATTTAAAGCAAAGGCTATGAATCATTCCTTCATAGAGACAAGTGTCATAGCTGTCTTTAATAGGGGTTATATTAAAACAATAGAACAATGGGTTATTGCAGAAACATGCTATTTAGATCCCTAAAGATATTAAGAATAAATTAGAGAGCAATGTCTATAAAATCATTTAAAGATATTTATCCAATAAAAAGAGTTCTTTTTTTTTTAACATCTTTATTGGAGTATAATTGCTTTACAGTGTTGTGTTAGTTTCTACTGTATAACAAAGTGAAGCAGTTATATGTATACATATATCCCCATATCCCCTCCCTCTTGCGTCTCCCTTCCACCCTCCCTATCCCACCCCTCTAGGTGGTCACAGAGCACTGAGCTGATCTCCCTGTGCTATGCAGCAGCTTCCCACCAGCTATCTGTTTTACATTTGGTAGTGTATATATGTCCATGCCACGCTCTCACTTCGTCCCAGCTTACCCTTCCCCCTCCCGTGTCCTCAAGTCCATTCTCTACCTCTGTGTCTTGATTCCTGTCCTTCCCCTAGGTTCATCAGAACCTTTTTTTTTAGATTCCATATATATGTATTAGCATACGGTATTTGTTTTTCTCTTTCTGACTTACTTCACTCTGTATGACAGACTCTAGGTCCATCCACCTCGCTACAAATAACTCAATTTCATTTCTTTTTATGGCTGAGTAATATTCCATTGTACATATGTGCCACATCTTCTTTATCCATTCATCTGTCAATGGACACTTAGGTTGCTTCCATGTCCTGGCTATTGTAAATAGTGCTGCAATGAACATTGTGGTACATGACTCTTTTTGAATTATGGTTTTCTCAGGGTATGTGTCCAGTAGTGGGATTGCTGGGTCATATGGGAGTTCTATTTTCAGTTTTTTAAGGAGCCTCCATAGTGTTCTCCGTAGTGGCTGTATCAATTTACATTCCCACCAACAGTGCAAGAAGGTTCCCTTTTCTCCACACCCTCTCCAGCATTTATTGTTTGTAGATTTTTTGATGATGGCCATTCTGACTGGTGTGAGGTGATACCTCATTGTAGTTTTGATTTGCATTTCTCTAATGATACATGAAGTTGAGCATCCTTTCATGTGTTTCTTGGCAATCTGTGTATCTTTTTTGAAGAAATGTCAATTAAGGTCTTCTGCCCATTTTTGGATTGGGTTGTTTGTTTTTTTGATATTGAGCTGCATGAGCTGCTTGTATGTTTTGGAGATTAATCCTTTGTCAGTTGCTTAATTTGCAAATATTTTCTCCCATTCTGAGGGTTGTCTTTTCGTCTCGTTTATGTTTCCTTTGTTGTGCAAAAGCTTTTCAGTTTCATTAGGTCCCATTTGTTTATTTTTGTTTTTATTTCCGTTTCTCTAGGAGAGTTCTTTTTTAAAAATATCTGAGCATTTATCAAAATGGCCCTCCCATAATATTCTAGGGTATTCCAGAATATTGGGGTATTCTGCTAGACTCTTAGACTTGAAAAGTATAGACATTCATAAAAAACAAAGCAAAGAAATGAAATTCATGCTCCAGGGAGCAATAGAAAGAAAGTCAAAAAGTTTGCTTTTGGGCTTCCCTGGTGGCGCAGTGGTTGGGAGTCTGCCTGCCGATGCAGGGGACATGGGTTCGTGCCCCGGTCCGGGAAGATCCCACGTGCCTCAGAGAGGCTGGACCCGTGGGCCATGGCCGTTGGGCCTGCGCGTCCGGAGCCTGTGCTCCGCAGCGGGAGAGGCCGCGGCAGTGAGAGGCCCGCGTACCGCAAAAAAAAAAAAAAAAAAAAAAAAGTTTGCTTTTGATTAAGTCTCTCTTACCAACACTATCACCACTGCCAAAATATGTTCCTTTTCTGTATAGTCTTTTTTTTCTGTTTGCAGAAACCTCATCTCCTCTGTTGCTTAATCCAGAAACCTGAGGATCTTCCTTAACTTCTTTCTCATACTTTTCATTTACAACCAGGTTCTGTGAAGTCTACCACTAAAATCATAACTCTACTGATACACCATTCTAGTCAGAGACACCACCGCTCAGCCCCTGAACGTGCTACAAACTGCAAATTTCTTTCCTCATCTCCACTTTTGCCTCAGAAGTCAGACAGTCTTTTAAAAGGGTAAGTAGAAATTCTCCTTCTTAAAACACTTTAGTGGTTTCCCATCACTCTAAGAATGAAACTCAAACAACAGCACTTTAAGGTAGCTATTACTATTATGCCTAGGTTGCAGTTGAGGAAACCAGTGCTTTTAAAACTTAATTTTATTGAGAACACATGATTGGCAAGTGGCTGCGCCCAGCCAGTCTAAATCCAAAGAACTGATCTGCTGCAAATTTGCTGCCCTCTGATGTGCTAGGTTTATAGTATTACTGAATAGACATGACAAGATGCATAAAGCAATTTGTGAGACAATCATGCCAAGAGCTGTCAGATTAAAGTACTAATAATGATAATCATAAAATCAACAACTAAGATTTGCCAAGCACACACTCTGAAGACCCATAAACTTGAGGCTCCATGCAATGTTATATTTGTACCTAACAACAAAGCTCATTAATTTATAAATTTAATAATAGTAAAATTCAATTAATTTACTCTGAACAACAATGCAGCCTTTTAAACATAAATGAGCAGGATATGGAATTAAATATCTTGTATTCAAAGTGTCCTGTCATTTACTTGTTATGTGATTTGGAAGAAAATAAATGATCTAAGCCTCAGTTTCCTCAATCTGTAAAATAACCTCACTAATAATAATTTCACATAATTGTGTTAAGCACAGGAAAGGAGATATTACTATGAAATATGTGCTATTAAAACAGTGACACCATTATTAGAAATATATTTACATATGATTATATGTTTAGATAGTTTTGCTAAACTGGCTTAAGTTAGTTCAAGTCACTGATAAATTCAATCATGCTTTTCAAATAAGTAGATCTGTATTGACAAAATGAGACATTGTAGAGGTAGTGAAATGTAATCATGTTGGCCAAATAATACATGCTTTTGTTTTCTTTAATATTACCAGTTTCATAGGAATATTTCATGAGGGCACTTTAATTACAATTTATTTATAGTCTATTTGTATCAGTCAGAGTTCAATCAGAGAAGCAGAACCACTGGAGATAGATGGATGGATTGATAGATGATAGATAGATAGATAGATAGATAGATAGGAACAGATAGATATATATAGGTATATGTATATATCTATTACAAGGATTTGACCATATGCAATTGTGGGAGCTGGTAAAGCAGTTTCTGCATAGCTGTGATCTTTGCTTCTAATGCTGGAACTAGAAGTCCACAGGGAAGACAGTTGGGACGGAAGATGGATACAGAGTGAGGGAGATTAAAAACTACCTAGACAATAAGCTAGAGCCCTAGGCGGAGGAACTGAAATGTATACCATTTCTTGTTTCCTCTGACCTTGGTGATGTGAAAGCCCTGCAGAGGGTGGGGTCCTTTACCACAGAGCTAAATAAAAGCACTTGGCCGAAGAGTGCATCCAGCCAAAATTTGCAGATGCATATAAAATAGTGTAGTATTTGCATTGTGAGTAGGTTCCCTGAAACACTCTCGCATACTTTAAATCATCTCTAGATTACTTATAATACTTAATACAATGTAAGTGCTAGATAAACAGCCGCCAGTACATGGAAAATTCAAGCTTTGCTTTTTTGAACTTTCTGGGAAAACTTTTTTCTTTATGAATATATTTGGCTTGTGGTTGGTTGAGTTTGTGGGTGTGATGTGGAACCAGAGGATATAGAGGGCTGACTGTATACAGGAAAAGGGATTCTGGGAAATGTAGTTCAGCATAGTCAAGTCAACATGTTGTAGAGCCCATAGTACATTCCTTATCAACTTGGCACCTGTAAACATCTTAAATCATACTTTGCCTCCAAGTAAAGAAAATGACAAAGTTAAACTTCCATCCAACACGATATATCTATCCTAAATATAACTGAAAATAAGCTCACTTCTTCCTCCTAAGAGGATAGAAGTCCTTCTTTTGTCTTTGGATGATTTTCATTCTTCTCCTAATTCATACTTCAAGTTGAATATCTTGTGCTTTAAATACTGACTTATAAATTTAACTGCTATTAACGTATCTTATATTTGATAAGGAGATGAGTGAGAGGAAGAAAAGAAAAATTGGGTGTTGATAAACAAACATGGTCATATCAAAATAATGAATAAATATTCCTAACTATCACAGTCCTTCTTTTTACAGCTGGCCGTATGGTCATAGCTGGTATTTATAGCTATTTCTTCTACTCATTTCCTACCCCCTTTTCCTCAGTTAGCATCTTAGCTGGTATTAGTTTCTTACCCATGACACAGTCTTTCTTCCTGAAGGTTCTGGGTCCTTAGCAGGCCTGCCTGACTTGAGTCGTTTTAGTTTTCCGTCAGCTTTAATCACAGAACGTAGGAGTACTAAGGAACACCTGGAGGATCTTCTGCATTACAGACGTGTTCCTCTTACCTCACTGTGCAGTAGCAACCCAGCGTCTCCTTGATGGTCAAGATCAGTAATCCCAGTTAGTCCAGTAACTATCTTCTTCGGCTGTTGATTTAGATAACTTCAGTGATCCCAAAGTGACCAGGTAGCAGGCTCCATTTATAGTTTAATGGAATCATTTTGTGTTTCCTGAAGTTAGTCTGCAGTTCAGCAACATTTGTGAGATACAAAAAGGTTGATGTTTCACTTCCTTTCTCTAAATCTCATAGAAGAATTTCCTTGTGGTCCACTCTAACCAGAAACATAGACGAAAGGGATTTCTGGAGAATGTAGTTCAAACTAGCCAATAAATAAGTAATCAAGCTACTTTAAAATTGTGAGAATTTTTAATTCCCTTGAGATTGAAATCTCCATATATTTTTGGTTTGGGGAACTTTGTTTATGTGGAAGCATTCTTCCTTTGGAACTAAGAGCTCTAGACCAGCAGAACCTAAAGTTATATGGACAGAAAGTAAACATTTTGGTCGTGGAATACTAGGAGTAATATTGTGAGGAGCTACTCTTATTTGTATCCTTTGATTCCTGGTTAGCAGACAAACAGCATCATATACCATATCATGCATATACTTTATGCTGGAGGATTGTTCAGCAGCCCTGCAAGCCCTTCAGCATATAGAGAACATGATAAGACTAGTATGGATAAGATATCCAGTAAATCTATGGACAGTACTTTGGGAGATGCACTGCAAGCAGCGAGGGCGAATCTATATCCAGGATATTGTCTGTTCCAATAAGAACAAAGGACTGTGCCTACCCTGTTGGAAGAGGTCCAATATAATCAACCTGGCACCAGGCAGCTGACTGATTTTTCAGGAAATGGTGCCATAATGGGGGTACAGTGTTGGTTTCTGCTGTTGGCAAAAGGGGCATCCAGAAGTGGCTATAGCAGGATTGTCCTGGGTAAGTGTGGAAACCCTGGTTGCCGACCCTGTGAAAAACTTCCTTCCATATTGCAATGGCCACTCTATTCATGAACCTATTGTGTAATGACAGGAGTGGCTGGGAAGACAATTGGGAATGGAAGATAAAGTAAAAAGATTAAGAATAAGCTAGAACCTCATGAGAACAAGATAGAAAACTGTGACAGTTCTTAATGCTTCTGAAATTTTTGGCATGGGAACGCTACAGAAACCAGAGTTTTTTGGGCATAACTAAACACACACACCTGGACTAGGAGTCAGAGAGGCTGAAGGAGGATCCAAGGAAGTGTAGTGCAATTGCAGACCCAGTTATAGATTCACAGTAATGAGGTTAGCAAACCGATCAGCGGCAATGTATGTGAACTACAAAACACTTGCTTTCTTACTTCCCTTCTCAAAGTCTCATAGAAGAATCTCCTTGTAGCCCACCCTAACCAGAAACATACAAGAAAGGAATTTTGAAAAATGTAGTTCAGTCTCACCAAGATGAATATTACAAAGCCACTTTAAAATTGTAAGAAATTTTAGATCCCTAGATGATTCAAATCACCACATATTTTGGTTTGGGAAACCTTATCATAGACATAGTAGGAAGAGTTCAGAATTGGGATTCTGGGGACTGGGAGTTTCTGTCATGGTTCCATCATTACCTGGACACAAAAACTTGGTTAGTCATTTATTCCCACCTGGCCTTCATTTCTTCAACTGTGAAATAAAGGGAATACACTACATGATCTTTTGGAGGCCTTTTTGCATAATGGATAAAATGATTTATTTTCAGGCTGCTGTGAATCAAATTCCAGTCAATTGTGTGATATTGTGCAGGATCCTGGAATCCTGTAATTCAGTCTCTTTATCTGTAGATAAAGATAATACTGAATCAGGGGTGTTGTGAGAATTGAATGAGTTAAAATATCTAAAGCTCTTAAACCATGAGGGGCATGTAGTGAGCACACATTAAATGTTAGCTAGTAGTAGCAATTTGCCTGTGAATTTTATGATTGCTTGTTTATTGTAGAGGTTTAAAAACCATATTGATTCCTTCAAAAATGTGTGCTGTGGCTTAGAGAATTAAAAGGAAATTACTACAGGTCTTTGTAAGTCTGTTTTACCATTTGTAAATCATGATTTTTTTCCTCTTTGTTAATACCAAAGCTATTAATAAGGATGCATTAAATATACATAATGAGGTGGACATTGTATAAATATGCAAATGAAGCAGTTATTTAGTAGCCTTAATAAAGGGTGAGTATAATGGTTGGAGGGTTATTACTTGTATAAAAATGCTGACAAAGGAGCTTTTGCTCTGTAATGATAACAGTGACCAAAGAAGTGGGCTTACAGTTTAAATTCTGATGTGTATTTTCCGGATTTGGAGAACTGCAAACAATTTTATTTTATAGACACAAAGTCTGATTCTAGTAGAATTCTTGCTTTTATTTCTCACCAATATCCTAATTTACTTCAGTAATTCCAAACATTATGTAAGCATGTGTTGAGAAACCCACTCACCCCATCTTTCCTAAATATCTACTGCTTTTGTACTTGTGAGCTAATTCAACTCACTTTCTGCCCTCACTCCCTGTTCTTATTGAGAGTATACGAGGGAGACCAGGCTGAAACAGAATCGCTATATACAAGTCACTCTTTTGATTGTAAGAGGCAGGAATTCAACTAAAATCAGCTTCATGAAACAAAACAAAACAAGAAAAGAAGGATGGAAAGGAAAGGAAAAGGGAAAAAGAAAGGAGATTTATTATTTCACATCACTAAGAAATCCGTGGTATCACTGGCTTCTGACATTATTGGATCCAGAATTTCAAACAGTGAATCAACTCTTTGTCTCTGTCCCTGTCTCTCTGTCTGTACTCCCTGTCTCCTCCCCAGTCTCTGTGTTGCCATCACTCAGTTTTGATGTATGTATTAGCAGGCTTTTTATAACACTGTATCAGGTATAGAGGCTTCTAGAAGCTCCAAGATTTTGTCCTTAGACCTAGTGATCCCAGAAAAAGAGAACTGCTGTGTCTCCCTCAATGTCCATGCACTCTAATACAGTCTACCTGGACTGCAATAGACATGCCCGTGTGTATCTGTCTGTTTGGCTGTGATAACAGAATACCTAGATGAGGTGGCTTAAACAATAGAATTTATTTTTCTTACAGCTCTGGAGGCTTGAACCCCAAAATCAAGGCATCAGTAGTGTTAGTTTTTGATGAACCCTTTCTTCCTGGTTTACATATGGCTACCTTCTCACTGTGTGCTTGTATTGGTTTGGCCCTTTGTGTGAGCAGAGAGAGAGCTAGAGAGCTCTGCTATCTCCTCCTCTTCTTATAAGGACACCAGTGCTATCAGATTAGGGCCCTACCCTTATTACCTCATTTAACTTGAATTACCTTCTTAAAGGCCCTATTCCAAATACAGTCACATTGGGAGTTAAGCCTTCAATAAATGAATTTTGGGGGAATACAATTTAGTCCTCAGTAACACATATGAACAAGTCACTGTGCCTAGGTTGATACCTAATTGGCTGATTGAAAGACATTTGATTGGTAGCAAGGTCCATACAATTGTCATCCCTACCATAATCACATAGGCAAGGGCAGTGGCCAATAGCAAAAAATACGGGACAAACAAACATGATATCAAATGGATACTACAATAATATACATATTAAAATGCTCTTGCTTGGGTGATGTCATCAAAATGATGACATAGGTCATTCCTGACTTCAGTCTCCCTCATAAGAAGACAAACTAGCAACCATTTATGGAGAAGACACCACTGTGAAAATCCCAAGTTCCAGAGCTGAGGCTTAACACCCCTCTGGACCACAGAGACTGAGAAGAATCAACATCAGAAAGGTAAGAGGAGCAGCTACATTCTGACTGCATTACCCCTCGCCCAGGGCAGGGGCAGCACTGTACCAAGAGTGCCCCTTTAGACCTATGATTTCTCCAGTGTGAAAAGGAACGCACAAGGTGGATATCCAGCTCCCTCAGAAGGCCCTTCCTGGGAGGTCCACCTGTGTCTTGTCCCACACAGTTCACTACGGGAATCTGCAGGACTTGACCACTGGAGATCAGGTAGAAACAGAGACGTTGAGCGGGGCAGCTTACAGCAACCAACACTCATATCTTGGCTAACCATATTTCTCCTTGCAGCTGCAACTGAGCAGAGATCTCAGCCACGGGCTCTGCCCATCTGTAGAACTAAATCCGTAAGCCCTATCTGGCCAAGGAGCTCTGTTGAGTACAAGCTACGCTAGCTGTGGAGCCTGTTCTATGATCCCACCCTGGCAGGGGAAAGAAAAAAATTGATGCCCTGCCCAACTACGGATTATAGCTTCTAGACCCTCCAGGCCAGAGAAGCCAGGCAGCTGCTGATCCCATCCTATAGACAGTCTTAGGCAGGAAGCCAAGCCAACAATCCTGCCCAATTACTGAGTATAGCCTCTAGCCCAACATAACCAGGGAGCCTGAACAGTGACCTTGGACAGCCTCAGAACTCAGCCTGCAGTCCCACCCAGCTAGGGAGCTAGGACATCAACCCTGCCCTACCCTGGAGCACAGTCCTAGACTCATGGAACTCTGAGATACAGATCCTCCCAACCAAAAAGCCCCACCACAGGCTTTGTTGAACAGCCAAGCACAGTTAGTGGCCTACCTGATCTCAAATCCCAGCCGTCAACTTCGGAACACAGTTTGCTTCCCCACCTGATCGAGGAGCACAGGCTGAGGTCTTGTCCAACAAATTGGATAATTAAGAAGAAATTAATAAATTCCTAGAAACATACAAACTACCAAGACTGAATTATGAAGAAATTGAAAATAACAACAGACCAATAACAAGAGATTCAGTCAGTCATTAAAAACCTCCCAACAAAATCCAGAACCAGATGGTTTCACTGGTGAACTGTTTCTTGTTTTGTTTTGTTTTTGTTGTTTTCAGTTTAAATAAATTGAATAAAAATTTTAAAAATAAATCAATAGAAGTAAAAATAAACAGAACCTTGGTTATCATTTAAGGTCTACTTAAAAACTTTCCAGCATGTTTTTCCTATGTTATAACCACAAAAGTTATATAGGAGATTGCTCCAACTGATTACTGTTATATAGAACACCAGTGTCATTCATTTATCATTTGTACATGTTCTATTCTACTGAGTTCTACATTAGCTTTCTTTCCCCAGTATGGAAGCATCAAAAAGACATGGTCTAGCAATTTGTTCATTATTAATAGCATTGATTACCAAACATATTCTGCTATGGGTAAAACACAAAATCCCTGACTAAAAAGCTAAACTATAAAGACATCAAATGTTTGCTTGCATTTTCTCTTATTCTGAGTTTTGCTTTCTCATTTGATTTTTTTTTTTTTTTTTTTCCTTGCGTTATGCGGGCCTCTCACTGTTGTGGCCTCTCCCATTTGCGGAGCACAGGCTCCGGACGCGCAGGCTCAGCGGCCATGGCTCACGGGCCCAGCCGCTCCGCGGCATGTGGGATCTTCCCGAAACGGGGCACGAACCCGCGTCTCCTGCATCGGCAGGCGGACTCTCAAGCACTGCGCCACCAGGGAAGCCCTCTCATTTGATTTTTTAAAGAAGATTTCTACTGTCAACTATGGTGAGAAGGTCCACATGAAAAATTTTGTATCTCGCACAAAAAAAGAAAGCAATTTTCCAAGTGATTCGCATTCTATGGATAATAAAGTTATTACATTATTCTATACTTGGGATATGGGGAGGTTTAAAAAATGAGGAATTAATCTAAAATTACAGTGTTTACAAAACAGATTTCTCATTGACATACTTTTTGTGAACAAATCCTACAGTAATATACAAGCAGCAATATAGGAACAAAAAGAAATTAAAAATTTAAAGCCATTGCATAACAATTTAACTATTGTGAGAAATCTGTGAAATTTGAATCAAATTATTGGCATTATATAAAATTAGCACAAGCCTAGGTTAAAAAAAAAGGAAGAAAATATATCAGGCTGTAAATGCTTTTAGTGCTAGATCATAACTCATAATTTAATCACTTTTATATCATTAGGGATAAGCAGAGTATTTGGTGCAAAACAGAATGTTAATATAGTAATCCTTTAAAATCTCCTATTCTTTTTTCTACATATTTTTAAAAATGATCACCATTTCTATGTAGTGTTTATTTTATCTACACTAAATAGAACTGTACTAGTGATAATATTTTATAAAGTAACATTACAGCAGATTTTCAAATTCATATTGGTGAAATTGAAAGGCATTGGGGTAGTCAAAAGAAAAGTCTAGACACTAACAGGCAGATACTTATAAACAACAGCAATATCTACAAATGTTATTTATTGTTAATAACAGCCTTTAACTGAGATAGATAAATTGGTCAAGATAGATTTCTTCTGACAGTGGCTGACCATGATTCATACTGTTACTAATAAGAATATATATCTTTTTAAAAACAAAGAAGAATTAACACCAGTCCTTCTCAGCCTGTTTCAAAAAATTGAACAAGAAGGAATGCTTCCAGACTTATTTTATGAGGCCAACATTACCTTGATACCAAAGCTAGAAAAGAGCACTACAAGATAAGAAAACTATAGGCCAATATCCCTGATGGATATAGATGCAAATTTCTCAACACAGAAAAATTAGCAAGCCAAATTTAACATCATACTAAAGAAGAAAACTTAGGGGAAAATTTCTTTGACATTGGTCTTGACAATGATTTTATGGATTTGACACCAAAGCACAAGCAACAAAAGCAAAAACAAAGTACAGCTACATCAAACCAAATGTTTCTGCTCAGCAAAATAAATAGCCAACAAAATGAGAAGGCAACCTATGGAATGAGAGAAAATATTTAGAAACCACAAATCTGCTAAGGACTTAATGTCTAAAAATACATGAGGAACTCATACAACTCAATCCAATTAAAAAATGGGTAAAGGACCTGAATAAACATTCTTCCAAAGAAAATCTTCAAATGGCCAACAGGTACATTAAAAGGTACTAATCATAGGGGAAATGCAAATCAAAACCACAGTGAGATATCGCCTCACACCTGTTAGAATGGCTGTCATCAAAAACACAAGAAAGGGCTTCCCTGGTGGTGCAGTGGTTGAGAGTCTGCCTGCTGATGCAGGGGACATGGGTTTGTGCCCCAGTCTGGGAGGATCCCACATGCCACGGAGCGGCTGGGCCCGTGGGCCACGGCCGCTGAGCCTGCGCGTCCGGAGCCTGTGCTCCGCAGCGGGAGAGGCCACAACAGTGAGAGGCCTGCGTACCGCAAAACAACAACAACAACAACAACAACAAAAAACAAAAAAAAAACAAGAAAACAAGTGCTGGCAAGGATTTGGAGAAAACGGAACCCTTGTGCACTGTTGGTGGAAATGTAAATTAACATAGCCAGTAAGGAAAACAGTGTGGAAGTTCCTCAAAAAGTAAACAATAGAACTGCCATACAATCCAGCATCCCACGTCTGAGTATATATCTGAAGGCAATGAAATCACTATCTCAAAGGTATATCTACACTCTCATGTTCATTCCAGCAGTATTTACAATAGTCAAGACATGGAAACAACCTAAGTGTCCATCAACAGGTGAATGCATAAAGAAAATGTGGTGTGTATATACCACATTATGGAGGAAAGGTACCTGGAGAAAACAAAGTCACTGTTCCCCATTTTAAAACAAAACTGAAATTTGAAATTTAAAATGTTCAGTAAAAATGGGAGAGAATTCTAATGTCCCTATCCACAAGGGAGCAGTTCTACTGAGATGTGAACAGTGGGATCTAAAAATTTTGAAAACATTTGGGGAGAGGGAAAATTGGCTTTCTGTTAATTGACAAATGTTCCAGTAGGGCTCTATTTTTGTTGGAATGTGTAATATTGTTATATTACACACATATATTGACCAGAGTCTCTGCTGAGTTTATAAAATTCAGAAAAGATGGCTGGTAAAATTTTGGTTTTTATTAATTTAACTCAGTGAAAGCCCACTGCAACTCTAAAAACAAATAAACAACTTCAGACAGTCCTAATGATTGAAGAAACATTAACCTAAAGACTGATAGAGAGCATTAAATATATAATTTTAAGATTAAATTTAGTCATTTAAGATTAAATGAAGATTAAAAGGGTAAGATTATAATATATAATGGCTTTATAATCTGACAATGTGAAAATACTACAGTCACAAAAAATAGGCTATAATAAGAATAGCACATGCAAAAATATGTTTTCGGTTCTTTTTAAATAGAATATTTCATGGTCGTAGTATTGCAATTCTGAGATTGTTGTATGTGATATGTATAATAAAGCAAATAAGTAATTATGATCTGTTCTAGTTCTATCAGATCCTATATTCTTGAGAACCTGGATTCTCAGTGTAAAAGAAAGGAAATACTGATATAGAAGTGGTAAATTAACACTGTATTCCTGAATTTAAACTGGAAATATAAGCATGAACTCTCAAGATATGTTGGCTTTGTCCACTGAAAAGGTCTAAAAACATTGATTTGTCTAGTAACAGTAAGCATTCCTAGTACCATGATTCTTATCTTAGAATATTATTTTCCATTAGAAGGAACCAGGTATTTTTAGAGAAATGGCTTATTCCAGGTCTTGGACAGGAAATGTAAAAGATGGGCCTGAAATATCTTTCATGCCAGATAGCAACAAATCTACCAAAAATTGCTAAGTTCATGTCAAAAAATTCAGGAGCCAATTTTAAGAGGTTCTCACTGGCCAAAGATAGGACAAACTAAGCTCCAATATGGATAAAAATTGCAACTGATATAAATCCATTGAATAAGTTTAAATCTGTGGGTTTATAATATATAAAAAGAGCTCTTGAATTGGTCATCTTCAGAGGATGGCAGAGAACCAGTTGATTATTTTGAAAACTGAATAAATAAAAGGCACAAATTAAAAATTTACTTATCTTAGGGCTTCCCTGGTGGCGCAGTGGTTGAGGGTCCGCCTGCCGATGCAGGGAATGTGGGTTCGTGCCCCGGTCCGGGAGGATCCCACGTGTCACGGAGCGGCTGGGCCCATGGGCCATGGCCGCTGAGCCTGCGTGTCCGGAGGCTGTGCTCCGCAACGGGAGAGGCCACAGCAGTAAGAGGCCTGCGTACCGCAAAAAAAAAAAAAAATTTACTTATCTTATTTTTCCTATATGACTGACACAAATATGAATCAAATAGTATAAAAAGGGAAGTATCTCCTGGTAAAATTATTTCAGCTAATATATAAAAACAAAATGAGAGGGCTTCCCTGGTGGCGCAGTCGTTGAGAATCCGCCTGCCGATGCAGGGGACACGGGTTCGTGCCCCGGTCCGGGAAGATCCCACTTGCCGTGGAGCAGCTAGGTCCATGAGCCATGGCCGCTGAGCCTGCACGTCCAGAGCCTGTGCTCTGCAATGGGAGAGGCCACAACAGTGAGAGGCCCACGTACCGCAAAAAAAAAAAAAAAAAGAATTAAAACATCCCTTCTTTTCACCTCAATGAGGCATTGAGAATCAAAGGCTGCTAACTTTGCTAAGAGAGACAGAAAGAAGAGAGAGAGAGAGAGAGAGAGAGAGAGAGAATATGAATGAGAGAGATGCCTCTTGATGGAAGAGCATATCATCCACAGTTGTACCAGAGTGAAGCAGCCTGAGTCTGATCAAGCCCCTGGCTCCAGTTACCAATTTGAAGGACAAAGAAACATGTCAAATATATAATAAGATTTATAGCCAGAAACTCTAGATGCCAGTTGGTGTAGGTCCTTCAACAACAACAACAACAACAACAACAACAAATTGTGAGGAAAAGAAATGGATTGAGTGGGAACCTGTAGATTAAAAGATAATTAAAGCACATAGCAAGTTAAAAAGTCATGCAAAATTAAGTTAGACTGTCTTGAGATGGAAATTTGGATGACAAAGCCATAAAGAAACATAAAGAATTGTTTACTTAAAATACAAAATATAAAATTCAGTGTGGTGGTTACTTTTGGAGGAAGGGAGAAGGGGGGCTATGATTGCGATGGGGTTTTTGAGGTGTCTGATCTAGTTCTATTTCTTGGTCTGGGTGTGGCTGCTAGGGGTTTTGCCTTATTCACATATTTTTGCTTTATGTGTTTTCAGTATCTGTATTTACCTTACAATAAAAAGGTGAAACAATGGCTGAGTCACCTGATGGCTAGTTTCTCATCTGAAACGACAGTGTCGTATGCATTCTCACTTCATTAACTAAAGCTAGCCAAGTGGCCAAAGCTGAGGTTAGTAGCGTGGGAACTATAATTATCTTACAAGAAAGGCAAATAATAAATGGGAATAAAAATCGGAAAAATTTATTGGGCTTCTCTGGTGGCACAGTGGTTAAGAATCCGCCTGCCAATACAGGGGACACAGATTCAAGCCCTGGTCCGGGAAGATCCCACATGCCGTGGAGCAACTAAGCCCTTGCACCACAACTACTGAGCCTGCGCTGTAGAGCCCTCAAAACACTACTGAGCCCACGTGCCACAACTACTGAAGCCCACACGCCTAGAGCCCATGCTCTGCAGCAAGAGGAGCCACCGCAATGAGAAGCCCACGCACCACAACGAAGAGTAGACCCTGCTCGCTGCAAGTAGAGAAAACCCGTGCACAGCAATGAAGACCCAATGCAGCCAAAAATAAAAAAAAAAATTTTTAATGAATAAAATCTATCTTTAGAAAGAATCAATTTATCATAAATAGAATGATGTAATACTAACAAAAAGTGTTGGTCACTCAAACTATGAGAATTGTAATGGGTTTGGTGAGTAGCTGGCCTCTAGGTATATTGAACAGGTGAGATCTAGGGCGAAATGACAATTAATTCTATGTAGGTGGTGGAGTAAAAGGAAGAGTGAGAATTACTATCTAGTGTTCTGAATTGAAACACAATGTCAGTAGTGACACTACTCAATGATAGGGAACAATTGAACATGTAAAACAAACTCTGATAAAGTTTGAGTAGGGAGGAAGATTATAAGCTTGGACAAATTTCACTTGAGACGCAAGTGATATGTTAAGAAAAACACTCAAGCAGCATAATCAAACACAGCTCCACAATTCAAGGAGAAATCCCAGCTAGAAATAGATATTTGGGAATCATTAGCATGTGGATCATTATATACTTAAGCCATTCCCTGGAGAGTGTGTAGGGTAAGAAAGAAAAAAAAAAGTAGATTTCTGAAGATTAGCAACATTTAAAGGCTGGGTTGAGAAATAAGAGATCAAAAGGGCTGAAAAAAGATTCTGAGAAGGAGAAAACAGAATGGTATAAGAATAATTCAAAATAATTTTTTTTGATGGAAAAGGAAAATGAAATATAGTTAAATATCCAGAGAGTTCAATAAGATAAATTCTGAGAGATACGTTTTTCTGAAACAGGAAGTTTCTCATTGGTATGTCCATGTGTTTTGATAGAGGAAGTAGGCAGAAGTCATTAGTGTTGAGGGGACGGTGAAACTGAAGTTTGGGGGTTGCTTGGCCTTGGCATCAATTCAACCAGGATGATGGTTGAACATCAGGTAGAGGAAAGATCTCTCAGCCGAGACCAGAATACTCAGTGCATAGAGGGAAGGTAGTAGATGGTAGAAGAAAAATATCCCTGGTTTCTTGGCTTCCTCCTGCTTCTACAGCTCTCACCTTAAGCACCACTTCTTTAGGGAATTCTCACTTGAACCTCACAAACCCTAAGGACCTAGGTGTCACCTAACAGTCCCTGTAGAGTAATTTAATTAGCTCATTATAGCCCTTAACAACCCTGTAAGAAAATTGAACAGTTGTTTTTCTCTTTATGAGACTATTTGCTCTAACAACTGATTTATAGGCTCTGCCTGTTACTTCTCATCTGTTTAGCCCTCTACTTGGCACCTAAAAGGCTCTTCAAAAGTATTTGTTGATAGAAGGAGTAAATGAAAAGATAAATAAACAAGAGGAGTAGGGGGAGATTTCAAGAAAGCAGTGGGGTCTACCCAAGACTAGAGGAGTACTGAGGAAAGACTGCAAATTCTGCTCTCCCCCCCATAAAAAGTTTAGCAGTACTAGGATTACTGTTGCTTCTAGAAATACTCTAGCCTAGAATTCTGAACTTCAGGGATTTCTGTGCACAGTAAATCCAGTAAAACTTCAAGTCTACAAAAAAAGTTGGTATCACTGGGAAATTCAGGATTACACATTTTTTGTCAGGAAGTATAAAATTTTCAACTCATTGACTTTTAATATTCCAAATTTTATATGTAAAACAAGCTATCATAAATAAATAAGGAAAAAATATTATTTGACACGTTAGGGAAAGGGCTTAGATTGAGGAAAGGTGGAAGAAAGTGGAAAAGGGGAAATAATAAGGAAAATAGAAACCAGGAAAGAAAGGATATTGTTTAGTTAGTGCAATGAAATCAGATATAGCAATATTTAATGATGTTCTATACTATACTATGTATTATATCCTGTACTTTTCCTGGGGAAAAAAATTGTTTCTTTTTTTCTCATGGCAATCCTGCATAGTAGGCATTGTTATGGAGGAAGAAAAGATCCAGAGTATGTAATTTGTTCAAGGTCAAACAGCTAATAAATATGTGAAGCTGGGATTCATATCCAGAGGACCCTACCTTGGTTTTCAGTACCTGGGTGTTACAGTGAATCTTTACCCTCAAGAATTTGAAATGAAGGGCACTGTCTGAAAATTAAACTTTATGATGACAGACTGTATATATATAAACTCACTGTAACCACAAAGATGGATTTTCTGGTCAACAGAAGTCTCACTAGATGTTGTATGTTGATACCTGTACTGAGCAGGTTTAGGATTACTATAAACAAAAGAGTTGCCCTGGCCAAGTTGGTAGCACCATTTTCAGAATTCTGTCAGGATGAAATAAATTATCACAGTAGTGGGATTGTATTTTCAGTGGCTACTCTGGAATTTTTAAAACGGTCATAATGTAATTTTAGGATATAATCTCATTATGGGCAATATTTAATCCTCTTATTTATGGAAGAAGTATATAAGATTTCTTTCCTCTTTCCATGCTGCATATGTTAAGTGGTAATATTTTGAGGCCAATGAATTACACTAATTCTTTTTGTTTTTTTTAATAGTAGCTTTTAGGATAAGTAGAAATTTCAAACTTAAATTTGAATGTACTTTGAATGAAAGAATCCTTTTTAGGATGTATAACTTTTTAGAGTAAAGATGCGTTGTTTTAGCAACTACTTGTGTGAGGAATAAAGGAGATATAAGTTTAACCAATATAAAATTAAATATATAACCAAGCAGAATCTTAATTTTATTATGTAGGATATTCACTTACATCTTATTTTTAAATTTGGAATAAATTTTCATTATTTGAAGTGATCATTTTGAATGCAAATTAAATTAACCTCTAGGTAGAAACTGATTAACAGTTTTGGAGGTTCTTGGTATCCTGGAGTCATTTACTGTGTGGAGATTTCCCCTTTGATACTTAAAAGAGAAGCGAGTTGACTCACTAACAGGATTGCAGGTTCTGATTTTCCGTCGTGGTTTTGGAGGTCATGAGGTTCCCGAATTTGATTTCCTTGATGTCATTCTCAGTCAGTCAGTCCGCACATGGGCTAACTCCTAGCTATGTTCTTCTTTTTTTCTACCTTTTACTTTCTGGGAAAGAAGAAGAGATAAGCTACTCTTAAGTATGTTGGCTTAGTAAATATTTTATATGTGTTGGGAATCACATAGCAATAACTATAATGTTTATAAAAGAATAGAAGTAAATACTAAAGCATTACAAATTTTATAGTCATATGTCATAATATTTAAACATTTATTTCAGTTTTGAATAATTTTCTTTCCATAATTAATTACATTGACATAAGAATACATTAATAATATTTGTTCGCAAATTTACTCCTTAACTTTAACTGACTTTTGCCTACAGTATTAAAAATATTTTATAAACGTCTCTTATGTGTAATATACTGTGGCTAAAGTGCAGTTTGGAAATCAAGCAATATGAGCCAGGTGCATAGGATCAATTAATTCCAGTTTAGGAATCATGGAGTGAAGGCGAAAACAGATCCCCTCTTAAAGATTTAGAGGGTTTTGAAATGTAAAGAATAGGCATAGGGAACAGCAGGAGGCTATACACAGATTAGTGAACAATGTCTTTGGAGATTTTTCCAGAGTCTGATGTGATTGGAATATTAAGGCAATGGGCTGGAGACAAGGATGGAAATACAGTGGAGATCATAGAAGAAAGGGCTAAAGGCTGAGACTAAAATTGGACACATTTGTTACTGGTGAACATGTCATCTCTGCCTTGGCCCTGAATGCAACTAAATAGCAGATAACAGTCATTGATATATTCATTTAACAAACATTTACAGAGTCTGTATGTATAAGGTATTGAGCTGATTGATTAAAGAGTAAATGTAGCAAAGCAGCACATATGCATCTCAGGAGAACTGTATTTTAAACACCTTTTAAAACATCTCTGTTGACAACTATCTTCTTTGAATCTCTATGTGGAATTTTGTTTTGGGGGGGGTTGGTTTTAATTTTTAGTTTTTAATTCTATAACAAATATGAAGGTCAACTTTTTTTTTTTCCTTACCAGGTATTGAGAAATATTGAGTTGGTGATTTCAGATATTATTGATTTTGAAAGGCCCATTCTAAACTGTAAAAATGTATATAATGTTTTGCTGACACAGTTAAGTAGTTACAGTCATTGCCTCAAATTCTTTTTATTCTTCATCTGTCCTCCCATCTCTGAAGTCAGGTAGCTGATTGTGTGATTGAAATCAGAGAAACCTCAGGTAATATATATTTGAAGGCAGGTGTTTTATTTAACCCTGGATGATTCAATCTTATATGAGTTGGTTAGATGACAGTCACTGAACCATGAAATTTCATGTAACTCTGTAGTTATTGTTTTATAAATAAAATCATTGAGGAGAGTTTCATTATAGTAAGAGCCACTATGTGAGATGTATCAAAAAAAATAAGTTGGTGAGCCATAGACAGGCAAATTTTATATTTAAAAAACCCTAATTTATATTTATTCTAATTTTGTTGAAGTTTCTGTTGTCATGTTATAATTTAATTTTATAGAAACAAAAATTAGAACCAAATAGTCCTTTATACCACAAGCATAATTTTAAAGATATATGGAATATTTATCTCATTAGTACTTTGTGCCATGCAGCTAAACTAATAAGCTCACCTTTACTACAGGACCCTTTGTTTTTAAATCTTTTGACAACAGATGTGAAACAATAATAATTCAAAGTGATGGGCATTGGGAAAGACTGAGGTAATGTTTTAGATGGCTGTGGCTTAAAAGGGAACTAAAGGTGGAAAGACAAATTAATCTGTCATGATGTGCTGGCGAAGAAATTAAATGGAATATTGATTTTGGAAAATATGACAATGCTCTTTTAATGAGAGATGAAAGAAAGCCTGAAAAAAAGAAAGGAAGGAAGGTAGGAAGGAGGGGAGGGAGGGAGGGAAGGGAAGGAAGGAAGGAAAGAAGGAAGGAAGGAGGGGAAAAGGAAGGAAGGAACGAAGGAAGGAAGAGAGAAAGAAAGAAAGGAAGGAAGGAAGAAAGAAAGAAAAAGAAAGAGGAAAGGAAGAAAATAGTAAAAGAACTGATTACCTAGTGGACAGTAAGATGTAGACATCTTTACTTTTTTTTTTTTAGTCATAATAATGGAAAAAAAATAAAGCAAAAATGTGTCAGAGTTGATTGGCATTATATACAGCAATACCAGAAGACTGTATAATGAGGCTGAGAACATGAACTAATGAAGGAATATTACAACAAGAAAGAGAAAGAAAGATTGGTGTGGGAAACCAGAGATGAAGAATAACCAGTGAGGAGATCAGGCAATTTCTCTAACCCTCCAGGAACTAAATACACAAAGGAGCCCAATTAGAAAAAAAACTAGCTAGAAGAAATATTTCTTAATAAATTGGGGATTATCAGTTTGCCTAAAGGGAATGAAATCAGAGCATTTGAGCGTCCTCGTTTCAGAACCACATGCTTTATTTTTTCAATTTTGATACAAATATTCTTGCTTTTCAAATCATAAATTAAAAAAAAAAAATCATGTGTGAAACAAATGAACAACTAACCAAACTTTCTGATTTTTGAGAGAAGAATCATTTTCAACTGAATTATGGATACAAGGAAATTTCAGAAGCGTTTGTCCAGGTCTTTTTTTGTCAACGCCAGGTTACTGTGATGTATTCTCTGGGTTTTCACAAGTTTCCTGGGGACTTTTCATCTGTTAATTTAACCTAACAGCTTCTCCAGATATGGGTACCATATATCTAGCATATAGAAGCCTGATACTTGGCTTTAATTTGACAGAATATAGATGAACAATTCAAGGTCATTTCTGGCTGCTTATATATGTTAATTGGAAACAACACAACAAAAAATGTTTTAAACAGAAAAATGGGCAATACTTAGGGCCACAATGCTTCTTTTCCAGGATCTTTTACCATATCAGTTCTGGCTGCTGGTCAGTCACTAAGTAAACCTAGGGGAAAGCAAAGGATACTATCAGTGTGCAGTAACTTAGAAATTTTTATTATCCCTGTGAAATAAGTGACTCCATGAATAAGGGCAGTGTGGTTTCTTATTGTCCTCTTAAAGATATATATATTTGTTTATATATATGTTATGATATGTTTATGTTTATATATATATTGCAATAGAGGAAGTTTTTGATGACCCTCTATTCTCCGCAGTACCCATGGCACACAAAATGTTTAGTCTTTTCATGGCTACTTCAGATTTCCTTGAGGTAAGACTGGCATCTTACTTTTAAAGATCCCAGGTTGTCTACTCTTTACACACCAGGGGGCGACCTAGACGGGATTTGAAGAATTAGCTGCCATGTCTTAAAACCATTAACTGGACATATTTATTCATTCATTCCACAAATATTTATTGAGCATCTGGTATTTGGCTGGGTGCTTAGGGACAAAACCTCAAATGTAATACATTCTCCAGCGTCAAGGAAATCACAAGTTAGCAAATATTTACAGTAGAGTGTGATAAAGGCAAGATGAATGAACCATGAGGGAGAGACTAGTGAGTAGTTTGGAGGGAAAGGAGGAAATCAGAGTAGGATTCCTAGCAAAGTAAGAGACTTTGGAACTGAGTCTTAGAAAGCAAATAGAAAATTGAAATTAACTACTTGAAGGTGAGTTTTTGGGGGAGTGGGGTAAGAATTAGTGTTTAAAGTTGAATTCCTGGAGGAGTATGTTTCATTCACTGTTTCATTTAGCAAATATGTATTGAACAATTATTATGTTGCTTGGCTGAACCCTGGGGAATAACAATAAACAGGATGAAAAATGTTTGATCTTGCATGAAGCTTTCATTCTTGAGGGTAGACAGGCAAAATGCAAATTATTACAATAATAGTTAACACTGGTAAAGCGCAAACTATGTGCCAGATACTGTTCCCTGACCACTGATTTCAAGCTTTCAACAACCTGTTGAGAAAGTTTCTATTATTATGGAGTAAATTGGGGAATAGTCATACATAATTAATAGAGGGATGGGCTGGGTCTTAAAGCTAGGCAGCTTGGATTTAGGGTTTATTCTTTCAAGTTCTGTAATAAAATCCCTATCAAAATAAATAAAGAATATATAATATCACCTTGGGAAGTGGTAAGAAATATGATGAAAAAGAAACTGTGTAAGCAGAGAGATTGGTGGAGGGGAAGATGCAGTTTTAGATAGCAGAGCAGATGTTGTCAGTATCTTGCACACACCTATTGGTCTTTCAGTAGGATCAGGCCAACCGCCAATTACTATCCAACTACTATCCAACTACTAGTAGTACCTGCATGTCTTTGTCTGTGGGCTTTTTGTGAGGTCATAGGAAGGCTACTCTGGTCTGAAGCAGGGCAGAACTGAAGTGGAGGGGAATTAACACTCCCAGAAGAGCTGTCAAGGAATAATTTTCAGGAATTGATCTACAACCATCCTCAGCCCTCATGAAGGGTAACTTGGACGTGCTTTGGGCATTCTAGGATATTTTCCAGAGTTTCTTCTGCAGGACTGAGCACCATTGGCCCACAATGGTGGCTGGCCTAATCACACACTCTTTATTGGTTCCGTCCTTTGCCTGTCTCACTTGCTCACTCTCATAGCCGTGTTTCCCTTTACCGCCCAAATGAACATTTGTACTTGAATCCCTGTCTTGGAGTCTGCCTTTGGGAAAGCCTAAACTAAGATAGATTGGCTGGTCAGGAAATGCATCTCTGAGGGAAATTTGGGTGAAGAACATTCTAGATAGAGGGAACTATACACGCCAGGAACATGAGAAGGGCAGTATAGCAAGGCCACTGTGATTGTCTGGAGTGGCGTGAGGACAGGGAGTAAGTGAAAAATGCGCCTGAGGAGCAGGTAGGGACCAGATAGCAAAGGTCTCTTTAGGCTATGGAGGGTCATTTGGAAAGTGAAAGTAATAGCGTACTGTTCTGTATGAGACAGGAAAAATAAATAAATAATTAGTAGAGTATTGTTTCTAAAAGCAGACTTCAGAGAAGATACAACTCTT
This sequence comes from Lipotes vexillifer, assembly GCF_000442215.2. Lineage (NCBI taxonomy): Eukaryota > Metazoa > Chordata > Mammalia > Artiodactyla > Lipotidae > Lipotes > Lipotes vexillifer. Next base: position 1,842,265 of record NW_006780679.1, on the reverse strand, counting down.
TTGGGCTTCCCTGGTGGCGCAGCGGTTGAGAGTTCGCCTGCCGACGCAGGGGGTCCCGGTCCGGGAAGACCCCACATGCCGCGGAGCAGCTGGGCCCGTGAGCCATGGCCACTGAGCCTGCGCGTCCGGAGCCTGTGCTCCGCAACGGGAGAGGCCACAACAGTGAGAGGCCCGCGTAAGGCAAAAAAAAAAAAAAAAAAAGATATAACTCTTTCTTTTTATAAATGTGCAAAGTGAGGTCCAGGTCACCTTGCTAGAAACAGGAAGACACATGTCTTCTACCCAAATATGAATCCCAAATTTGTCTGATTCCTAATCTACATTTAAGAGAGTTGTGTTCATCTTAGAAGCTTACCATGAGAGTAAGCCCAACAAATCAAAGAGAAATGAATAAAAGACAGTAATATCGAGTGCCTTCTCAGAATGAACAAGCAATAACTGTTTTTTGTTTTTGCTTTTGTTCTTGATTTTCACTACTGCTTCTCCAAGTTCAGTGCTTCTAACTCCCACAGTGTAAGACAGAACAGCTCTTTCCACTCTCTCAAGTGAGGGGTGAGTGGCCTGAGAGGCAGGTGCTATCTATCCTACGGAGTTCCACGTTGGTGTAGTGAAGGCGGGTCTGGAAGACAGGCCAAGTTTCACATGGGCATCTGAATACAAGAATTTCTGCTCTGTGGGCTCCCCATCTCGAACCCTGTCATTAATGTGAATTCTAACACCTGCCGGTAAATGGGTACTTGATGTCCCTGGTAACTCAATCATCAGCTAAAGTACTCCATCCAAATAATGAGATTGGTGGATTGAATCTCTGTGCAACTTTGTTTTCCAGAACTAAGCAAATGCATGGTGAATTTATTTGGTATGTTTGCTGTTTACTGCATGAGATGAGATGAATTCTAGTAATGTCAAAGGGAGGGATTGAATCATTTATTAAGTACAGTCTTGGACAGGTGTCTAAGATGTCAATTCTAGGATTTAATGTAAACTAATCTTCAGAAAAGTTAGATTTCATGGAAATAAGAACCCAGAGGAATTCAAAGTGCAGGTAGCTGGATGCTTAAATCTCAAACACCTCTATTTATGACAATCTTTTAAATAAACTCTCTTATTTCTCTATTATCCTTCTGTGTTCTGAGGTAGAAAGTGTTTGAAAAGTTGATATTGGCTCATGGGTAGGAAGGATTTATACAAATCAAGTTGTTTATTCTTTATTCCTAACACTGGCATATAGTCAGTTATTTGCAAATAAAGCCACAAAGTCAAATCTGATATCAGCCCACGGAGCTTTTGGCCTCTATAGGTGTCCCTGCAGAGTTATTACATATAGGGTGTACTTACAATCTGCTATGCTAGGTTATGTTTCCTGGTCACAAAATATGATACCAGAAGATGGAGTTTGAAATTGATAAGGAAAACCTGCCTAAATGGCCACCACATATCATATCTAAATATTGACAGGTCAAAAGGAATGTGGGTTAACTATCACTGAATGCAATTTGTAAAATGTATTGGCAAGGCCAAATCTGGAAACTAAGCCCTTGTATCTGTCTCCTATTCAAGGCACTGTATCTCCCACCAAACAACAAAAAGATCTCAATTGCAGCTATATATATATATATATATATATATATATATACATATATATATATGTATATATATATGCTAATTTAAAAACCTTGGCTTTGAAAGCACAGAATTAAATTAAAAGTTGTGCAAAACAGTGCTGAAAAAGTAGAAAGGATTCATGATATATTTTGTGAATGTATTAATCTAAATTAATTTCCCAGAGATGGTATTTGGGAGCTCTTGCCGGTAGCTCTCATAACACTGGAAGTGTCTTAATGGCATATTTACTTATCAATATTAAAGAGAAAAGGCCTGGCACAAAAACAATTGCTAATGACCTGTTCAGTGATATGAAATCTAAAGGTTACTTAAAGAACTAATAATTGCCAAGAAATTTAAGTAGAAACAGCATTGCTGAAGTAAATAAAGAAAGAACACTGCTCAGAACAAGGGAAATGGGTTGAGGAGAACGAACATGAAATAAATCAGTGAAGTCTATGATGCTACCAGATAAAGTTTCCTAGGCTCTGCAGAAGTTAACAGAGACTTTTTCTTTCTTTCCTTTTTCTCTTCTTTTTTTTCCCCTGCCTCCCTCCCTCCCTCCTTCCTCTTCCTTCCTTCCTTCTTTCCCTCCTTTCCTTCTTCCTTCCCTCCCCTTCCCTTCCCTCCCTTGCCCTTCCCTTCCCTCCCCTGCCCTTCCCCTGCCCTTCCCCTCCCCTTCCCTCCATTCCCTTCCCTTCCCTTTCTTTTTCTTTCTTCCTTTTTCTTTCTCTCTTTCTTTCTTTCTTTCTTTCTTTCTTTCTTTCTTTCTTTCTTCTTTCTCTTTCTTTCACTTTTTTCTTATATATACATTCTGATAAAATATTTTACCTTCTAAAATTGAGGTTAATGAACTTTTTCTATAAATAACCAGATAGTAAATGTTTTCAACTTTTCAAATATGGTAATCTCAGTTGCAGCTCTTCATCTCTGCCATTGTATTCTGAAAGCAGCCATAGACAATAGTAAATGAATGGGAATGTCTGTGTTTCAGTACAGCTTTATATACAAAACCAGGCAGCAGGTGAGATTGACCTGAGGGCTGCTGTTGGCCAGTCCTTGTTCTAAAAAAGTGATCTTTTATAGATATTTACCCCCAATACTACTCTTTTCCATGAAAAAGAGAAGTATCAGTAATATTTTCTGGTGTAATACTTGAAGAATGGACCTATTTATTATGCTCATTATGAGTGTTTAAATATGAAATGGAATTCATTATTAATGAATATTTAGTATCTTCTAGGTGCTTTCTGCAGTGTTTCGTGTATATGATCTCATCCAATACTGAGGACTGTAAAATTATCCCCATTTTAGAGAAATGCAGCAATGTTAAGAAATTTGGATGAATCTGTTTAAATTTTAAGTGTCAGTTTTGGAATTTAAAGCCTTTGCCTTTTCCAAATATTTGTACATGCTTATGTGTATAAAATCTGTACACATTTTTTGTGTTGAAAATATGAGTATACCTCAAAGACCTCATAACAGTTAGAATATAAATAAGCATGCCATGAAATATACTGTGAGAATTGTTAAACCTTGATCTCAAACATTCTATGATATTCCATCTCAAGAAGAATTTATTAGTTTCTAAGTTGGTGCTTTTTCCTTCAGAATGTACCAGAATTCAAGTCTGAAAATATCCAGTGCCAGTGGTTCTTAACTGTGGACCATGTAACTACCCAGGGAATATTTGGAAAAGTGTGGGTTTGGGGTTGTAGCAATGATTGCAAAGAGGTAATGACAGTAGCACATGGTGGGTGAGCATCAAGAATACTAAAGATCCTGCATTAAGAATGACAGTCCCATGCAATGAATTGTCACACCCATCATGCCAAAAGTTCGCCACCCCTCTACACTCATTAAAAAACAAAAAACAGGGCTTCCCTGTTAGTGCAGTGGTTGAGAGTCCGCCTGCCGACGCAGGGGACACGGGTTCGTGCCCCGGTCTGGGAAGATCCCACATGCCGTGGAGCGGCTGGGCCCGTGAGCCATGGCCGCTGAGCCTGCGCGTCTGGAGCCTGTGCTCCGCAACGGGAGAGGCCACAACAGTGAGAGGCCCACGTACCGCAAAGAAAACACACACAAAAAAAACAGAGGTGTTGGCTTGTGGCAGATCTTGTTGATTACCTAACCAGTAGCCACTTCTTGCTTCTTCCTTGCTACTGTAACTTTTATTTTATTCAGGTAACACTTAGATGCCAGTGAGCCTCTGAGAATGCTGACCCCTCCCCAGTTGCAGAGGATGAGCCATGTTTTAAATCCAATCACAGTAACCCTCCTTCCACTCTGCCAGTGATTGGGTTTAGACAGGGGCACCTGACTCTTTCCTTGCCTAATAGATATAAGAGAAAGCCTACTTAACAGCTCCTTGGAAAGGTTTCCCTCCATGGTAAAAAGAGAAAGTTGAACAGAGAAACATCTTTCCTCCCCCCTTTCTTCTTGATTCGGATGTTATCATGTGAGAATATCATGCTTGGAACAGTTGCAGATATTTCTCAACTGTGAGAGAAAAACCAAGAGAATCCCAGAGAAATTGAACCACTGCTTGACATTACTGAGGCCCTCAATTAATCTGAGGACTGCCTATCTTAGAGATTCTGTTATATGAGGTTATCCTTAGAATGCAGACCACTTTTTAGTTAAGCATGCTTTTAGTTTCATAAAAAAGCATCCAAATTGCTACATGGGAACTATGATTTACCTTTGCCCAGGACCAAATAAACTATATATATGGAGCAGAGCCCAGATATAGATTTCTCATACTTGGCTAAAAAATTTTAAACAGTGCTTGAGAGACTGTCTAATCCCCCACATCCAAGTTCAAATACAAAACAAAATATATATCCATCACCCCAATTTTGGGAAGAAATTTATTTTCTTGTTGAAGTGATTCAATAACCTTATGACTAGGAAAACATAATGTACAAAATACATTACTTGCTTTAGAAAGCAAGGTCTCACTTTAGAAGGTAATGCTCTAATGTTAAGAAAACTGCATCCATTCAAAGCAAGTTAGTAAAAAGTTATTTCTGTAATTTTAATGAAAAGCAACTCTGAAGGAATATAGTATAAAATGATAAAGTTTCTTTCTAAAAATTGTTAAACTTTTACTTATACTAAAATAATTAAAATTACTAAAATATAATTTTTATAGCTAATAATTATCTGGAAATAAAATAATGAGTAATTGGAAGGCTTATAAATTTAGCTGCATGGAACCTTGTGGGGGGCAAGCAGATAGAGGGTAGAGACGGGGGATGCCATTTGCTATAAAAAGATTGAAAAGGAAATTTGATTAGAACTAAAAATCATTCTGTTCCATGCGTTTCCACCAAAATGAATAGTCTTCTTTATAGAGGGTGACGTATTAATTTTGGACCTTTTTAATCCAATGATCTCTTCTATAGATTATATCTATAGAAGAAACCTAAAAAACATCTATAATAAATCTATCAATCCAATAAAGGAAAGTTAATAAAATACAGGAGAGTTTGAGGGGGAAAATGAATACAGCTAGGTTGATTTTGGAGATTATCAATATCTCATCTTATTACCAAACCAAGTTTTGTATCTTCTTTAGTCCTTTTTGAATGTCAGTCCTTTCGATGGTATATGGCATCACATATTTTCTTAATGCCATTAGAGCTTTTGGGGGCATGTGGGTGTGGGAGGGACGGTAAGCATTTGCAACAGAATCTTCATCTCAGTGACTTTTCCAATACCATCTGGATTCCTGCATATTCTCTACATGTCTATTCAGAAGGAGAATTAGATAAAAAATAGATCAAAGGATGTAAGCATGCAAAGTAAAAGGAAGTGCTCTCTCGTTCAACCCTCCCAGTTGAGCTGCTTCCTGGTTAAAATACTAATACATGGCAATTGGCCTGTGAAGTCCATGCCCCGAGGCATGAGGAGTTTGGCATGATCAAATGAGTGTATCATTTCCGCCTCCTTCTGTCAGCAGTAATAAGCAATCCAGCCTGGTGACTGGAAGAGCACATCTTCTTTGTCCTGAACATGCTGTATTTATCCTTCACGCATATCCACAAAACTCAGCAGGGATTTGGTTGAGAGAGTAGTATCGCTCCTCTCAGACAAACTGGTAATAAATCTGGGAGGCTTTGTACAAGATCTGAAAGCTGCCTTCAGAATTTGCCTGAGGCGGTGTGTATAGACAGGAGTTAAGGAGATTATGTAAACTACAGAGAAGAATGAGGGGAGTGGGTGAGGCAAAGCCCAAGTCAGAATACCCTCTGAATGTTCTCTCAGCAAGAGGGAGTTAGAGGTTTAGACTATGGTCTGGGTATCTAACCTTTTCCTTCTACTACTGGGAGTTAACTAGTAACTCTGGTTTGCATGCTCTGTTTTCCTTGAAATATGTAGATATTTGAAGGAAATTTTCTCTCTCTGTCTTGGATAGCATGCTTTAAAGATCCGTTTCAACTTTGTACTTCTGCCTTAAGAATTGCTCCATTCTTCAGTGTTCTCTAAATCTTTTTTTTTTTTTCTCCCAATAATTTGGAAAATATGCTTTGGAAATGGGTTCTGGGAATGAGATTTCAGGGTGCTCAGAGGAATACCTTTGTTTGCATTCACCTGGAATGCTTATTTTAAAATGTTAGAATCTGGTTACCACCCCTTCCCCTCATGAACAGAGAATTTGGTGTGGGGCACTGAAATCTGCTCTTTCAACAGATTCTCCAGTGATTCTGATACACACTAATGCTGGGACCCTGCTGTTTTAGAAAGTTGTAGGAGGATAGACTGAGAAAGAGAAAACAAGGTGACAAGCTGTGAAAATAAACCAGGGGAATTTTTTTTTCACCCATTGTTTTGGCATGGCATGAACCTCACTAAATACATACCATGTTTGCTTTAGAATGCCACTTTACCCATAATATATATTCATGAGGATTTTTCTTAACAAACATCAGTTTCATAAATAGGAATGAAAAGTTTCTAAATCTAATTTCACTGAGTCTGGAAAACAGAACATGAAATCACATAGGGAACATCTTTCTGTATAACCTTACAAAGAGAATCATTGTTTTCTGTTTACTTTCGTCTTTATGAAATGCCTCTTCTAATATTGCATTCTTGTAAAGCATAGATCAAGAAACTGAACCATGCCCTCGGGGAGAGAGGGAAGCTAGGCCTAGACGTTCTCAAATAAAATATATTAATATAATGATGATAAAAGTGTTTTGATGAGGAGAAATACATCAGGGAGTATTTGGTTGGTAGGCCTCAATAACTTTTATTAAGTTATTTGAGAGAATATTTACCAGTAACTATAATGTTTACTCTTAAGCATGCATTTCTCTCCATGGATTTCCCACGAACCATACCAACTTCATCAGACTTTTTAATCTCTTCTCATGAAACACACATTTTCAGCTATAATAACCATGGAAGTGAATACAGTAGTACCTACAAGATTGGGATCTTGGCAAATTCGGAAACATTTCTCCACTTCAATTTTAACATAAAAAATAAGATTCCCACTATGGATGTGGACCTCAGTCTACCAGAAATGAGGCTTCTGATAAATTTCCATTATTCATTAGCTGATTGAATTGAAAACCAAGATTTCTCTTTTGGAGAGTCTCAAGTGTAGCAATGTTTCAGTTGGAAAATGATAGGGGAAATATATTATTAGATTAATTAGATAATTAGAAAAAGTCACAGTTGTACCCTTTGACAGCGGATTTAGTGTCTCTGTGTTAATGAGGCAGACCATACATAAACTCTCCAAAAATGAAATTTACAGAAGCGTTTATTTATCTGATATTTACTGTGAAAGCTGATTTAAAAAAGGCCTTGTATTCTAAGAAACTAGGCTCTTATAGATAGTAATCAGGGCCTGTTTCTATAGTCTTCATATTTTTTTATTCATAATCATACACAAAAATATATTGTATATTTGTACTTTTATATGCATATCTTTAGTTCACTTGTAAGATATTTGTTACTGGTTTTCATAATTGAACCACTAATGAGGTGGTAGAATTGTAGCCTTGTGTCTCCACCAGGCAAAGTGCAATTCAAAAATCTTGTTACTCTCAAAGGGAGTTGTTATTTCCTCTTTTTTTTTTCTTCTCTTTTCTTTATTAGGCCATGCGAGATTATTTTCTAAGAGACTAGCTATTATTTTCAGCCATTTAAATATTCTTTCCAATATCTTCCTAATAAAGAAGGGAATATTTTCTCCTGTTGTGAAGAAAGCACAGCTGAGTTTTTCTAATTGCTCAATTAATCTAATGATACACTTTTCCTCTCATTATCAAACTAATATGTTTCAGCACCCAAGGTGTATTCTTTACTGGAGCTGTCTTGTTTGTTTTTTATAATACTGACTTATGAAATTGGGTACATGCTTATTATAATTAGGTAATATAAGCTCCATATTTTACATTATAAATGAATTGGCTTTTGAACTTGGAAAAATGTTGCTTTATGCAAAACATCTCAACTCATGGTAACTTTGGCATTTTCACCTTTGTTTGAATTTCAGCTACTACTTTCTTGGAATAAACTATAGTCTAAATTTTTTTTTAAATAAGTCTAAAAGAAATGTTATCATCATAATAGTGAGCAAAAGGCCAAATGGGTATAGAATACCTTTCTTGTAATTTAATAAATTATTCCAAACATTCATACAAAGTATACTTATTTTCTAATGTAAAATAATTTGCATCAGAAAACAAATGTTTTCGTAATTGATTTTCGTACATTTCTTTGTCTTTTTATGAGATTTTAGAGGAAATGGCACATAGGCCTCCCTATCAGATTAACAAAACTACTTCAGAAATGGAATTGTTTCATGAATTGCCTTTTAATATTATTATATATTTTTCCTGTTTCAAATGCTAATTTTGGTGAAACAATTGCTTCTTTGCTCTTGCTCAGAGATTGTCCACATGACCCTACAGTCACTGTTCTCTTCATTGACATCAGTTCTTACCTTAATTACCTTAATTAAGCTCTTACAACAGGTAAGGGACACTGTTGGGCCTTTTGCATGCATCATCTACTGGAACTCTCCTCTTGACCCTTTAGCATTGTTGTTGTTTGCCTTTCACAGGGAAGAGGACTGTACTTGGGGTAAGGAACTTGAAAGGACACAGAATTAGTAAGTAACGAGACCAAGGTGCCAACCTAATCTTGTTCCAGTGCCAGTGTAGTTCATCTCTATGCTATATTGCCAAGGATCATATTTGGATTTATTACCTGCAATGCTGAATTTCTGACTGATTCAATCTGTGCTCTAAAATGAACCACAGCTCTCTGTCTCTTAGTCCTAGGGAACTCTAAGCCTTATTAAAGTGAAATTTCTGATCAGCTTGTTGATTTTCCTTTGAAATTCGTTCAGAGTTGCTCTCTTGGTTCCCATGATGTCATTACAATTTGGTAAGTTTGGACCTTTTTCTCCTTATAAAGATGTGTCTTTGAGCAATTTTTCTCAGAAGATCCCATGTCTTTCTTCTATCCCCTGCATTAATAAGTAGTAAATAAGTAAATAAGCTTCTATATACCATGCTTGATTTCTACAATTGGACGTTTGAGTATAGAAGAAAAATACTTGGACTTGTCATGCCATTTTAGTGGCGTGTTGGTCAATATTAAATATCCAAAACAACTAATTAAAAAATAAATATACATTTTCTCCATTATTTAAAAAATATTAAAGAAAAAAAAACTTTAAAATGCCTTTCTGAAAAAGAAAATTTTTTAAAAATGCCTTTCTGCCAATTTCCTCTATTATTAGAATTAGTGATTAACCTATCTTGAGTTTTTGCTGTTGTTTTCTGCTTTGTTTTAACATTGAAAATAATATTTTTAGGATGAAGAGTTTACTGGAAATATTCATTTAGTCTTTAAACCATTTTATAATTTATCCATTCATATACCTCTCATTATTTTTATTATTTCTATTTTGATCTTTATAGTATACCTAGAAGAGTAAACAATATTCCATTATTCGTGTATTCATGGATTATATATATATGTATACACACACACACATACATTACATACACACAGTTAAATACTTGAAAGAGATAGAAGAGATGAACATTAAAACAAAAAATTTCATAACTTGATCCCCTGCTTCATGTCAGTGTTTGTGCAAAGTGTCTGGAGAGCAAAAGGAGTATCCTGTTGAACAATATATCAGTTGTAGTTTTAGAAATCATAATCAGACTGCAGTGTATTTTATGGCCATTTTTAATATTGCACTCAATAGGGCAATATATCTTCAGTCTCTGATTTCAGTTGTCAAAAAAAACCCTATTTTGCTGTATTATAGAATCATTGTTTGAAAAGAGAAATCAAAGCTAACTCAGACAAGAAATATTAAAACTAAATGTTTTTGTATGACACATAGGCGCTTATAAAAAAAAATATTCCTTCAACTGCTTTGGGTGACATGATAGTTAAAAGCCCATCAACCTGAACTTGAAGTTATGTCTTGACCACTGTCAGTAGTTTGAGGAGGATATTATTCACATGCCATTCAAGACCTAAACATATTTTTATCATCACTGCCAACAGTCATAAATAACAAATGTCATCTGTCAAACTCTTGGTTTATATCAGAATAATACCAATACACAAAAAAAGAATAAAAATACAGTCGAGTTTAGTTGATTTCAGAGTCTTAGACTTGGCCTGACTATTAGTAGGCTGGGTCTCTCTCAAGAAACAAAATTTTGCTTGTGTCTCAGTTTCCCAACTGAAAAATGAAGGCTTTTGGCCAAATAATATTTTGAGATTCTCAAGCTTTAAAATCCTATCATTTCCTACTTGAAGCTTTAGCTGTTGTGTGTGAAAACTATTTTAAAAATTACCTCTGTCCTCCAAAATGATGATTTTTTTTTCTAAGCACAGATAGTAGACATGGCTCATACCAAGCTTTCTTTCTTCACATTATGTTTTTTTTGTTTGTTTTTTTTTTTTTTTGCGGTACGTGGGCCCCTCACCGCTGCGGCCCCTCCCGTTTGCGGAGCACAGGCTCCGGACGCGCACGCCCAGCAGCCATGGCCCACGGGCCCAGCCGCCCCGCGGCACGTGGGATCCCCCCGGACCGGGGCACGAACCCGCGCCCCCCGCATCGGCAGGCGAACTCCCAACCACTGCGCCACCAGGGAAGCCCTCACATTATGTTTTGATGCAAGAAATGTTATCTTGAAAAGGCACTGCTCTGCATTCTGCATATTTGTTTTGTAGCTCATGCTCTTGCTCTTATTCAGCAAAGTAAACAAACATTCCAATGGGGTTAAGGATTAATGGCAAGGAATTGCATGACTGTACAGCATGTAACCTTGAGGGAAGAGATCAAGGGAAATGTCAGTCAAACACCTGCCCTTAGCGCAGTTGCTAATTAATTCGTGAACATTGACTCGGGTTGCAGATTTGCTAGTGTACAAGGGAATCAAGTCCCATCCTATAAATACTGCCTTGATTTAATGAGGCTTTAATAGGATTAAATGGTTTTAACCTTATGACTTCATGTTTTTGATTATGGTTGTGTAGCGCTGTTTGATATGGAGAGATATGGATTTCACTGGGTTTTAACAGTAGACTCTAAATGAAAGGTAAGGGGAATAAAAAGGGGAGAATGTGTCATTAACTCAGTAACTTATTTTGTAGAATCTTAAAATAATATTAAAGGTTAAATTAGTCTCAGGCTACCTAGAAGTAAACATGATATATTACTCAGATTCTCCATCTAAAGTAATTACCATTTAGTTAAATAGACTGTTTTTTATTACTCTGAATCAGAACTGTTTTGCTATATCAAAGCCTCAAATGTAAGCAGAGCTTGATTCTAAATCATTTTTTAAATTATATTTCACTGTCTTTCGTATTTGAAGATAAACTGATGGTAACTGTTGTCATTCTATAAATCTTTTGGTATAAAATAAGAATATCATTGTGGATTTGTAATTGGTTGCTGCAGTTTTCTATTATTAAAATTTCACTTTGACCTCTCAGAAAAACTGAAAAGTGATTTTGTCATGCTGCCATTTTAAGTGTTGGGATGATACTGTAAAATAATCAAACCAATAAGTTTCAAGGCTCAACTCAGACTGTTATTATTGTTAGTATTATTATTATTATCATCATTGCCATCATCGCTATTTTTTTAGTCACGATTACTTGAAATCTACTACATAGAATATATTTATAGGCATAGACTGAGATGTTTTTAAGTTAATATCTACTGGAACATGTGGTAATTGGGCAAATCAAATTGTATCATTCCCCAGTTATAAAGCAATTCAAACATTTCATATTTATCTTAGAATAAAGACCAAAAGTATTAATTATGGTCTGTGTTCTGGATCTAGCCCATCTTTCCAGGGACTGTAGTTACCTCAATAAAGAAAACAGACCACATCCTTGCTCTTAAAGATAAAGCTTATAGTATAATAGGGAAGACAGACAATAAATGAGTAAACCAAGGTAGATATATTGATAGATAGTCATAGGTATCAGGAAGGAAATATTAACACAGCAACTTCAGAGAGAGTGACTAAAGCAGGAACGATCAGTTTAGAGCCGGTGACCAGAAAATGCCTCTCCAGGTAATTACTATTTGACCTGATAACTGACAACAAAAAGAAGACAGCCTTGCAGGTTCTGGAAGCAGAATATCCCAGACAGGGAGAACAGCTAATGCATTAGGCTCCAAGGAAGGAACAGGCTTGACAGTTCTAAGGGATGGATTGGAGCAGAGTCAGGTAAGGGGAGGGAGGCACCATAAGGCGATCAAGAGCAGATCCTGTCATGTTTCCAATGTACTGAGATGGAATTGCCCCCTACTATCCAGTTTCCTTGCCCTGTTTTCAGTTTCTGAAGCGGACCATGTAGCCCTCAGGCCAAAAGCATAAAGTTTCTTTCTTTTTACTATGACCATCGTATCCCCAGCTTCTAGCAGAATGCGTAACCCATGGTAAGTGCTTAAAAAATACTTATTACATGAACAAAAGAAATGTTTTCACTAATTCGTATCTCTATTGCTTAATGAGAATAGAGCAGTATTCTCATGCTCCCACCCTCTTACTCCTTGGGATAGATGCTTTTAATTCGTTCCCAAATATTCGGTCCAATCTTTTTTTTTTTCTCTTGCCCACTTTTCACTAAAGGGCTTGAAAAAGCAATATATTTACTTTGCCTGCTTTTCCTGCAGTTGAAGGTGTCAGGAGAGCCAGTTCTGATCAACAAGAGCAAAAACCAAGGAAGAGATATTTTCCTTGTCTATGAAAGGGGAGATATATAATTTTATTTCCCTGGCTCCCCTTGCTTCCTGTCTTTGGACATGACTGTGAGGATAGTGTGCCTGAATGTTCAAACCACTGATATTTGAGGTTTCTATAACTTACTGCCTAGTAATATTTCCCCACCTCATTGTTCTATACATATTTTTCCAAGGACATTTCTTATTCTCACAAAGAAATCAGTTCTGACATCAGACTGGAACAATAAAAGAAGTTCCTCTTATAAAAATTGTTGTTTGTTTAGTTCTGTATCAAACTCTATATCTACAGATGGCAAGCTTATTACACAGTATCTTTCCTGATGTTGGCCATTTATCCTTTTAATTATATTTTACTTCCTGGCTTCTTTTGCCCAACTGTCTTACTCCTTATTGCTTTTGCACACACAGCAAAAAGGTATGATTTCTGTTGTGGACCCTTTCTTGCTGCATATTGGATAATTAATTAGGTAACTAATTTATTTGTATGTTCAGTGCAAGACAGTTTACCTCTTAGATAAGGAAAGGACTCCATGTTTCTAGCTTTTCCCAACTAAAGAGAAGATATATGTCATTTTTATACTTTTCTCTAATATTTTTACAATTTAGCTTCTTTAACCGAATTTGACTATTTGTATTTGAGTATATACTGTAATTCCCTAGAATGTCAGTGTTATGTGAAAAAAATTAAAAATCTGCTTGAGTTTCTTGTTTATAGAGTTTTAAAAAACTTTTCAATGCCCCCCAGAATCACTGATTCTTTGTTCTATCTCAAACATAACTCAGAAGATTAATATTTTTTCCAGTTAAGGATTTCACTTTACAATATCTTCTCCAATCCCCTGCCAATTCAAAGCTTTGTCCCATTGTCATTACCAGGTTATAATAGTTAAGTTTATTAGTAACAATAGTAAAATAACAACTTTATAAATTTTTATTGACGTATAGTTGACTTACAATATTAGCTTCAGGACATTTGAAGTTTTTATAGAATATACTCCATACAGAGTTATTATAAAATTTGACTATATTCCTTGTGCTGTACACTATATCCTTGTAACTTATTTATTTTATACCTAGTAGTTTGTACCTCGTAATTCACTTTACCTATTTTGCTTCTCCCCTCACCCCTCTCCCCTCTGGTAACAACTAGATTGTTTTCTGTATCTGTCAATCTGTTTCTGTTTTGTTAAATTTGTTCATTTATTTCTTAGAGTCTACATATGAGTGAAATCATACACTGTTTGTCTTTCTCTGTCTGACTTATTTCTCTAAGCATAATACTCTCCAGATCCATTCATGTTGTTTCAAATGACAAAATTTCATTCTTTTCTATGGCTGATTAATATTCCATTGTAGATATATACCACATCTTCTTTTAACCTTATGGTATTTGTCTTTTGAGTTATGCCCCTCAAAGTTTATCCTCTTATAGGATGATGTTGGTCATGTCTATGATTCTTCTGTGAACCATACACAGTGTGTGTGTGTGTGTGTGTGTGTGTGTGTGTGTGTGTGTGTGGTGTGTTCTTATTAAAGTGCTTGCCACATTGTCCTGCTCTTAATTATTTCCATTTGTCTCCTTCACAAGAGCATGGACTCCTCGAGGGCAGGGATCTCATTCCATTCTTCACAGTGTCTTCAATTCATAGAATAGAGCCTGGTGCTGAGCAAGAAAATAATAAATATTTTGTATGTCATTGATTTAATAAAGGAGTGGGTGAATGAATGAATGTGTAAGTATTACTTCCTACATCTCATACATTGGGTGACTTTATATTTCTGTGTAGCTAGGGGTCCATTTGACAAGTCTCTGAAAATCACTGACAAACTATAGCCTCTGGCATAGTTTATGACAATTTTTAATGTGATTTAGCAGTTTTGTAACTCAGTTTCCACATGAAAAGTAACAGATATCTTCTCTTACTAAAATCAAATTGAATTTATTTGATACAGTATTCTTATGCAAACCAGAATGTAGCCAATGTAACTCTAGCCTTCTGTGGCCACAAATGCTGTTGATGGATGTTGGATGAGCTCCAGGGGATTTTTTTAGAAGAATCTGTATTATACCAGATTTTCTTTGGCAAATTCACAGAATAAAGATTTTGACTAAGGTTTACGAATCATGATTACAATATATTATTTCCTTTTCTATCCATTTCTCAGTTGTGCTGGGTAGAAAATGAAAAGGATTTATCCAAATTAAAAACTAGAGAGACTATGTCTTATCAAAATATTTCTTCCAAAGTGTTTTAAAAGAAAAAATCTAATGGGAGAAGTTACCAGGTAGAGAGGCAGCAAATAGAAGTGATCAGGGGGAGTTTTGAGACACCATAGGGTCCTCCTTTCTGGGGCACATCTCCTCTCCCCTCCCTTTAAATTCAACAAAAGGGATACAGACTAGAGCCTATCTTGTGGCTCTTTTCAATTACATATTACCAGATAGAGTAGCCTGAATTCACAGGGGAACATGAATTTACAGGCTAAAATAACCAGACTCCTAAGAAGTACATAGAGTATTAAAAAAAAAAAAAAAAGGTATCAAAGTGAACAACATCAGAAGCATAATTATTAAAACAGATGACTGAGAATATAATATTATATGATAAGCACATAAAGATGATAAGGTTAGATAATAGCAATATGAGTCAAGAACAATAAATCATAAAAGGAACCAGTAGTAAATGAACACAATTGATGAGCTGTGTAGCTAGAAGGATAAAGCTGAAAAGTGAATTCGTGTGTTGCAAGATCAAGTTGAGGAACTTTTCCAGAAGGCAACAGTTAAGAAAAAAGAGATTAGTTTTAAATCAGGAGAAACACTGTCCATATAAATAAACTCTTCAATTAAAGGACTTAGAGTAGATGAAAATAAATAAATAAAAACAAGCTCTAACAACATATTGTCTACAAAAACATATTTAAAACAAAAAAGCACAGAAAGGTAGACAAATATATACTAAGTAAGTATATGCCTGTGGAAAACAGTAGTAAACAACTAACATGACAAAATATGATTCCAGAAAATTAACTCAAAATGTCAGAGAAGGATATAATATTCTGGTAAAAAGACTAAAAGAAAAAAAAAAAGCTATAATCAGCATAAACTTGTATGTAACCAGCAATATCACCTCAAAATATATAAAGCTTTAGCTGTCAGAACTGAAGAGAGGTATAGATAAACTTATAAGTCTAGTTCAAGATTTTAGCACCTTATTCACAGAAAGTAATAGCTCAAACAGACAAAAATAAATAGAAATATTGAAGGCCTGAACAATAGGATTCAAATGTTTATTTTATAGGTATTTTTTAGTGTAAAAGAAGATAAATAGACAAATGTTTGAGATTTGAACTCTGTTTATGTGTGTGTACGTTTGTTCATGAGACAGAGACAGAAAGACACCTATACCCAAATTCAAATAATTTATTTTTATTTATTTTATTTTTTTAAAGAAGATGTTGGGGGTAGGAGTTTATTAATTTATTTATTTTTGCTGTGTTGGGTCTTTGTTTCTGTGCGAGGGCTTTCTCTAGTTGTGGCAAGCGGGGTCCACTCTTCATCGCAGTGTGTGGGCCTCTCACACTCGCGGCCTCTCTTGTTGCGGAGCACAGGCTCCAGACGCGCAGGCTCAGTAGTTGTTGCTCACGGGCCTAGTTGCTCCGCGGCACGTGGGATCCTCCCAGACCAGGGCTCGAACCCGTGTCCCCTGCAATAGCAGGCAGATTCTCAACCACTGCACAAGGGAAGCCCTAATATATTATTTTTGAACATATATACAACATTTACAAAGTAGACCATATGTTTGACTGAAAAGATAGCCTGATAAAGAGGATTTATGCAATCCTAGCAATTTATTCAGTCCCATTTTGGAATCTTCATCACCTTAAGACTGGCATATTCTTTTTTACACAACAAAATTATGTTAGTATACAGTGGTACTGGGGAAATTAAGTCGCCTACAAAAGGGAGTGAAGTTAAAGAAGAGAAGGCATTCACCATCCTACAACCCTACACACAAAAATATAGCTACTTTCTGTAGTTCTTCGGTGTTGTCTGATAATCATATTTTATAGCACTTTTAAAAATATACCATATTGCTTTAATAATAGTAATTTATGAAGCATTACTTACAGGGCACATATAGTGTTAACAGTTATGTTTCAGTACCTCAATAAAAGCTTCATGAAATAGGTAATAGTATGCAAATGTAATGAATGAAGAAACTGGATCCTAAATAAATTAACTTTTCAGCAACTGAACAGAGCTAGAATGTACCAGAACAGCTTGGTTCCAGATTCTGAGACTTCCCCAGCGACAAGAGTGTTACTTGAGAACAAGGCTAACTAGGCTCGTAAGAAGCATCCAGTAAATGCATGTTAAATTAAATTAAATTCTCTTCACTGTAATGAAATTCTGACCACAAAAACAGAGGTGGATATTGATACCACTTTGGGTACATAGTTGATACAAAATAATTTAAAATAGAGCAAAATAAATCTCAATGCCAGAATGCATGCAACTGTAGAGAACCACTGTCTCAGCAATGAGACCCATGTATCCTTGCAATGCACTGTTTCATGAGTGCATGTGGTAATTACAGCCATAAGATTTGAGTAAATCAGTTCCTTAATGTTGTAATGGCATTGCAAGAGTAGTAATGGTAATATTAATAACAATAACCATAATCCTGTGAAAGTTTGGAAACATTAAGTCTCCTGGAGACTATGCAGCTATTTGCTAAATGACTTTTTCAAAGGAGAAATAATTTATTTTTATTGGCTTTGACCCAACAAAATATTAATATCTTTATATCATTTTTATCTTGCTAATAAAGGAGTTCAGAATTTTTAACATATTCTTGCTAGGCAGTGATCCAAATCATGCCCTCTAGTTGGTATTACAGTATCAGTAATTGGTGTCTCATGTTAACATTTATTTAAATCTGCTGATTTAACATTTAAAAATTCTGGGGTTAATGGATCTGTATTCACAGATCCATTAACCTCAATAAAAACAAACGGAACCTCTTGTGAACTAAAATCAGTTCAGATCACTGATTTGCTTTCTCTAATACTCACATTTAGATGGTCCTGATAAAATGTCAGGTCATGAAAAGGTCTACTAATGTAGTAATATTCAAGGTGATTTTCAGTGTTTTACCATTGTTATTGTCCTATGCAACAGAAGCAAAGCTTCCCTATAAAATATGGTCCATATATAAACTGTCCTCCACACATACATTTGCTAAAGCTTATGGATTCTTACAACACTCTAGAATTGTCTTCTCTCAAATTTCTGCAACTTAATAAAGCCCATTGGGTTTCCTCAGTTCTTATCATAGATCCCTAAATCCCAGGGACTTCAAAATCTGGTTCTCTCTTCTGAGAAAATATAGTAAAGTAATATGACAAAAAGTTTCATGTTATAGAAACTACTGGGCTCTAAACAAATGTTAAGAACTGGAGGGAAGGCACTAGAACAATTTTTACTACTTTCTAGCAATGTGAGTGTGGGCAAGTCACTGAAACTCTAAGTTCAAATTACTTTATAGTAATATTCAAGCATAGGAATGCTTTTATGTGTTTTTTTGTTTTGTTTTGTTGTTTTAGTATTTTGAGGCTTGAAAACAGTTTTTTTTTTTCCTTTCTAAATTAATCAGGTGTAATATACAGAATAATTCACACACAATAAATGTACAACTCAAATGAAGAATTAAAACATTCTCAACATCTTGAAAGTTCCCTAATGTTTTTTCCCAGTGAATATTCCACACTATAAAGGAAAACATTCTTCTGACTTCTAACATGACTGAATGCAATCATTCAGAATGTAGTGTTTTATATATAACTTCCTTTAATCATTGCTATGTCTGTGAGATTCATTCATGTTCCTAAGTGTAGCAACAGTGGTTCTTTTCATTGCTGTGCAATGTTATATTGTATCAGTATACCGCATTTTACTTATCCATTCTCCTGTTTTGAATATTTGGGCTATTTCCAATTTTTGACCTTTAAGAAGGATGCCTTTTTCAACTAAAAGCTTCCTGTGATTGCAGTTTGAAAGAGAAGCACAAGGCTTTGCTGAATAATCTTCATACTTTAAAAGATGTTTTAGTTATCTATGGCTATATAGCAATCACCTCAGAACATTGCAGCTTAAAACATCAAAAAAAAATTTTATAAGAGCTTTTTGGATCAGAACTTGTTCATGGATAGGATAGCAGTTCTTGTGCTCCACAGGGTGTTGACTGGGGTCACTCATGCAACTGATTTTAGCTAGTATCAATAGTTGAGCTGGGTTGGAAGATCCACGGTTGCATGTGCACGTCTAATACCTCATTTCTCCTCTCAGTGGCTTTTTCACGTGGCTAGCTTAGAATTTCTCACAGAATTGTGAACTCAGGATTATTGCTTCTACAGAATAAAAATGGAAGCTGCTGGGTTTCTTAAAGTCTAAGCTCGGAACTGAGATAGAGTCATTTCCACTGCATTTTCTTGGTCATAAGACCAGTCTGTTTCAAGGGATATAGTCTCTACCTCTTGATGGTCAGAGGCAGGATCATACACACGGACATGAAAAATATTGATTGTATACAACTTTGAATATTATTGCTCACAACAATTCATATCCCTCCTACATGCAAAATAGTCGCACCCCACCTCTAAAATTCTCACCCCATTGTCACATAACCTCAAAGTTGTCTAAATAAGGTTCACACGTGGATGAGGCTTCTTGGCACAATTCTTGAGGTGCAGCTCCTCTGGTGCAGTTCTTTAAGTACAGAGACTTATGAATTAAAAGACAAGTTACGGGCTTCCCTGGTGGCGCAGTGGTTGAGAGTCCGCC
Organism: Lipotes vexillifer; assembly: GCF_000442215.2. Lineage (NCBI taxonomy): Eukaryota > Metazoa > Chordata > Mammalia > Artiodactyla > Lipotidae > Lipotes > Lipotes vexillifer. The sequence continues at coordinate 1,822,550 of NW_006780679.1, read as the reverse complement.
TGCCGATGCAGGGGGGACGCGGGTTCGTGCCCCGGTCCGGGAAGATCCCACGTGCCGCGGAGCGGCTGGGCCTGTGAGCCGTGGCCGCTTAGCCTGCGCGTCCGGAGCCTGTGCTCCGCAACGGGAGAGGCCACAACAGTGAGAGGCCCGCGTACCGCTA